>NC_046199.1:10466265-10769296 GCF_011004875.1 Balearica regulorum gibbericeps
AATGGGTTGGTCTGGCTATGCCCTGCATTGATCAGTGAACACTTGTACCAAGGCTTGCTCCAGTCCCCAGAGTTTGAGGATTCAGACCCAGCTGTTCCCTATGCTCACCTTGGGGCTGCTCCTGAAGGCTTTGTGTGGGTCTTGCTCTGCTTCGCTCATCACGCTGCACTGCCCCAGAGCAGTACCAATCTGTCTGGCAGGTTTGGCAACCAGAACAAGCACAGCACAAAGACCGACCATTTTCCAGCAAGGCTGCTTTCAGAGAACATTGCTGACTGCATTAATTCAGTGCAATCAGGCTTATCATCTCAATTTCCAAAGCCCAACTGAGCATTTAATTAATAATAAGTGTTTCCATCTTCTTCAATGCATTGCTTCTTAAGGCTCTGTTTGGGCTCTGCTTGGTACAGCAAGATAGTCCCCAGTCTAAGGAGTCCAGCTCAGACCAGGAATGAACACATCCAGCTGCACTAACAGAGGGGTCTGCACTCCTGCATCATGCCTCCAACAAAGCCTGAAGAAACAAAGCCAGTGGTAGTGCTGAGTATTGGGACTCACCTTGGGTCCTGGCTCCCCCTGCTCCCCTTGGGGTCCTCTCCTCCCAGGGCTGCCCTGCCAGTAGGACACAAAGCTGCTGTTACGAATATCATAATCTCTATTGCAGTGTAACCAGGAGCCTAGGGGACAGAAGTTGGTGCACTTTGCTGTGCACAGTGGAAGATGTTTCCTGCCCCAGATAGCTTGCAGCAAATGGAGACGAGGAGAAAATTAATCAAGTCATCCAGCAAACATGGAAAAGGGGAGAAGAGAGAACAGCACAGCCCCTCTGTGACAGGCAGTGGGTAAACTACACTCACCACCAGCAGGAAGAGATGAAGTTTCAACCTGTTCAACCTCCTCCCTCTAACACCCCCAGCAAATCTATGCTGCGACGTCACATATGAACATAGGAACACACTTGAGAAGAAAAAGAAGAGGTGCTCACAACTAAAACCCTTTGGGACTATGTTGGTTTTTATAATACCATCCCGAGAGAACAGACACATGCTGAGATCAGGGACAGCAACCAGCTCTGGGGAGACCTGGCTTAGCTCTGCATCTGCAGAACTGCTGGATGGAGAGCAGAAACCAATCTTCTGGCATGAACCAATATTCTGTGAACTTTTGACATCTTAATCTGAAAGTTTCCATTCTTGACTCTAAGAAAACAATGGGTTTGGATTAAGAAGTACAGGCAGGGAGCTTTGGGAAAGGTGCTTTCAGAAGCTCCCAGAAGCTCATTTCAGATGTCACCTGGACCTGGTCAAAAACACTCATTAAGGACAGTGATAAATACAAGGTGGGACATAATCTTGCTAACTGGAGTTTTAAAAATAGCAACATGTTCTCTTGTAACTGCAGAAAATTACCAAGGGTTTAGTGGTATGAGGATAAGGTTATGTGTCAAAACTGTATTTTCTCTAATGCTTAAAAGAGTCTTGCTCTTTAAAGCGTTGTACTGCAGAGATGTTTAAACCACAGGGCAATGCAAGCTGCTAATTATGCACTTAGGATATTGAAGCAAACTGTGATAGTGGAGCGTGCTGTGTAATTAAACTTCCACCGGAATGAGCACGTAATTACTCTGCAACGAGGCACTGTTCCTTGCAAAGCGTGGAACTGAATTCACAGTTAAATCATAGCAATGCAAGGGGTGATCTGAAGCCTTTTCACTTGAGCAAGGAGTCCAATGGTTTGCTAATGGTTATTTTCCAGGAGCAAAGCACCTGGAGTGGTTGAAATGGGGTGCTCTGGACAGGTTGTCAGGCTCCAGCTGCCTTGTGCAAATAAAATGCTTTCCCTCAAACTTCCAAAATGTAAACTTTTTGATAGCTGCTTCCTAGTGTTTAACGGGAATATTTCCTCCTGCAATTTAAGCCCATGATGACTCTCCTGCGTCCATAATGGATAGGGCAAAATACTGCATTTGCCCTTTATCACTGAGCATGTTACATACTTAATGACTGTTATTGCTTCCCCCCATTTCCTTCAGGGTTTTCTTGCAGGTCACATTCACCATAAAGAGAGAGAGCTTTAGGGACAGACAGAACTGCAGTCTCCCTTTTCTCCCACCCACACAGACACTTACAAAGCTCCTGCTTAACACAGAAAAGAGATAGGAAGGTTTTGTGGTGTTTGTTTTTTGTGTTTTTTGTTTGCACTTCCCCCCCCCCCCCCGCCAATTTACAAAGAGTTTCAGAGCCTCTGATCCATGAAATCTCTGCAGGCACCGAGGACGACCCATCCTCCTCTCCTAAGAGGATTAAGGTGGCACCAGGAACCGCTCAGCCTGTTCCCAGCTGCAGCTGTTGCATTGCCAACTCCCCATCTCCTCATTTCATCAGCATCTGAACCTCAGGAACACCTCTCAGCTTTGCTCTGACACAAGGAGGACATCAAAGCTCCCTGAGACAGGATGAGAGGAAACAGCCTTGAGTTGTGCCAGAGGAGGTTTAGATTGGATATTAGGAAAAATTTCTTCACCGAAAGGGTTGTCAATCATTGGAACAGGCTGCCCAGGGAAGTGGTTCAGTCACCATCCCTGGAGGTATTTAAAAGATGTGTAGATGTGGTGCTTAGGGACATGGTTTAGTGGTGGTCTTGGCAGTGCTGGGTTAACGGTTGGACTGGATGATCTTAAGAATCTTTTCCAACCTAAAGGATTCAACTATTCTAAAACCTCATGGAGCCCCAGGAGCGTTATCCTCATGCCTGGCCTGCCCAAACAACACGAAGCAACACCAGAGCATGCAATACACTGCTTTCAAAGAACACGTGGAAGGGTGAACTCACAGGGGGCCCTGGAGGTCCTGGCAAGCCCGGGCGGCCAGAAGTACAAGAGCAGGCAGGAGCTAAGGTAGGGCAGGTCTCCTCATCCCTCTGAAACGAAAGCAAGCCAAACTGGCATGAGCAGCTGCGTAGCAAGAGTGGGATGGATCACATGTAACATTTTTAGTGTTTCAAAATTCAGTTTGAGAAAAGCACAAATTTTCTCTACTCCACTGAGAGATTTTTTGTGAACAACGGAGTGCTTTATTTTTCTGTCAAATAACCAGTTTAGACAAAAACCAATATTGCATAACACATACTGGAAGATAATTTTCTCTTTTGCTAAGTATTTATACACCCCACAACGCAACTTTCTGTGTTAAGAAGAAAACTTGAAAAGAAGAGCAGGGGGATGTTGTGACCCAGAGCTGAGGTGGCAGCAAAGCTGTACGACTACCAGGGCTGCTGTCACAGATGAGTTTGTGACAGAAGGGATATACACTGCAACAGGATTTGGAGTTTTCTTTCCTTTCGAAGCAAACATAGTTTTGTTCACTTCACCAAAAAAACACACAGATGTTATTCTCAAGAGAAGAGGAAAAAAGAAATATGGTTTCCCTCTTGAGTCTATCAAAATAATTTGCAGTGTGATTTCAGTGCCATTGACTTGTTCCATCATCCCCAGCTTCATGTCAATTAGCAGAGTGGTCCCTCTTGTCTTACCAGTGCAGGGAGATCACAGCATCTGTCTTCCTCTGCCCCTATGCTGCTGCACATGATCTGCAAAGACTGCAGCTGGAACTGTGGAAAAAAGAGAGTTTGACAAAAAAGTAGCATTGGCACACACAGTCCATCAATAAAATCTCATGACGTTTAAGTGCTAAAAATAATCTTCAGTAATCATTTGACAGGATTCCTCCATGTGGTCCCAACTATAATGGTGCCCAAAAGAGTCACAACATGAAAAGTACCCCTGGCCATTGAGTGTTTTACAAGCCCTCAGGTCTTGGTGTTTTGCTAAGCGAATCAACAAGCAGCTTCACAACAGCAAAAGTCAAGTGTCCAATTTACTCACAGTCCTGCAACAACGGGTAGGTTCTCAAGTAACTGGGCTTCAGCATCACCAAAATGCAAAAGCAAACTTTGCTTTGCTCCCCTTAGGTGCATGGAGATAAGAGTAAACATGGCAGGAGCATTTCCCAGGATAGATGTGATCCCCTCCCAAGAACACCCAACCTGTCTGTCCCACCACATCCTTCACAACTGACACATCTTCCCATTCTGATTAACAAAGGAGCACACACTGCACCAAGCTGAACTAAAATAAAGAGGCACAGATTTTTTTCTTTCCTTGACATCATTTCTCATCTTTTTTTTTCCCTTCCACTCCATGCATCTAACAACGAGCAAGCTGTACAGCCCAGGGAGTGTGACGTGCAGCATACAGATATAGATGAGCCACGTAGATCGAGTGGCATTTAAAGATATCTTAAATTAAATAAGGTTCTATGATAACCAGTAATGAGACACTCTGTCTTCTCAAGGGCAGCAGAGCCATGGAAGACATGAAGCTTTGCTGTGCTTGAAAAGCAATGGGAGTAGGGACAGCACAAAGCTGTTCATTACTTAGCTGATACGTCTAGCTAAACTGCTAGCAGGGAGAGTGGGGGAGGAACAAGGAAAGCATCGATTCCTGCCTTGTGGGCCACAGGCTTGTGATCAAATTGCTACCGAATTTATTTAGGACATAAGTAAATACTGCTTGAATACCACTGTCCCCTGGCTTCTTACACAGCTGACCCCATGTCCTGGTTTTGCCTGGGATAGAGTTAAATTTTCTTACTAGCAGCTGGTATAGTGCTGTGGTTTGGATTTAGGATGAGAATAATGTTGGTAACACACTAATATTTTAGTTGTTGCCAAGCAGTCAGGGAGTTTTCAGCTTCTCATACTGCCCTGCCAAGGACAAGGCAGGGGGTGCACAGAAAGCTGGGAGGGGACACAGCCAGGATAGGTGATGTAAACTGACCAAATGGATATTCCACACCATATGACATCATGCTCAGTATATAACTGGGGGTGGGCTGAGAGGTGTGCAGCTCAGGAACTAGCTGAGCATCGGTTTCAGGTGGTGAGAAATTGTGCTGCGTATCACTTATTTTGTATATTCTATTATTATTATCATCATCATCATAATCTTCCTTTTCTGTCCTACTAAACTGTCTTTACCTTTTTCTTTTTGATTCTCTCCCCCATCTCACTGCAGGGAGGGAGGGAGGAGAGGGAGCAAACAGCTGTGTGGTTTGGTTAGCTGCCTGCTGGCTTAAACCGTGACAACCCATATCTTACAGGCAATTCCAATGTCCACTTTTTTCCTGGTATATCCCAGACCTCTGCTTCTGTCTTTACAGTTGGGGAGGCATATGGGAAAAACTGTTTTTACTGCGCTGCTTTGAGGCAAGGGAAGTTGTAAATCAACTGATGCGCTGTTTTCCCCTGGACTCCTAGATCTAAAAGCAGAGCTAAGGAGTAAAAGCTTCACATAAGTCATGAATTATTTTCTACAGTCCCACTGGCACGTTGTGAGGGATGAACTTGCCCCTTATTCTGCACATATTTATCACTCCTGTTTTGTGGAGTAAGTATTGCAACGGACTGCCAGGCGATAACGCACACAGGTGTTTTTGCCCTCAGGACCGTGCACTGGGCTGTCACGGGACATGACACCGAGTCCACACTTTCCCTTGCTCTTTCCTCTTGAGGGAGGTGGGCTCTCTGCACTGCCGTGCGACGCATAAGGACATACCCTCAGGGCTGTGGGGTTTCTTTTTCAAGTAGCAGCGCACAAAAAGCCTCTATCCTGAAGGTTATTTTCCTATCATTTGCATGCAGATAGGCAAGCCCAAAGACACTGGAGGCTGAGGCGCATCCAGCCCTGTTGCCTTCAGCCACCCGATATCACTCAGGGACCAATGTGCACAACCTTCCCTTGCAGAAGGAATTCCCAAACCCTCATGTCTGCTTCAGCATCTTAGTGCAGGATCTGTGCTTCCCCGGTCCCCAGGCGATGCAGCCAGCTGAAGGCACCCCCAGGACACGCTCAAGCTGCTGACTCTGATCACAGACCTCAGACAGAGGTAGGAGGCGAGGGGGAGAAACACCGCGCTAGGAAAGCTCATTAAAATCGCAGAGATCAGCGGGATCAGGACACGGTCGTGCGTCACAGCAGCGTTTGGAGGCATTCAGAGCGAGCGTGATGTGAGATGGCACTCCTCTCCATCTGCCCACCCCAGCCAGCTCCAAATTTAAGCCTCCTCACTCTCCAACAGCAGGCACCACTGGGGACTCACCGATGCAGACCCGCTCCTGGGTCCTCTGGTCCTGGTTACTTTTCCCAGCATGATGAAGCCAGCGGTGGAGATGCTGCCGACGGTGTTGATAGGTTTCTCTGCTATTTTCTTACAGTCCAGATAGAGTTTGATCTTGAAGTGGCTCACGGCCACATGCACCTGGGTGGCAGGTGGAGAGAGGCAGGTTGGAGCTCCGTGAGGAGACTGGGAAGTCTTTTAAAGACAATAATGCCTTCTGCCCAATTCCCAGACTGCTGCCATTACTACCGGTGTGTTTTTAATGAGCAAACAGATTGAGGAGGCTCAGGAATAAGTTTCAGTGTCTGCAGTGCAACACTGCACTCTTCCCTGATGTTTACCTCACCTCTCCTTGGGAGAAGCCTTTCTGGAGTTGTAGTATTAAATAATTCAATTTTCAGAACTAGCTGAATAATGAAACTGCCTATAGGTACTGATAGAAACTGCTCGTTGCTCATTTGGGTGGAATACCTTTGCTCTGAGGACACAGATGGCCAAAAACCCCTGTTATGAGTGAAAAAGTGGCCTTCTCACAAGGCTAGATTTATTTTATTTTATTTTTCCCTTCCTTCTAGCACTAAATGGTCACCAAAATCCCAAATTTAAAAAAAAAAAAAGTTTGATTTTTCTATTCTTCCTGAATATTAAGACCCAAAAACCCCTCAGCTTTGGAGTTTCTGGTGGGGAAGGGAGGAAACAAATCAATATGTGGAAATCATATTTTTAACACAAGATGAACCTTAATTCTTTACAGTCATAAAATTCAGTATATCAACAAGAGGTTTGCCAGTCCCTAGCAATGTGGATGTAAAGCATTTGTATAATCACTCCTCACTTCGAACAATACATATTGATGGCATAATATTCTCAGACTGGAGTGAGATCATGAGCCACATTTCTCCCTCTCCTGATAAGGACCTTATGAAAGCTCCCATAGAATATCTTCTTCACTTCCTGCTGGTCAAAGGAGACTTCCTGTAAATCAGCCTTGTAGTCATGATTGAAATAGGTCAAGGATTTCTTACTGGCTACAGGGAAAATAGGACAAATAACAGCTTAGAATTAAAAGAGAAATTGATTTCACCCACATATTGAATAGTAAATAAATAGGCTTAAACATGGTGAAAGACTTCATAGGTTATAATTAAATACTTCTAAACAGTGGAAAAGAAAAAGAATATGTAAAAATAAAGAATGTGTTACCAGGAGAATAAAAATGAAAAACTGTCTTTTAATTGCACTAGGAAGCATTTAAAATGCAAGGTTGGCAGCAACAAGAAAGCTTCCAAAAAACTGCCGCAGTATAACAAGAACATTAAAACATTAAAACTTTCCAAGTGAATACCAAAATGACTTCTGCTGCTTGCAGAAATGTATGCAAATACCTGAATTTAATGTATTCAACAAAAAACCTTACGGTCAAGGTTAACACCGAGGAGGGGCTGGAAGTCCTCGTCTGTTATTTGCCACACAGCGAAGGGCTCCTTGGGGGTCTCGGGCAGGAGGCGCAGGAGGATGCTGATGGTGTGCTCGGGTGGGATTGCAAAGAGGTGGACGTCGCTGGAACGAGACAAGCCGAGCAAGCATCAGTGGCTTAAAGCAGTGAGAGCTAGCAGGCAACATCCTACAGACAGGGCTCATCCACCGTGTTTCTTGGGTAGGGTGGTGTGGAAAAGCTTCACCCAAGGGAGGTGAACATGATACGCCAGGAAAGAGCCTGGCCCCTATTTTGTGCATTGCTCTCAGGCTGTTGAAGCCTGTGCTGAGTGATGAGCCCTCAAGGGCCTTCCCCTCGTGCCATGGGGGAGACCCAGGTGCAGCAGTCGGTGTCAGTCCATCGCTGCCAGAGCTGCCTCGGGGAATGGCAAGATGCAGCGATGCTTTTCAAAATAGACCCCAGCAGTAGCTTACAAAACATCCCCGCCAGGCTCCAAAACACTTCCTCAAGTCTCTTCAAGAAGTAGGAATGGTCATCATGCAGCATGGGGTAAATCTTTAAGCCTTGGCAGAAATCAGTGTAAAAGTGCCCTTCAGGGATAAGCACAGAGCCCACAGAAAGCCCCCTCCAGCTCCCCACATCCCAGATGCAAAATTTGGGCTCAGTGCTGGAAGACAAGACCACGCAGCGATGCCCGTCAGCAGCTGCTGGCACGACCCAGCTCCCTGTGCAGCCGCTGCCAAACCCGTCAGAGCACACCGGGTAGGAGCAGCAGCAAGAGGGTACAAGGCAATGAGGAAGGTCAAATTGGTTATGCCTGAAATACATCTGTAATCTGAAACAGGACACATTTGCATGGGCATACACACAACTCATCAAGCATCTTTTCAGGACTGATTCATAAATAATGCCAGGTTCTTATTTCTCTCTCTCTTTCTGAAGGAGAAATGTCCTTGGAAAGGCATATGTACCAGCTGAACAACAGGATTTGCCCATAGTTTTCTGAGTATTTAGACCAAAGAGTTCTGTGAATTTCCCCCACTCTGTTTAGTCTAAGAAGCTTTGCTTCTTTAACTAAGATTAAACTGAGCCAGTGCCTCAGTAATTAGGCTTTAAACAAAGTAGCACTGAATGTCAGGAGTCAGATCATTCCTGATTTATAATCGTAAAAAATGAATGAGGTCATGGGAGCTGCCTGGCCCACTTGGAACCCTGCGGAGAAGCCTCGTACACAATGAAACAGGGTCAAGTCACAATCCAGAGTCAGTGGTTATTCCCTCTCATCAATAAAGACCAAGCTGCAGACATCAGCTATGAGACAAATATTTTCTAAAGCAAAGATCTGTCTCCAAACCAGAGATGCTGGGAGAAGGGATTGAAGATGAAAATATGACCTCAAACTGCCATCACTGAAGTGTACGTGGCTGTGGACAGAATGCCTAAAGAACTGTGCGGTATCCATACATGAGATGATCCTTATGTCCATCACAGTAACTAACACTGCTGGAAAAAGTGATTTTGTAAACAGGAAAAAACCTCACTGTGAAAATGTTTGGCTTCACAAAAAATATAATGAATACCTCTATTGTGCCCCCTTCACTTCTGCGTGACATATTCCATAATCATCTTGAAGACAGTCACAGGTTAATTTTTTTATATAATAGGAAAAATACTCTGGCATTCTTTTCAGTCTACCTGTGGTTTGATTTAGCTCATCATTTTTATCGTTTCATTTTGAAGTTGCCAGTGGGGCTGCATCATTCATCCACAAATCAGTGATCTTTGCTGCGAGCATAGCTAATGTGTGCATGTGAGACCAACAATGAGCATGACGCTGGTCACAGCTCTGCTCCCACCTGGTCCTCTGCGTGAGCTGAGTGTCTCTGAACAGGGTGAAGGTACGGGACCCGCTGAATACAAATGGTTCCATAGCTACACCTTTAATGGAGGCGTACTCCTTCTCTACTAAGCCAAAAGCTTCCATCATATCGAATCCTGGAACAAAGAAAAACAGAAAAGTAAGTGGTTAGAAAAGAGTGCCAAAAAAAAAAAAAGTGATTGCAGAATGGGTAGAATTAGCCTCTAGCTAGCACAGACAGGCAATAGGAGAAAACGCCATAGCAACACAAACATCAAGGCTGTGCAAACTCTCTAGAAACCTGGAGTGTGCTCCACAAGTGGCAGCCAAAGAAAATAGTTTGTGCCTCTACCCTCTGCACATATTTGCTGTAATCTCCTCTTGGAGAAGGGTAGACTAAAGATGAAGACTTTCACAATTGTGTTTTCAAATCTCCAGAATGAAAAACAAATGAGAAAGAAGTTACTTCAACAATTTCTCCTCTTCAGCTAGATGCAAAAATACTATCTTCAAAAGACATGGAATCAGTCCAGTAATTGGTAGCATGGAGAGAGAATTATTTCTGCTCTGAAGTGCCTTATATGCAAGAGCCAGAAAAATTAGGAAAGAACTTTAAAATATGACCAATTCCATTTTTCTATTTTCATCAGACACCCAAGGGTGACCTGCCTTATGCGGTCTACAGAGATTCTCCCCTGACATCTCTGCCCACCTCCCTGGCTTGTGCAGCTTCATCTCCCTCTCCCAGCTCATCATTAAAGCTCCAAGTCATTTTCTCATTTCAGTTTTCTGTTCAGTAAGACAAGATCTTGCAGTTGGGATTCTTTTTTTAGTTTATCTGAGTCTGCAGCAGGCTGGGATGAAGGAGATAGCTCATTCTTTAGCAAATGGAAAGGCTACAACTTCATTACAACATGGTCCTTTCACTCTGGATTCCCTCACCCTTTCACCATTTACAATCTTCTGCAGTTTCTTGGCTTGAGTTGTTATTTTGCCTGGGGGTTGTATTTTGCCTGGGGGTTGGTCCAGGGTGCTTGTTTTGTTTTGTTTTGTTTTCCTTCCAAAAGAACTAGGAAGCTTGCCAAAAGAAATTACCTACTTGAGAGCCATATATCTCTGATATGGGGCTTCTGGCACTGGAACTTCCTTTAAAATGTGCAGGAAATATTGTAGTGTAAATACTGAAAATAAAGCTTGAGTCACAATTATAAACATATTGGAA
The DNA here is from genome assembly GCF_011004875.1 of Balearica regulorum gibbericeps. Lineage (NCBI taxonomy): Eukaryota > Metazoa > Chordata > Aves > Gruiformes > Gruidae > Balearica > Balearica regulorum. The sequence goes on from NC_046199.1 coordinate 10,476,960, forward strand.
TATGCTCATATTATTATCATATGAATCTGCCATTCCTGCTAAGGAAATGGGCTACTCCTGCCACCTTTGTCAGGAAGGAGAAGGAAAGGCCAACATTTTATGTGGCTTTATGTTGATTGCTTTGGTTTCTGCATCCATAGACAGAGCGACAATGCCGAGAGCCTCCCAGGCAGGGATGCGCGTCCAGGTGAGCTGCGAGGGTCAGGGGTGGGAGCTGAGCAGAGATAAGTGACTCAGCCATGGAGTAACAGCGGAGCTGAGAACTGAATCCAGTTTCTCAGTCTCACCCATATCACAAAGCTCCCTGGGAAGGAGGTGATACCACTTTATAAGCAAGACTAATTGCTTTCTAAGTAGCAAATATATACAGCAGCCCCAACAGCATGAAGTGAGGTTGTGGCATAGACAGGAGAGATGGGAGCTTGCTACCTTAGCAAAGTCCGTACAGCCTGACTGCAGAGAGCTCTTTGGGTATCCATACCTCCTCTAGAGGATGCAAAGGTGATCTTGGTGACAGGCTGAGAGTTTTTCTTAAGGAGCCTATATGAGTTAGGGATTGAAATCCTCTTGAAATTCAACAGCCTTTTGAAGCCTAGCTTCTTCAAGGCCAGTGAAAATCCCAGCATTAACCACTAACAGCCAAGAGCACGAGCTGATGGAACAGCAGGGGCATACCAATTCATTCAGTGCAGAATATTCTTCTACTCCATAAAGAACATTTTCCTATTTCAGTTCTCAGACTTCTCCCCTTTCCCTCAGGACAGGGAAACCATTTCCCTCCTGCTCAGTTGTTGCATATTTCTCAAGAGAAGACCAGGTAGTCTTTTCACAGTCACAGCCCAGCACCACTGGGGCTTGATGTTCTACTGTACCTCGTACGGAGCCTTTGGTAGAGCTGATGGTGGGGCAGGCTGTGAGAAGAAAATAAAAGGGAAAAACTATTAGGGAAAAAAGGACAGTAAAGAATTATGGAAGCAAAAGGAACACAGCTCCCCTAGGCAGAGCAACAGAAAAACACAGCAAAACTTGGAATATTCTACAGCTTAATTCAGAGCCTGGCCTTTAACATTATTTATATACATATGGGGAGAGAGAGAATTTATGTTTATGCAAACATAAAGGTTGTTCCTTGGCTTGCCTATCACAAAAATAAAAATATTGTCTTTCATCAAACATCTTCATGATCACTTTCTTTTGACTAACTCACCTGGCACCTTATAATATGAAATACAAGGGTGTATCATGTTCTGCAAATTTCTCCTTAAAAGCAGACATCTAAACCAAAACACTAATATATTTTTTGAACCAGTGCTTTTACTGCGACATCTGCCTTAATGGTGTTGTAAAATAGATATCTGCAGTTCCAAATTTTGAACTTGAAACTCAAAATAGACACAGCAAAAATATATATCTCAACCTGAGAGTTTGGCTTTTGAACTGTTTAGGGAAACAGAAAGAGTTCTCGCAAAGTTTGCAGTTTGCCTTTCAGAAATTCCCTTGATGAATCCTCTAAGATGCCACAGGACGGAAAGCAAAACCAGAGGAGAAAGGACTGGGACATGAGGCTGGAACATGAGCCACCATGGTTATGCACTCTCCATTTAAAAGGCTCAGGTAAGGCCGTGTTTAGAAAACAGCACATGAATGCGATTTTCGATTATCTGCTGCCATGTAAATCCCAGGCCATGGATGCCAGATGGAGCTGGGACAAAGGGAATGCTTGACGCAAAATGAGAAACGTCCCTGAAAATCAAGGACACTTGACAAGATGGGCTATTTCATAAACGGTTTGCTGGGTCATCAGTATAATAGAATCGAGCAGATCATTATATTGAGGCTTCGTTATAGCCTTGCTGTTGCTATTCTTGCATCAATGTCTTTTTATTCCTCATCAGAAAAGTAGGGCTTCCAATTGTCCATACGTAAACTTTTATAAAAGCTGTAAAAAATTTAAAGGATGTGACACCCTCCCAAGGCACCTGAGATTCCTAAGTTTCAATGCCATTCTTCATGATCAAGACATACATCAAAGAAAGGGCACCCAAATCTATGACTTTGATGGTCATGGGACTGCTGAAGCCAGGAGTTAAAACACAAAGACTTACAAGTTGCCATGACCTCCTTCATTCAACCTGATGCATAGTTTTACACATACATACTATAATTCCTGTGGAATTGGGTATAAAACGACTGAAAGGATCTATAGAAATCAGTTAAGAAATCAGTTAATGAAACTTGAGCCTCAAAACCATCTCTTTGAGCTTGACCAGACCCTGGTTAAGGAGCAATGTCCTGCATCCTGGGTGATCTGTATGTCTACAAGCTATACACTGCTCTGTTCCTTCCAGAAACCAAACAGCTTTCCAAATACAAAGCACTGCTCAGAATTGAAGCATGACAAAGAAAAAAAATAAATAAATTTAAAAAAAATCCCTCCAAAGTCATATAAACAGTCAGGGATCCCTTCCTGACCCTTGCCCAGACACCAGTGTCCCTCTTGCTGACATCCCTGGCAATCCTCACCTCCTTCCCAGGCTGAAGGTACTTGGATTGCTCACAGCTCTTTGATCCAGCAATGCTCAGCTCAGACAAAGCATATCAGAGTCCGGGCAAGGATCCCTGACGCTAGCAGAGTGCCCTTCTGCTTTGAAGATTTTTCCTAAACTTTTCAGCCTCGGATTCCTGCTGTTTTGTTGTTCTCTTTTGTTTTTGTCCCAAAGTCCCAGCCAAATGCAGTTATTCACTGTACAATAAACATTCACTCCTGCCACATGTCAGACCATTTCTCTCAGTAATTTGGTTACATATCAATATTTGTGTCTTTTATTGCACATCCAACAATTCTCCCAGAGTTATTATGTATCATCTCCACTCCTTAAATAAAGTTACTTAATACAACATACAGAATTTAATATTTCTCCTATTGTCATTTCAGCTGTCGTAGCCAAACAGTTATATTAAATTCTACAATCTCATCAGCCTTACGGCAGGATTGTTTTCTACTTGAAAGTTCACAGAACTTTTCCACTGTGGTCTGAACATCTGTAGATTTCCTCAATAAGTCACTTGAAACCTTAGTCTGATTCTTTGTTGGGTACAAACTACAATTTTCTCATCTAATCGGCTTCATTCTTCCTTTGTGGCTTCCCTCAACACATTTTAAAACTGAAATTTTGTTTAGAATAATTTCAAATAGACAGGAAAAGGCATTACTGCCACAATATCTGTATTCTAATATTTGCTTCTTAACAACTTTTTATAACCCCATTAATTCAACATTTCTCCCTAATCCATTTCATAGTTTGCTTTATATCAGCTATGAGAACATATGCTCATTAAATTTAATAAGGGACTTTACAGGGAACTTTAATTTAAAACATGTCATCATTCCCTTTGCTCCATTTTGGTCAAGTTGTGCAGAAATCCTTTAAAAAACCTGATCGGTTTCTTTACTAAGTGAGCCTGATTTTAAGAAGTTATGTGGTTTCTGGCTGTCCTTGGACAGTGCCCAGAGGCATCCTTCAAGAAACTACATACCCACTCCTGCCTGCCCTGCAGAGCCCACCTGTGTGAGTTGTTATTGAAAAAAAAAAACCCAAACGACTCAAACCAAAACCAACCAAACAAACAAAACCCCACACAAAAACACCAAAGGCAAGACTTTATAGGAGGTGATTTACCCTCTGTTTTAGATGGAACAAATCCTCGTATTGAAGGGAATTTAGACAACACAGGAGCTGAAAGACAAAACAAGGCACGTGTGAGCTCTGTTATTCAGGACCACGATCCCTGGCTTGAGACCCAGATGGTCACCAGCCCTTCCCGGTCATCCTGGAATTGCAAATAGCACATTGGAGGACGGCAGAAGTTGAGGCAGAATTTTTCTTTTTCAAGTCTCATAGTCTACCCTGCTGAGCAAAACCCTGGCCTTGGCCACAGCCCAGTGCAAATGAGGACATCACTGCCCTGATAGAGATTGCCTCAAGATTGATGGATAGAAGATTATGAAGAACATACACGTGCTGACTGATACATTTACCCGTCCGTCCTGTTGTGGTCGTGCTCTCGCTCTCTCCCGTGTAGTGGATGGCAGAAAGGATCACCTTGTAGGCTCGATCAGGCAACAACGACTGCAGGGTCACGCTGCTGCTTTTGCCAGAAGCCATGATCTACAGTGGGGTGGAAAAAGAGCCCAACATTTGGGCAGGCTTCCCATTATAGCTCTTATTCACACCCCAGAGTTACATGGGGGGGCTTCTAGCGGCAAGTCCTGGGACAGCAGGGCTCAGGGCAGCATCCTTGCTTAGTTCAGGCAACGGTGAAAGCAAGCAGAGGAAGCCTGGCTATGCATTGCTATCAGACTGGCCATGTCCAAGAGAAAAGTATTTCCCTATGGAAAGACCCCAATATTCCCCATGCAAATGAGTTAGAAGTGCCTTATGACATGGTAACCAGTCTGGGTTCAAGTAGAAAATCTGGGTTTTAAAAGGTTAACCTCCCTAAGTCAAAGGAGCAGTAGGTTTACGCTCAACCTCTCAGGCTCTGAGAATTCCTCACCCCAATTCAGGGAGGGGACAAAGCTGTGTTATTAGCAGCTTTGATGCACACAAATATCTTAGTCACAAAGAAGCCTGGAGGTCCTCTTCACAAAGCAACACACCAGCAAGTCAAGGGATGAGGTTTGGTTTTGTACTCCTGTAAACCAGCTATCCTTACGGTAAACCCTACTGGGGTGAGCAGAGTTCCCCTGGGCATGAAATGTCCCCACGTCCCTCTGGTCCGGTGCCTGTCACCTACAAAGGCGCTGGAGACTTACTGTTTGCTGGGCACTGGGATCAGAAACAGGGTTGTAGGTGATTTTGTAGTGCTGTACGCGGCCGTCTGGGGGGGTCCAGTGGACCTGGAGGCTGGTGGGGGTCTCGGAGTCGATGAAGAGGTTGGTGGGTGGGCTCCGGGAATCTGCGGCAGGGATTAAAGGCGAACGGTATAGAAGGCAGGTAGTAATGTCTATAAACAGGGCCAGCAGCACTTGCTTCCAAGCCCGTTTCTGAATGCCTCAGTGCTCTGCTGTGCTGTAACCAGCACTCAGAGCAGAAACGGTCACCTTGGGCAAGAAAGAAAACGGGTTCTGGAGGGATGAGGATTGCCCAAGTACAACACAGTACAACTCAAGCATTCAGCAATTTGAAGCCTAGGACATAGAAAAATATCTTGGAAGGGGGGAATAATCCTGGAAGCACAAAAAACAAGATCCTTTGTATACATCATGGACAAACACCGAAGGATACCCTTTAAAAGACCCAAACTGCAATTGAATTTCGTCACAGATCTGGAGACACACTGGACAAACATCTTGATTGCCAGATAAGCCTGGATCACACTTAGAAGTTAATCTAGCATAATTTCTAATATTTTCCAGCTTTTTCTTTCTCCTTTAAAATTATTCTAAAAAAAACACAGAGCAGCCAGAACACAACAGTTATGTGTAGCGCTTCTCACACCAACCCCCACAGCCTTCAGGAGGGGATCCACGTACGGTGCCTGAGCTACTCTCCCTTTTCTGGCCCTGCACTGCAATGTATGGATGTATCCCAAATAGGTGATGGGCTGAGCTGCGGTCAGCCAGAAAACGGTTTGCCAGAGACCAAAGCTGAGCAATTTTTAATTATGTAAATGCATTTCTTTCCCTGGAGTCCTGCTGCATAGCAAACTGGACCTGGTAACAGAGGCTGCTGTGCTGGAGTGATTTCTCTGAGTGAGGGCTGAGTTAAGTAAGAGAAAGGCAGAGGGGGCTAAATCCATTCGCTGTTCAAACAACGCGCTTGAGAGCGTGGGGTCCTCTGCTCCTGGTGCTTGTTTCCAACCAGCATCTTGCTTTGCATAAACACATGGTCTTGAGCTTGTGCTGGTGTGAAGACACAGAAGTCTTGAATAGAGAAAAGGAAGCATTTTATTCAGAAGAGACTAAAAATTATGGGTGAGCCCTAAAGACAGTCAAGGACACACGCCCAGGCTATGAGATTTATTTTCTGCAGTTTTACCTGTAAGGCTCTTCTGCCCACCCAGCAGAGTCTAGGGTGACCTTAGAGCACAGGTTGAATGAAGATTATTTGCATCTTCATTGATCCTCCTTGCCTTTTCTGTTTAAAATGAGCTCTAGTTTTACTGAAGCTGAACCAAGATTGCTAGCAGCTGAATCAGGCTGGAGGCTGTTGCTGTGCATCACCGCAAGGTAAAGCGGAGAAGAAAACAAGTGTGGGAGGTAAAATCACTTCAACAGCACTATTATTAGTGCTGTGCTATATATCTGCATCTTTGCTGGCTGCACTGGCTATTTCCATCAGCTGAGGTAAGTGGAGACTATTTAAGTGAACAAAAGGAAAGTTAGGGAAAAAGTCTTCTGAGTTGGGTTTATTCTGGAAAGCCCCCAGGCCCGGCAGAATTTGATGGCACGGATCTGACAGCCAGGGGAAAGGTCACCTCCCAAAGCTGCCCAGGAGGAAAGAAGCATCTCTGACACAGAGGACACCATCTGTGCCTTCAGTTACCTCTTGAACCTCTCCTCCTCCACAGGAGGAATCCCAGACTGCTTGCTCTTGGGTCTAAGCAGCATCACAGGTACATTTTCAAATAAGAATAAAACCCTGGAATCCATTCCATCAAAATATTCATCTGCAATCATTATATAGGTCATGTTTTTTCCCCTCGCTGCTTTGGGTTGAAGCTTCTTCCCCACATTTCAGTCCCTTTTATTTGCAATGTATGCTCTGGTAGGAAGAGCTCAATGAGGAGCTGGATAAAGAACTGGAAGATATTTATCAGCCCCAGGCTGGAGACTTCTGGCACAGCTTAGCTAGAGGAATTGGGCACATAAGCACTTTGTAATCCACTTCAGTGCAAAGTCAGCCAGGGTGGCTCAGTCCAGCTTCAGCAGCAGTTCCCATCCAAACTGCTCTCATTCTTCACACGGAAGAGGATGGGACACACTCGCATGCTCTGCTGTAGAGGCAGAAACTTCCAAAAGACACTTTGTGAGCAGATGGGGAGGGTGGGGAGGGGTAACATTCCCAAAATTGTGAAGAAGGTCTTCCTGAGTCCATATTTACTAATTTTTGTCTCATCTTGCCTAAGCTAAGGGACTTTTTTTACTCCATCTTGCTCTGAATATTTAATTACACCATTACCACTTAAACATTAAGTGCTGAGCTAGATAAGAAGATAAGAAGGGACCTGCACCATATTAAAGTCTCCAACTTTTTTTCCTTTTCCAGCTAAAGCTGTTCAGCCATTTTAGGTTGAATTCATAAACCTTTTGAGAGTAAATCTCAAGCCATAACTTTGAAACAAATTTTCTACCTGCCAGGAAGAAGAGCAACCTTGTCCCAAGCCTAACGAATGACACATCAGAGTGATGAATGGTTTTGTTTTTTGTAAGAGGATTATGTTTCCGATGACCTGTTGTCTGTGAGGGACTGGTGTCTGCAGGGTCCCTTGGCCTTGAAATGAATGTTTCAGGTGTGGTGAGGGGGAAAGTGGTCCTGAATAAAATGAACTTGGTGTTCTCACCTCACCCCCAGGGGAGGAACGTGCTTCCATTTCACAAAACCAGAGTGCAAAGAGCATCACTCTGACCCGGCATTTTTTCCCTTAACCTTCAAAGAAGAAAATATTCTGGGGAGGATGGGAGAGAAGCTTGTGTTACCAGTGCTTCCTGCTGAGTTTCGCTACAGCCACTGCCCTTAAACTTCAGTGTTTCTTGCAAATTCTACCAAAACATTTTTAACAGAAACTTCATGACTTGACCTACTCCTATATAAGGGGATGCTGCCAAGAGAGGGAAAGAGAAAAGCAATGATGAAAGGATGAGTGGTTTCTCAACCTCCTCTAGTGTGTACTTTTGATTTTGTTCAGCACAGCCTGATCACTGCTATTCACCAGGTTGCAACCCAAAGTCTGCTGTCCTGAGGGGAACTAGGTATAGCTTTCATTGTTGTTTCAGCCCCTAGATTTTTATTTTATGATGAAAATTATGGTGAAGAGGGCTCATAAAAATCAAACTAATGGCTTCGGTGTTCCAGATAGCATAAGAGATTGCCATGCAAACTGATCAGCAGCACCCAGGCACTAAGACTCCCGTTTGGCTGCCCAGCTGCACACTTGATTTCTTTGAGCACTTTCCTTTCCTCATGCAGCATGGCAAAGTCTGATATCCCTAAGGCATCCTTGTTCCTCAACAAGGACAGCAGCTGACAAGCAGAAGTCAAATTGCCTTCCATGTCCCACCGGGGTGCCAGCGCCAGCAAGGGCCAGCTTGTTCAAATACGCCTAGAAGGGCACCATCGCATGCCATTGGCAGTGGGCTGAGGGACCTCCTCTACCATTTTGTAATTCACGGCTTAAAACATAGCCGTTCATTTTCTGAAGCCTCTAAACAGCTCTAATTGTCCCTTTATCATTATATACGTGTAGGATGCTTTCATTTATTATTTTTTCTTGTCAGTATGCAGCTCCTAGGTACTTGCCTGAGTCAGCTTTCTATAAACAAATGTAATTATTATTCATTATTAATAAAACCTGAGCTGCTGCTTCTGAGATTGCCATTTACTCAGAGCTTCATCAGCTCAATATCAGCCTAAATGAGTTCATTCTTCAAAGGAGGTTGAGAGCTGAGAGATGGAGGAAGAGAAAAGTGCTGCTGTTGAATGAATTGTATTCCATTCACTGCCAACAAAGCCATTATATAGGCAATATTAATTAAGAGGACCTCTGGGAGTGCCACTTTTTAACCTCATATCCTGCCTGTACAAAGCGAGATTTAGATAATGCTTCCACGCAGAGTCTGCCTGCAGGATTCTCTCTCATTTTTGTAAATGCCCTCAGACGAAGCACAGCTTAGTAATGACATAGCTGAAGAAATCCTCACCCTCCTTAACGCACAATATTTTACTAACAGGAAACACTCATTAAGCAGCACAGTGACACGCTCAGCTGAACACTCTACAGAAAGCCAATTCATTTGCATCAATACACTCTACAGAAGCAGGAGGGGAAAGCAATGTATTCTACATGAAACACATTGCAAGGGTATCAGATGCCTACAAGATGCACCAGCCTGCTTGTGTTTGCCCAGCCTATTTTTCTCAGGACAAATTCAGAACACTAAGACAGAAAGCTAAATATCTCTAGCCACTTTCAGACATTCAGGTTTGGGTTTTCAGAGCTGGAGATGACCAGATCTGAGCTGCTGGTCTGTGATGGGTTCTGAGGCATCCTGTGCCCTGTTTATTATCCCTAGGCTGTGGATACCGAACACTGATCACTTACTGGTCCTGTGCTGAACAGAAACCGTGTCACTTCGAGCACCATCTTTGTAATAGGCCCAGATGGATATTTCATAGTCGGTGTTCTTCTGCAAGCCTGTCAGGACAGCAGTTGCCACATTTCCAGTGATGGAGAGCTGCAGCAGGGGAAGAAATTAGTCAGTTGAGTTCCCAGGCATCCCCAAACCAGCTCATGCCATCCAAGTGTCTGTCTCACAGATTTCCTGTAGGCACAAATGAGTTAGCACTGGGCTTTTGGGACAAAGTCCACCGTTGTGAGTTGCACACATCTAAGCAACGGCAAAATTCCAGCCCTGATTAATGCGGAGCAGGTGTCCATGTATTGCTGCCCAGTTATATTCAGCAGCTACTTCAGTGGCACAATGCAGTGCCCTGACACAAGGCACTCAACCTGCCCAGAGCATGAAATACCTTTGCTCAGTTTCCAGCTTTTAGATGTCTTGGGGACAGAAGCCCCAATACACTCCCCTATTCCAGCCCAAATGTGAAGCATCTTATGAGAGATTTGTGTATTTAACCCATTTCAACTGCTGTTTGCACTCATATTGAAAAAGGGTCTTGAGATGAAAGAGGTCACCTGGTCCATCCCTGCCCCTCCTGCACCAGCTCTGTCTCCTGGTCATTCTCCTCTCTGTGTTCCTCAGTTGGACCTCATCCTTCTTGAAGAGCAGTATCCCAAAAGTAGTCAGTGCTCACCAGCACTGAGGAAAGCAGAAGTTGCTTCACCTGTCTTAGAGGCGATACCTCTAGCTATAAATACTTGAGTATTATCTTTGTCTTTTCCACAACAACCTGACATTGTGGACTGGTGATTCTCTGCAACCCCAGATCTTTTTCAACTGAATTGCTTCTTAGCTATTTGTTCTACATCCTGTATACCTGTAGTTAATTATTCCTGCCTAAGCTTAATACTTTCTGCTTGTCCCTATTGAATTTCATCCTTGAGATTTTCCAGAACACTTCTGCAATCTTCCCAGAGCCTGTAGGACTTTGACCCTGCCAACCCGCTGTCCCTCGTGCTTCCAGCACTCAAGGTGACAGCTGCATTGAACGGAGCCAGACCCAGGACAGACCCTGTCTTATTCCATAGGCTCCCTTCAGCTGGGTGCTCAGCTGTTTCATTTCTTGAGTGCATTAACCTGAATAGTTTTGCACCTCCCTATGCCACTCTTGCAGGTGAGTTCAGAGGCATCAAGAAGGCACAAAGCCAACCCAGCCTCCCCAGAGTTGTGCACGGGTCCGTACCTCCTGAGGCTTCTCTCCACCGACTGTGCTCCATTTGATCTGATAGACAACCACATCAGAGGCTGCGACAGCTTCCCACTGCAGGCGGAGGCTGTTCCTGGAGAGCTCAGTAACCTTCAGTGCACGTGGCGAGGGGACCTTCACTGAGGGATGCAGAAGGAAAACCAGCTGAAGCACAGGCACTGGCAGCGCCTGGTCAGAGCCAATGTGGGAAGCAGATGTTCGGGGAGCTAAACATCAACCAGGCAGATGTCTGAGACCAGCCTGTCTTTCACTTCTTCAGATCCATATGACAACAGCCATCAGGACAGAGACGGGTAAATTATTTTTAAAACCCTAATTAAGGAGGATTATCTCATTTGTGGAGAGGACACGTATCACGCCAGCATTGTAAAGGGGAGAAGGCTAGGAGGTGTCTCAAGGACACATAATTTAGCAATACATCGTGCTTTTCCTCCATTTGCTTCTTTCTTTTATTCCTTCTGCTTCATTTTAAACATAACACAGTTGGACATATCCCGCACACAAAGAACAACAGTCACCTGGGGTTTGGCCATGAGCTGTTGGGACCAGTTTTCAAAACATGCCAGTTCAGACACACACAAGCCAGTTTTGTCACCTGTTACTGGGGCCAAAAGCATTTTCTTTCCCTACTTACAGGTGGTAACATTGCCAGTAATTGGAAAGGAGTCCCCTTCATCATATGTAGATCGGACACTGATGAAGTATCGGGTGAGGGAAGACAAAGGTCTCAGGACAGTGGATGTTGCAGTGCCAGGAACCTCTACCTGCAGTGGAGGAGTTGTATGAGTATTTGGAGAGGAGCACGGGGACGGTTGCAGAGGGGGTAGCACGTGGGTGGAAACTGCATCAAAAGTGCCCATTTCAGAGTTAAAACACTGCAAGCAGATAGGCCCTCCCTGAACCACATGGCTAAAGGAGAATGAGGCAGTATCTGACCTCCCAAGTTTCTTTTCCTTCCACCAACCCCTTGAGGACTCACCTCCCCAGTGTTGCTCCCTCTGCTAGAAACATAGGTGACGCGGTGAGCTTTCACGGCCGGAGACGCAGCCTCCCAACTGACTCGGACGGATGCATGGCTGAGCTCTGAGAAGCTCAGGTATCTGGGAGGACTCAAGGCCACTGCAACAACAGTTATTAGCAGCACTCCAAGTTTTCCCAGGCTGCACAATGGCAATGCCACTGGTTGCCTCCTGCTGCTCTTAGATGACCCCACCTTGAACTAAGATACTCTTTCACCATGTGGGAAAATATTGTCTTTATGTCACTGCCATACTTGTCTCTGGGATGTCATGAAAGGCTACTTGGGCTTTAGGTGAAGAAACAGTCAATCATTCCCTTTTTCTCCCCAAACAACAAAGACCTCAGGGAACAGTTCTTTCAGGAGTTCTCTTTACCAGAGGGAAATCACTCCTTTTTCACAGCTCACCATGGAATTAGAGATCCCCTTTGGGACCAATATTCACTTAAGATCAGGCACAGAAGAAGCAGCATGTTTACAAGCCACATGCACAATATGGGAAGCACCTCATTTAACACGTCTCTACCCCCTTAAGTGTTTAATAACAGCTCAGTAAGCAGCAGCAGCACTTACACGTGGTTTCCTGGATGCTGGCTGGATCACTCGCATCCTCCCCATACATTGCATACACCGCAACAGAGTACTCCGTGCTGGGCGAGAGCCCGTCCAGCAGGACCTCAGGCTGGGCCACCTTCACCTGTCAACAGAGAGATGTTTTGGGGTACCCTTCTGTTCTGGGGTACCCACCAATGTTGTCAACAGAGCAAAACCTTACAGAGATGCAGGTCAAGGTCCCTTTGGTTACTCTGGGGGAACTTCTCCACTTTGGGACTTCTGCACTTGGGTGGGTGCTCTACCTCTCTTCCTAAGGGACACCAAGCCCATTGGGGGTGCACATCACCTTCTTCTACCCTGGTCTGCAGAGGTGTAAGTCTCTCATACAAAGATGCTGCTGTTGTTGTTCTGGGTTGGATCAGAGGGCATGTGAGATATGATCCCACTTTGCTCAGACACGTGGAAAGCTCTTGCAGAAGAGCTGCCTGCTGCAAGCAAACCCATAGCAGCCGGGTTGCTGCCACCTGCCGCTAACACAGCACGGCCACAGCTCTCCTCCTACCGCCTGCTCGCTGCAGAAATGTGCCTCGGAGACTTACAGGAGTCTGCACAGAATGCAGCACAGTTTTATGAAAGGCTGAGAACATTTTAAGGCTGGTTTTGCATACATCCCATAGCTTTAGAGCATTGCACTCCTACAGTGCCTAAGTCAGGTAACTGCAGAAATATTCTAATATGCGAAAACACAATTTTAAATGTTGGTGTCTTCAAAGATTCTGAATCTTAAAAAAACCCACAATTATGCACTGAAAGCAGAGTATAAGCATTCATTGCTCTATTTTGAAAATTATCCTGCAATTGCTCCTATTGCTGTGCATTCAGGGGGGAAATCTGAGTCACAGGCAATACATGTTCCCCTCACTTTTTTTTTTCTTTTTTTTTTTTTAAATTCATATCTTCATCCTACAGGTACTCTGGAGAACTCATTAAAATGCACAGATTACAAAGGTATCTTAGATATTTTTAGGGATTTTCCATTCATGGAGCATTGTTTTATTCTTACGCAGTGTCGTAGGTCTGTTTTCAGAAGTCAGCAAAAACTGCCCTAACAAATTTTCAGTTAACATTTTAAGATAAACAAAGCAAAGACATTTATGTACAGTCTCAAAGACACAGCAATTACACTTGTAGAGATGTGAATTCAGTGCCTGGGTTTCCAGGGCCCCATGAGGTAGTCAGTTCTCTCCCTATACCTTAATTTCCCATGTGAAACCCTCACAGTTATAAATTGCTTTGAGATAAACCATTAAAAAAAAAATCTTCCATGAAAGATATTGCTGGCAATAATGCTAACATCTTTGGTTTGTTTATTTTTTAAAAACACTTGATACAAATTCACAAAGGCTAGAACTGGAACTAAACTCAGCCCAGACAGAGAAAAAACGATATTGTCATTATTCTCATGAACTCTACCTCTGTCGTATAGTCCTCTGCTCCATCGGGGGCTGCGGAGCAGAGCACCAGGTACTGCGTGGCTCCCTGGGCTGCCTTCCAGCTCAGCCTGATGCTGTTGTGGCTCAGCTCAGAGACACGCAGGGAGCGAGGGGAAGACAAAGGCACTGAAGGGAAAAACAAGGCAGAAAGGTATCTTCAGTGCATGAGGTCTGCAACAGCTCAAACCCCAAAGGACACCTGGTTTTGCAACAGCTACTGCAAGCTGGTGGACATCTACCCCACATCTAATACGGTGGAGCTGCCACTTTACAGAGAATAGGTTTAATTCATTTGGAGTCCAGGGATAAAAAAAGTGGCAAGGAGTTGGAAGATATTTCTAGCATGGTGTGTTACTGCCATGTCAGGGGGAGCTCAACACAGCGGTCTCCTTTGCAGAATGATGTAGGTGGAAAACGACCCTCGAAGGTCTCTGGTAAAACCTGCTGCTCAAAGCAGGACCAAATTAGAGCAGGTTGCTCAGGGTCTTGTCTGGTCAAGTTCTGAACATCTCCGTGGATGCAGATAGCTGTAGACAGACTGAACTTGAGGTAGGGGGAAAAATACAATGCCAGGCTCCAATCAGAGATGGTCGCAAAGAAAGAGGTTTGTTCACCTATCATGACCATGCATCAGCATAATTCTCTCTACTCACGACCTACATGTGGAGGTGATGCCTCTCAGCCCATCCCCAACAACTGTGTCATAAATAGGAAACACTGACACCAGATACTCCGTGTGCGAGGTCAAATTGGAAAGCCGCAAAGAGGTCACTGCTCCATCTAAAACCACCTGAAAGCACAAAGGAGGGCTGTCAAGACAGGGAGGTTCTATACTCTCTTTAGCAAAGGAATGGTTGAACTGGCCTTCCCTAGCAAGTGTGGCTTCTTTGTGGCAGATCTGTAACCAGAAGCACAAAGTCCAGTTGCCATCTGAATTTTGCATCAGGTAGCATCTCCCCAAAATAGAGAGGTAGGAGGCAATAAGCATTCCTGTCCTCTAAGGCTGGGATGTGTGCAAACACTAAACACAAGACCCTAATCATGCTCTCACTGAAATCAATGAAATCCATCAACAATTTGGATTTGCTTTTCTAAGTCATATCCATCCCAGATGAGCATCCTTGGACAGCTCTGTGTACCTGCGTGTCTTCTTTGAGTCAAAACAGATACTTTAGGGAGGTGATAACACTGCATAAGAGAAAAATTGGCATCGGCATGGCTTACAGTATTTCTAGCAAGATGATATTTATCTGATGTCCTCTTCTATCTTATCATCCTATCAGCTGATCACATTTACACTCAGTATGCATTTAATTTCATCTCTGGCTTTAGCTGATGTCCCACAAGAACTGCATCTCTACCTTCGTCTCTTTGTCTACTCAAGTCTACTTAAATTCCCAGCCACCATCTTAAGGTACTGCAGTCTCAGATGTCCAGAGAAAGGTCTCTCACCTCTTTGGGGATACCACCCTTAGATGGAGAATACACAATCCGGTATTTCTTTGGTGGTCTCAGAGGAGGACTCCAGGTCAAGTGCATGCTCTTAGAGGTCACAGCCGATATTTTAAGGTCAGTTGGGCTCAGCTGGGGACCCATGTTCACAGGGATATCTTTAACAGTGCTGCCTAGGAATTAACAACACAGTTACTTTCTTATATTCAAACTTCTCGTGCCAAATGTACTTTCCAACTCATAAATATGAGTGACATTTTTCAAATCAAGTTACAGTCTCCTTCCCTATAGAAACTGTTCCAAACTGCTCTGAAATAAATATTTAAAACCAGAGCATACAGAGAACAAATACTCCACAGAGAACAGGCTGTGTATTTAGCTTGTTGCTGGGAATATTTTTTCGACACAAGTCTGAATTTTTTTGTCTGTAACCAAAAGATGACCCAGCTTTCCTCAATCATGAAAATTTCTCAAACTGAACAAGCGGAAGTTATTTTGGTGGGGTTTTTTTTATTATTTTTTCGAGCAGCCCATCTTTCTTTAGCCTAATCTGTACCTTTGAAAATTGTCTAATTATATCAAGCAAGTACAAATTAATAAGGATGAATCAATTTATTTATATGAATCTCCAGAGCATTTAAATATAACTATGCTTGAAAGTTAGACATTCCCATTCTCCTCAGGCCAATCTTAGAGCAGAGAGAGATGTAAATATGTACACGATAGTTCTCCTGAGGATCTAAGCTAACATCTGGAGTGGTTCTTCACCTTCCTGTTCATCATACAAGCTGCTCTCCAGTAAAGAAATAGACTGTTTGGTTTTATCTTGAAAATACCTTGGACATTCATCATTTAAAGTAAAGTGAAGGTGTGTGGGGAAGTGTTTAGATGTTTTATAATCTCCTCTTCCTACCTCCACATTTCCTCTGTACACTCTCTTTAATATATTCTCACATTTGCTCTTTTGCTTTTACTGCCTCCTCTTGGTTGGGAGAAACTCAGAAAAGGAGATGGTTACAATGCATTTATCACACCATATGATAAAGGAAGAGGGAAAAGAAGTCCCCTCTTCCCTACAATGGTAGTTACTGTCATTAGCTGATTATATTCACCAAGAGTTATCCAAACCTTTCTTAAAAATGGCTATTGCCTGTACTGGCTCACAGTTCAAAAACAGATATCTATACCAAAAACATCAGAATGGAAACATCTACAGGTAACATCTCTCGGTGACTTGTTAGAGACAGCAGGGAGTCTGCAGTGGAGTGAGAGTGGAAGAACTGCATCCAGAGGGTGCTGTAGAAGACAATGATCACAGGAGAAACCAACCAACACACTGACATGGCAAGGACCATTGTCAGGCAGAAAGAGGGCTGAGCAAGGAGATCAGCACTGAAGGAGAAGAGTTAGGTGGTGCTGACAGGGTGGTGGACCTCATGGAGGCAAAGGTATGAGAAAGGGTCAATCCTGATGGCAAGGAAGGTGGATGGTGAGCAGAAGGAAGCTCAGCCCTCACTGAGGAGGTTTCACTTCACCTGAATTTTCCTTGTTGCTCTTTTCTTTGATCCTGGTGCACAGGACCTGGGTGAGCCTGCCAACCAGAGAGCTCAGCAGTGGGAAATCCAGCACATTGTACACTGTGAGCTCCAAGGGCTCTGAGGCCACCTGCTTCAGCTCTGCCTCATCCGCGTTCTTCACCCCTGCAATCGGAGCAGAGAACAAGACTGAGAAAACTCCCCAGAGAGGAGCAGCTTCTGACTCCTGCTTCTGCATTGTTTGTTCGGAGGCAGGATGTGTCCACCATCGTCCTGCTGTCCAAGCAGAGCCTCCCAGTCACTCCAGTGGGGTGTCTGAGAATGGTCTTGGGCTTTCCTGCAGCAACAGCCTCAGTCCCACTTGAGAAGGGCTTTCACTTTCAACTCTGTGGGCTCAAAAGGTCTTTTGTGGCCTGGAGACAGACCAATGAAGAGCTCCTGTTTTCCTGCCTCCTCATCACTTGCAGGCTTTGCTACCAGGAAGGCAGATATTTTTCACCCTAAGAGGCAGTTGGCATAAATGGGGGGAAGGAGTGAATGAATAAACAACAATTCTATATTTATGAGGTGCCTGCGCTCCCCAAGAGAGTCTGTTGTTCATCAGAACATCACATCGCATGTCCAGAGAGTCAGGGATGAACAAAAAGCAGACCATTTATTTAGCAGAACCTCACCAGCACAGAGCATCCTCAATCCCTATCCTTCCACTCCCCATCCTCACTAACCCTCTGCAAACCAAGCTCCACAGCACACAACTTATTTTGCTTCCCAGTGCTAGGCTCAAGGTTGCCCTAACATTGCCCAAGCAGTACCATTGCCAGACAGGGATCCCACCTGGTTTCTCAAGTCCAAGACCATTACCTTAACAGCTTTGCTAGCCTCCTTCCCCCTTGCTCTTGCAGTGACAACCAAGGCACTGTTGAGATTAATACTGAGGTCCTGATGTCTCAGGACCAAACAACACAATCTTCCTCTAACCAGAGAGGAAAGGCAAAGACCCCAGCCAGGAACAGCTCTCCAAGTGATTTCAGGTACACAGATGTTAGTTTGTGGTGCTGTGCAACATACAGCTGAGGCTCAGCAGCTCCACTCAGTCCATCAAAGGAATCACAGTTAGCTACATAAACCTATGCAATAAACTCTTGCTTGTGTGTTCCCAACATAAATTACCATTTAAAGTTTTGGGGATTGCGATTTTAGGAGAGTTTTCTATGTAACTTTATTGCTCATGTATTAGTCTCTAGCAGACTTGTGTAGTCATCAAGGAAAGAGCTGCTCAAGCCCATTTTGTGTCTCATTATTGCTGCCGGATAGTGAAGAGCAGATAATATTATTATTCAGAGAAATAGAAAGTTGTGAGAGGCAGTAATTACAAAGAAGGTCTCCTGCCCTCCCAAATACAATGTTCTCTTGCCTAATTCCACAGCTGAGAACATTGTTCTCATGGCACAGGTCTCTTGAGCCTCACAAAGGTCTTTAGATGGGAGGTGTGAAATCTCTCATGTGAATGAATGTTTTTTTCTAAACAAACAAAATACCCTTCGAAGACACTGCCTGTGCTGAATAAATGAGTTAATTTTCATCTTAGCGACAATGTAATGAAGTCTTACCGACTACCTTAGTTTTACAGCCTCGGGATGTTTCTATCAAAGTTGAGGGAACATGAACTTCAATTTGAAGATCAAAAGTAGGTCGGCTTTGTCTTACAGCTTATCGGTGACTGTGAACTTACCAATGGCAAATATCTCTATGCCCAGGTTTTTCAAGGTCTGAGCAGCTAGATTGGCATCATCCTGGGATTTTCCATCAGTCAGGAGTATTACCAACTTCTCAGCCTCCAGCCGAGCACCAGCATCTGGTTTCAGATTCTGCTCCAGGACATGGGTCAGTGCCAGACCTGGGGAGGAGCAAAGATGGATGGTGTGCTGTAGCCTCACAGACAACCCTCCCACCTTTACTCTTTCCTCTGCCCCCAGTGGCCTTGGTCCCCACAGAGGACATCATCCCATGGGAACAGCTTCCTCCACTGCAGCCACACAGACCAGTTAGCAGAGACCTGCAAGATGGAGTTACCTGTAAAGGTGTTGCCGCCCTTGTACCGCAAATTCCTCACGGCCTCCAGCACTTGGTCCCTCGTAGAGTAAGCGCTCAGATCCCACTCTGTGCGGGGATCGCTGCTGTACTGGGACAGCCCTGGGGAAGGCAAGAGCTATCGGCATCATGCAAGCCAAGGTAAGCTTCAACAGGAGACCCACTTTGGGGATGCAGTGTCAGACTTGCCATGGGAGGATGACACAAATAATGAAAGGGAGTAGGGGTGAGCAGATTTGGTTTCTAGCTCCACTTCTCTGCATGGTCCTTGTCATGCAGGCAGCAAGGTGATGCCTCAGACCCCACTGGGTACAGTGGTACTTATCCCCGTGGTGATGCTCCGAAGTATTTGATAAGGTCCCAATGCTAATCAGGGTAAAACTAGTCGTCTGCAAGGAGCACGAAGGATTTGTACTGTCCTATTTCACGTACAGCCTGGCCAGTGTTAGCACCACTCAGAACTGGATGCAGTACCATTCTTAGCTGAATTCAAAGCAACTCCAGTGTGTCATTGCTACGCATCTGTCTGGGCAGTGCTGCAGAGGCTGAGCACCTCGTCATTGTAGGCAGCAAATCCCAAAAGTGTCTCGGCATCCATGCCCGACCTGGTGCTGCCCATAAGACATTGCTTCTGCTCACTGTGCAGCTATTGCTTACAGCCACTAGAGGCCAGAGCTTGCTACCAGATGAGAAAAGCTGTCAGGAGCAGCAAGCATGACCTCACCCTGAAGGAATAAAAGCTGCACATAACCACAGGAACAGAGACCAAGGCCCCTTCAAACACAGACTTGCCAAGGTCAGGAAACAGGAAAGTGTCCTACCTACTCTTATCTTGTCTTGGGCAATACTGAATGGGGAAATCAAATTGCTCAGAAACTCCTTAATCAGCTTGAAATTGCTGCGTCCGATGCTCCAGGATCCATCCACAAGCAGGATGATATCAGTCATTGCAGATGTGTCGCACTGAAACTGGGAGCCTGGAGGGTATAAAGTTTGATATTGACAGAAGCAATTGTAAAGGAGGAAAAACTGCTTCAGTTTAAAGATGAAAAGAAAAACTGCAGTGTAGGGCCTTGTCTGGATGGTGGATTGGACCATCTACCAGACTGATGCATCCCAGCATCTTAGGAAAAACCATGCGGTTAAGGATAACCCACCTTAGAAATTGAATGGTGCACAGCTGCATTTCTGCAAAGAATGGGTTAAAGCTGTCAGGAGGTGTGTGCCTAACTCAAGCACTGCTCTCTGCAAGCTGTCAGCTCCGTTACATCTCAGTCCCAGCCCAGTGCTTCCCTTTTATCTAGCCTAAGTCTCCAAGAATTGCAGGTGATTGCTTAATTCCATTCCATCATGAGATCTCCTGTCTGCTATAATTATTTTGTGGCTTTATATTAAATCCAATCTCTTGCTAAAAACCTGCTGGCATCACAGATACTCAAGCCATGCCTTTCTCCTCATCCCAGACCTGCAGTGTAACAGAGGATAAGATAGGGCATGTTGCTGATCGAATGCATCTTCCTCGAATATTTTTCGAATGGGGGATTTTCCATCTTTGGTAGAGGAAAATAGATGAACCCATCAAGATTCAGTGGCCTGCAAAGAGGTTGCTCTCCTATCTCCTTTCACAGACATGGATTCCTACCGGTCTCAAGGCGCCAAATGAGGATGCTCTGACCAATCCCATTCCCATCACTTCGACAGTGCTGGGAGCCATCTGCCCTGCTACAGTCTCAACTGACAAATCTGAAGGATCATCATGGATCAGTTATCTGTGAAATATGAAGAACAAGTCCAGGAGGCTGGGTAATGAACATCACTGATGCGCTCCTCCCCTTCTGAAGGCTTGGGAAGGTCCACGACTAAGGAATCTGTTGACATATACAAACTCTTACGTGGGTCTGTCAGAAGCAGTGGGAGTTGGCAACATAAATAGAGAAAATAGTGGCAAATCAATAAATTAAACCATCTGGAGGGAATTTTTGGCCTAGCTCCAGTTTGCCTTAAAATCTCTGATGTTCTGCAGAACTCCAAACTTCTCCAGTGATTCCTGACAGTTGCCCTAGCAATTAAAAAGCACTATCAGCAGCACTTGTACTCTTGAAAATCTTGGCGACAGAGAATGGGATGGAAGGCTTGTATTCAATGAGCTTTAGGGAAAACAGTGGGGAAGAAGGAGCAAGACACATTTGAAACCCCTCTCACCTCGCCTCAATGAATCCTTTGTGGGTTTTTCTTTTCCTAGAGACTCTCGTTCCGAGTTTGCAGGAACGCGCTGGGTTGATCTTGTGGTTGTTGGTGTTGCTTCTGTCACGCTGGCCTCCACACTGGGATGATTTCTTGTGGTTTCTCCTGAGCCCTTTGGCTGAGTCACCTTCTGCCTTTTCTTTTCAGCTCTGTCCTTTGCTGTGCTCCAAAGAGAAAAAACCCATTGTCCCTAGCTGTGTTATCCCCATGCAGCCTGCTGCAGTCATCAGCTGATTTCAACCACATTTGACAGAGGTGTAGGGGGCTCAGAGAGGACAAGAATTCTACAACCTTTTGCAAATAGGTAGTTAGATAGATGAGATCATCTTCATTCATGCCTCTCTGAGAGGGCTGCAAGTGGGCTCATGAGTTAATAATAGTAATGTCAGTAATGGATCACATCAAAAGTTTGTCCTTCCCATTATCCTTGATGATGAAAAAAGAATGAATGTTTATAAAATATAAACCAGGGAAAACATACCATGGCACCCGGTACCCAGTTTACTCTCCAGACCTCAGCAATCTGTGACTCAGGAACATCCTGTGTTAGTGCCAGTCTTTTTGCATAATGGCCCTGATGGATCTTTCTTCCATCACCATGTATAAATGCTTTTTTGAACCCATGCAAACTTTGTTGTTAGACACATGAGAATCTATGCAGTTATATGCAGTCCTCAGCCATAGGGGAGAGCTCACATCTTCTTGTAGACCATCTGCAGCCTGGGAAATCAGGCATCATTAGCCCCAGGGCTTTGGGAGCAGCTTGTTCTCAGAGGATCCACTCTCAGTTGAAGGATTTGACTGTATCTGCTAAATTTGAATACCTGTGAGCTCCAAGAACACATGGATGTGCTTTGTCAGGCTGGACAGTTTAGCTGGCATGAGGGGCAAATATTTTTAGGCAAACATTTACTGTGGTGGTACAGTTCAGAGATGCACACAAGAGATGAGTCTGGGCTAGCATGTCTTACTGAATGAATGTCCCTGATGAAGCAGGGGTTGCAGGGGGAGGATGAGAATGGTTTTAGGGACAGCTGTGCACCCACCTGACTGTGTCAAGACAGTGTTCAGGGGTGGTGGGGTGGCTTCAGCTGCTGAGCTCCCTGAAGAGGTGAGATTCTTTCCTGATGCAGCTCCTGAGTTTCTTCGGTTATTTCTAGTCTGGGATGCATTTTTTAGCTCCTCTACTGTAGGAAGACCAAAACCAGGGAGAGACAGTCAATCTAGACAGGTCTGTGAGTCACAGTCCATCCTTCCTCTCCTAGGTCTTTACCATTCCCCTTTCCAACCTTCCAACCAAAATAGTAGCAGGCTCTGTGACTGCGGCATCGTCTACAGCACATACTCTGGAGGATGAGCTCTTAGGACCCACATCTCCAAGAGCCTCAGGAGCTCTCTGAATGGTAAAATCTAGTGCGCTCTACTTACTCACAAATTTCCTCTTGGCAAACAGGGCTTCCTGGGAGCCGTTGAGCACATAGACCTGCAGTGTGTACTCCTTGGTAGGGCTCAGCCCCCCCACTGTGGCTTTGGGAGTCTTGGTTTTCAGCATGACTTCTTGCTCTGAGTCCCCTGAGGTGGGATGAAACCACAGTTCAGAGACTGTTAGAGCTTAAATTTAAGCTGACAGTAGCAAAAGCACTGCTGAAATGCAGGGAATGTCTGCCTAGAGACCTCAGTCAACTCCTATTTCTTTTTTAACTTTGTGGATCTCTGATTTTTACTCTTTTTCCCAACCCAGAGTTGAGAACTTCTGCGTTTTTTTTAAAAATCTCTCATACATGCCCAAAATGGAAAACCAGTTCCCATCCAGCATTAGTGCAACTCTCACCAATTTCTCAAGGAGCTGCTGAGTGAAAAGCCAGTCTTCAGAGGATAAAGAGTGGGCAATTACTAGTAGATACTGCTCATGAAAACATCCAACCAATTGATGTGCTTGAGGCCATACATAACAGAGAGGAAATGGCTTGGTGTTTTTGGAGATCATCACCGGCACTTGGGACTCCTCTTAGTTATCCCAGCCACTCTCACTGTGCTGTCTCTGCAAGCACCATCTCTCCCAAAGGCAGCAGCTCTCTACGGGGAGATATCTCATTTCTGGGGCCAGCACGGCCTCCAGACCCCTCCAGCCATATCCTATGGCTGTGGGACCTGTCCTGGGACTGTGATGCCCCGACCAGCCAGGAACCAGGGCATTGCTGTGCTGGCACACTGCACCATGGTCTCTGTGCTACACAAAACGAAGGGGGAGAGGCAAACTAGGTCCCTAAAATCCTCTGATTAAGAAAGGTCTACAAGCTTTAAATTATGGAGATGGATGTGAGTCTGACCCCACCATCCTTGTGCTTATGCCGAGGTCTGGAGATGGAGCTCCTCAGCCTACGCAGAGGGAAAGCCTTAAGCATGTGCCTGGAGCACTGGCGGGGATTCCCTGCATTCCTGGGATGCTCATCGCTCTCCACCAAGCTTAGGGAGGAGCAGGGCAGGGAAGGAATGAGAAACCTCCTGCTCCAGCTTGGGAAACAGGTGGGGGCTGAGCTAAAAGCGGGTGGATGATCACAAGAGCTCTGCCGCACACACCCCTGCCTTGCAGCTCCCTTCTCTGGCTTGTTGGGAGAGTGGTAGCAACTAAAAACCAGATGCCAGCCAAGACTAAGGTTGCCTCCAACCAATGCTCCCCACAGAGGGATGTTGTGTCCTTCCAAAACCACCAGGTTCAGCATCCAAAGCCAGGCAGAGCTGGAGCTCAGCCAGGGCAGGGAGTTGAGGGCTCAGCCCCACACATGCAGTTACATGCAATGGGAAGTCAAGGACTTCCCATCCCATGTCCCTGCAGGTGCAGGGAGAGCTGGGAGCTCCCACAGAAGAACCGAACAATGAACCTTTCCTCATCTTTTCTCTCACATGATCCCAAAGAGCAACATGTTCTGGCTAAGGCTTTCCCGTAGGATGAAGAGGGATGAATTTCCTTTCCCTCTTGTGAATGAGTGATGGAGCAATTGTGCCTGCACTGACATGGCACTACGGACTGCTCTCATGGTGGCCAGAAAGGCTTCTTGTCTGTACTGTGTGTACAGCCCAGCAGAAAGTTTTGATCTAGGTAATCAACACTTGAAACCAGAACAAGCAGTGGATAATTCCCTCTGCCTTATCTGTACCACTTTAAGGTCTAAATAATGCTCTTGCTTAAGTTCTGTTGCCCACCAGTCAAAAGGTGGAGCTCAGTCTCTCAGTCATACACAAAACTCTGCTGGGTCTGACGTCCAACGGATGAGCACATACCTGCCATGGGCTTCACCCGAATTTTGTAGCCGTTGATGTTCCCTTCAGTCTCTTTCCATTTCATTTGGAGCCTCTCTTCTGAAAGGACAGTGAGCTTCAGCCGGCCTGACCCTGGGGAGGAGGAGACATGCCCATGCTGTTATGGATGCAATTCCTTTCTCTGTATACGCACCCACAAAACACCACATATGCCGTCTCCGCTATGGACACGGGAACAGTTGCAGTGCAGAGGAAACCTCCACCATCCCATGGGCAAGTCCTCAGCATCCCCTGCCGCTGCACAGAAACTCCTGAAGTGCCCCTGCACCTCTGCCAGGAAACCTACCGTGAGTGACTGCAAATCTGCAGCCTGCCCCTCCCTGTGTAGAGAGCAGTTTTATCAGGCATTCGAATGAGACCTCAGTATATACTGCTGCAAACAGGGAAAATAGCCCACCATAGAAGTGAGGGCTTTCTCTGCACCCCTCACATCTTGGAGGACTCTCCCGGGAGCTTTCATGCAGAGTGTTTTGTTTCAGCAAGTGGGTTTAGTGCAAAAATCTGAAATGGGAGTGCAGGAAATAGATAAAAGGGCTCAGTGAGGCTCTTCAATAGGCTTGGGCTGCTGAGAAATACAGAAATCCCCCAGGTGATGGATCCCATACTTCTGCAGAAAGATAATTTCAGAGGCAGTTCCAAGGACCAGCTGGATTTAGAAAGGGAAAAAAATAAAAAGAAAAAAGAAAAAAAGAAAGAAAGAAAACCTGATAAAGTGTAAATAACAGTTCCTGGCAGGACCACAACTGATGGGCACCAGCTTGTATCAGTTTGCTGCAGGGAGCAACAAACTAAATGACAAATCCTGAGGAAAAAAATAGTATCAGACAAGGAAGTGAGAAGAAGAAAGAGCACATTTTCTTACCATCTCCAGATTTCACAGATATCTTTTAAACCCCAGCTAGATGTCTGGGCTCATGTGTCGCTCTTTGAATCAATGATTCCTTGGTAAAACATAGCTGTACTGTCGTACATATGTCACCATATGAAATTTTTTCACTCGATTGGACATAGGATGGCAACTCAGCAGATTTACCTCCCCTCCTTCCTGACGCTGTACTACAGCTGCCTTTCCAGCAGCCTGCCCTAATTTGCAATGAGTGAGCGTGCCCTTTGCCTGCACAATATGTGTGTCTGCACTCATATGCCCACCTTCGTTTGCAGTTGTTACCAATCTCTTTCCCTTCAACATTACTCATAAAAAAAGCTTAGGGTGACCTGGAGCATCCTGCTCAGTGCTGGCAAACTGTGTGTGTTGGACTCAAGTCCCTAATCTGGTCTTGTATGACATCCAGACATCTCCTGATGTCTTTGCCATGAAGTCACAGCCCAGGAAAGCAGTGAGAGCTGGAAATGAGGACTTGCTTGTCTCAACCCAACATCTGTGCCTTAACCTTTCCTTGCAGAGACTTCCTGCAGGCTGCCCAACAAGCAGATAACTATTTTGGGGAAACAAAGCTCAGATTCACATCTCACCCCAGGCAAATCTGAAGGGGAAGAAAGAAAACATGGGAAAGAGGGGTGAGGGGCAAAATCAAATCCCAGAATCATGTCTAAGAGAAATGAAAAGATCGTGGAACAATGAGCAGAATTCATAGTTAAATTAAACATGGAGCTGTCTTCTTTTGGCCAAGTGTGGTCCAGCTCCTCAGCCATCACTCTAGGAGCCCAGAAGCTAAAAAGACAGGAATGTCCCCAGACAGATCCGAAAGGACAGCATCCTCTAAAGTGCCATTATGTGCTGGATGCAAATGAACCCCAGTGCCATGAAAGCTCCACTGTTTCCCTGCCCTGTGTAGGATGTGCACTATTTGATGCTGTAACCTTGCTCTCTGGCTGATAGGGAGTAAAGCCCAGACTTAACTGCAGAGGCTGGTCTGGAAGATAGACAGCATGGAGACATGTCTGTCCAAACTCTGAAACGCTATCACTTCTCTAGAAACCTTTGTGATTGCTGTTTCCACAGAAGATTCAACCGTAATATAAAGGTGGATCTTCAGCATCAGAAAGGATATGGTGAGGTGCTATAGGTACTTCCTGATCATTTATGGTACTACGGGAGCACTATATGTTACAGGAGGAATGCACCTCACGTGTTTTCTTATCCAGATGTTGCACCACTTATCACCATATACATCCAAAGCGATAGTTTCAGAGCACAGGACAGATGCAGTGACTAACAGAAGCAACGCTGCTTTTTCTTCCTATTTCTCAAGCTCCATTTGCATTTCACATAAGCACCCTTCATTGCTTATACAGGCTGAAATGCATCCCCAGTGCAAGGGAGTGGCCTGCTGAATCGCTGCCAGTGATGAGGACAGGCTTTGCAGGGTGGGGAGGGATCGAGATACTCTCCCCAAAAGGGCCCCTGGATCTCTCGTTGCTCTTCGTGTGTGGGACTGAGCTGTTTGGAACTTCACCAACAGACACCAGTGCACAGCACCCCCCTTAAATCCTGCCTGTGATCGAGAATGTCCCTTGCATGCGGTGCCACTGCCAACAGAAGGGCTCGGGCAAGGGGTGGGCTAACCCAGGGGACATCCAGACCGAAGGGAATTGCCCCGAGCAAGGGCAGGTGGGCTCCTTACCTTGGCCCACTCGTCCCCAGACATGGCTTGCCACGGGCAGGCAGGCGAAAAAGAAACAAGTGCGAATCAGCATGGTGACCGGGACCTATGAGAAGGCAAACATCAGGAAGAAGAATTAAAATTTACATTTCACCATGACAATACTGGGTTTTTGCAGTCCCCAGTTAAGGGACCACAAGCTGAGATCTACAGCTCTAGGCATCATTGACAGCACTGAAAGGGCAGATGGAGAAGCACGTATGAATTTTGCAGCAATTCCTATGTATTCTTTTATATTCTCAGTCTCTCCAATACAGCTGTTCAACACCTTGGACCAGTACTAAATTGTGTTTATAAACCTGATGGGGAATAGAGTTTGACTCTTCTCAGCCTGCTTAGTCCTGGAGATGGCCACTGCCCTCTTGGTTGGACAGTCTCAACAGTGGTATAATACATGCTGGGTTCTACTCTAAGCGTGGAAATAAGCAAGATTGGCCAAATCACCGGACAGACATAGATTCCAGAAAAACTTCTGGTTTAAATCATACAAAAGTAATTATTTCTGATTATCATGACTAAAATCAATATAGGTATAGAAACACACAGCATCTTTCTCACGTCCCTGCAAAGCACACACTAACCATAAAGGGAGAAGCATTTAAAGGAGTGCTCTTTGGCAGACAAGCTCCTCACACCATGGATTTAATGACCCTGCAGTCACTGTGATAAAGCAATTATGCAGCAGGAGGGATGGCATAGACCTAGCTGAGTTTATATGTCAACAGTTTAGAAAAAAGGGGTTTATTTCTTATTTCGCAGTGGAGTCCCTGGGAAGTTACATTCAGGACTTGTTGGGGTAGTCTTGTTTTAACTTGTTCAACTCAACAGTCTGAAAACAGATGCAGTTACAGAGTTAATCACGGCAGAGGATCAGTTTGCCTTATAGGTAACCTCTGCAGCATTGACAAAGCTGGCTGGCTGAGGACAGCCTGCCTACAGCCCAGGGACCTTGGGCACCTTCAGTTATCTTTGCTGACCTGGATTTCAGTTTTATGCAGTTTGGGTCAGAAATGTCAGGTCAGCATAAAACCACCCTGATGGAAATGGTGCCTCCCCCTCATCTCAGTCTCAATATACCAGGTTTAAAACATACACTGTTGGCCTTTTGCAACGCATCATTGGCATCTGTCATTTTTGCGCTACACATTTCAGCCTTATTGCTTTTGGCAGAACCAGACCGTACACAAGTTTCCTCTGCTGCCGTCTGCAGTGACATTTCACTTCTATTCATTTTGATGGACAGGTATTTAGAGGCTTCTGGCAAATGCCTATTTCCCTTCAAATACGTCAGCTTTTTAGCGATTTCAAGAAAAAATAAATATGCACGTGAGTGACCCAGCCATGATCTCCAGGGTTTTAAATCAGTTCTAAATTGCTGTAAGAATGAATGGAAAAATATGCAAGTTATAACAGGGAGATGTTAACCACCCTACTCAGTCTGTGATTTTTTTTTTTTTGATTGAAGATCAGGTTATACAGAACAACTGCAGTGTAACTGAAGCCCTTAGCCATAGGAAAAACTTGTGCTTTTTTTCCAGCTAATAAAATGAAGTAACTGTTTATATAAAACAGCAAACATTTTACAGGTGGGTTTCAGGAATCTTACTGTCTCCTCAAGAAAAGCAAAGCCTGCCCTGGCTGCAGAGGTACACGTGCCAAACAACAGCAAGAAGCCTGCATTTTTGAAAAATTCCCTGAATCAAAAGTTCATTTGTGTCATTTTGCAATGCCACCAAATTGCTCTTGATTTCCTTGCAACTTCCTTCTCTGTGGCTAACAGGATCCCAAACTCCGGGAAAAGCACTGGATTGTGTATGATCTTTTCATGTTAACCAGGGTTATACCAGATCTGAAGTCCTGTGAAATAAACCCACGGGCTTCTCCAGCCTGCACTGATCCAGGCTTACTGCAGGCTCCGATTCAGCCAGGAGCTTCCACCCTGATGTGTCAGTAAGGATGAGTTCAATATTAACCCAGATTGGATCCAGTTAGTCCCCAGGGTGTGGATCTTTACTGTGACTAAAGCAAGGAGCAGGAAACTTCATCTCTTCTTCCTGTCTCAGAGGCAAACCCATCGCTATTTTGCCTCTTCTCCAACTTTCATTTTTCCTGCCTGTGAAGCAGGAATAACAAATGCATCTGTTTGAAATGGTGGAAGTTACATGGCTAGAGGAGCTATGTCTTCCCCACCCTGCAGAGCTCCCTCTCCGCAGGTTACCTGCTGGTCCCCGAGCCCCCACTGGGTCTCCACAGTCCCTTCCCTTCCATTTCTGCTCTCACTGATACCACCAGCCAGCCAGGCTGAGCTGTGGACCCTGGGACGGAAGGGACCACAGTGACATCAGCCTGCGGCACGCCGATGCCTCTCTCCTGTCACTCGCCCAGGGAAGGAATTTGGAGACAGCAACACATGGAGCATGTGTTGAGTATTTCCAGGGTCTGGAAAATGGGTGTGTGGGGGAGACACCGCTTCCTGCTTGTCCCAGCTGTGTGTTCAGAGGGGATTTGGAGGCTAAGGCAGTCGGAGATCCCCTTATTTGTACAGAAAATTTAAAAAGTAGTCACTTTAACTAAAGAAAAAAAAATTCTATGCAAAAAATCCCTGCCACGTATTTAAGTGGGGATCTGGGGGCACTGTGAATTATTTGCACCCTCCACAGCCACAGTTTAGAGACATTTCCTCACTCCAGAGATCATCACCATCTCTGCACTGAAGTGCTGGCAGAAGCGATGTCACCTCATGGCCCACTCACTGCCGGACGCACGAGCAGTGCTGGGGACAGCCCTGCAGAAGAGACCAGCCGCCTGCCAGAGGTTGCCAGCTGCAGGGACGAAATCTGTCCCACACTCCCTGAGTGCTTTGCTAGTTAAAGGACATAAAACAGACTGAAAAAAAAAAAAAACCATTCATCAAACCCTTTCTGTTCTCTCCTGGAATCCTCCTGTATTTCACTTTTTCTATTGAACAAAAAGTCTCAATTATCTCAGCACTACTCTCAAAAAAGTAAGGCACAAGTTGCATTTCTTGGCTGAGCCTTTGCAGTTCCCCACCGTCCGGACAGGCTTAGTAACATCAGCGTGATGTGGACCCACACGACACTTCCAGGTGGGAAAAACCCACCCAGACAATCGCTGTTGCTAACAAACCCTGCCAAGTACTGTCCTCTCTGGCAGCAATTTCCTGCAGGATTTCTACCATCGACCACAAAATAGAAGGGGGAAAAAACCCCAAACCAACAAACAAAGTGCATTTCTCACAGCCATCACTCTAAAAGAATTGCTAAAGCAGTCCTAGCAATATTTAGACCTGATCTGCAGTGAATGTGAGTCTTGAAGCTACTCAATAAGGGGACGAGACCTGCATCCCCTGTGCAGCATCGGCAGCGCTGCCCCGACCTGAGCTGCACCACCTCCAAGTTTCCCGGAGAACAAAACCCCGCAGAAGTTCCCTGCTCCGCCAATACCCACGCGTGTCCCAAAACAACACAGCCCCTCCTCGGCGTCCCTGCAAACCGAGTCCCAAAGGGGAACGAGCCACAGACCTCTGTGGAGCGGCGCGGCTTCCCCTGGAGTCAGCCGGGAGGTGCAGCGAATCCAGCTACATTCTTACATCGTGGGAGAAGCTGCCCTGGTGCCTCGTCCGCTCCTCGGCGTGATGAGAGATTTCAATTCCCAGACGTCAGAAGGGGTAAGGAAGGGGAGGGAGAGCAGGGGGAGAGGGACAGCGATTCCCCCCCCTCCCTCTCACCATGCAGCAGAGAGCACTGCTTGGCCCCTACGTGCAGCTAAAGAAAGCGTGCATGACAAGCAAGAGACTGCTCCTATGAAAAAAAGTAAATAGCTTTTGGTGGTTTTGCTAACTAAATGCTAAATATACGTCTAGGAAGCTGCACACTGATTTCCTGGAGCACAGCAACAAGTCGTTGCTCCCGCCCACTGTCAGACTCCCAGGGATGAAGTCAGTCCAGCCCCATTCACATCCCATTAAATATTTTTCAGAGCCCGGCGTTTGCACTGAAGGCAAATTGCATTGCATTTGTTTAAGGAAATTAAGCACATCTGTAAGTTTTGCAAGGCCAGAGGCTGAATCATGAACTGGAGCTCAACGGTGCTGCAGACTCCCCAGCTGTGGGATACAGCCCTGACCTCCACCAGCATGTGGTCCCCAGCCCCGGGAGTGCCTGGGAGAGCCGCCCCAGCTCCACGCCAGAACTTTTTCGGAAGGATTTTGTCCTCATTGCCAAGAATGGAACAACTGACATGGCATTTCTCATTACAAATGCAGCTGAAAATCTGGCCTCCATCTCCGGGGACTGTGAGCATCAGTCTCCCATTGGAACCAAGCAAACTGCGGGGAACTCACAATTGCCTTTCTTCAGGAAACACAGGCACCCCTGAAAGTGTCAAGTCAGATAGAAAAAAGTCATAGCTTTCAACTATTTCTGCTCAATAAACAAACATTGCCATTTTGCTTTATAATCTAGTAAGTACTTAAAAGCATCACATTATACAAGCCAAAGGATAACACCAAAAGGAAGCACTTAAATATTGCTAAACCAAAATATGGAGCATTCAGCAGCCTGTGGAGAGAGGGTTGTCCCTGCCCTACACGTAAATACCACAAATTACCTCTCCTGTAATTCCTGCTGGATTTTAGTAGTCACTCAGATTTGCTACAGTTTAAAACTAGGAGGAGGTGAGAAAGGAAAGAGCGCAGATCTCCTGCACTTCACTTTCAGGCAAGTTCAGACCCAGAGCTAAAATTATGCTGTGTTTATTTCAGAAAAATCTGGAGCTGCTTCCAATGGTTATGTTCATGTTGTTGCTTTCAGGTCTACCCTTCCCATGGTGCCCATGCAATGCTCTGGTCTCCTGGCTTTGTCTGACTTTAGTTCAAGGTCAACACCATGCATTAAACCTTGGGGTCATCACAGACACCCAAGCCCTCGCTGAACAGCAACACAAACCAGAATTTACAAAGCAAAAAGGCAGATGGATGCTGTTTTGCTTGTGCACCGAATGGCTAGAAATAACAACTGTGAGCATATTGACAAATGGCTTAAAAGATTGTCTGGTTTCGTTTAGGGGCTGGAAGGACCCCAGTGGATTATCAATGCAAACATCTTGCTTGGACCATGTTCCAGGAACGCTGCGCTCCAAGTAGTCCTATTACCTCCGCACCAGCACTGGGGGAGCACATATCCCTTTATACCGAGGAAAAAAAGGCAGCCAGCAGTAATGCAATACCTAATATACAGCTGTCACCATATTTTCCAAGAAAGTCATCTCCCACAATTCAAAATGACCATTTGGGAGGGTTTGGGGTTTTTTAAGACTTGGCTGGTGGGCAAGAGAGCTGCACTGAGGGACCTGCCCTAAGCAGGAGTGCTGCAAATCATCCTGCTGTATGCACAGCACTGCAGGCCAATTACAAGCAGGATGCTCTGTGAACTGGAAAGCAAGAAACCGCCCCAGTTTCTTGTTATTACCTGTTATTCTATATTTAGCTCTTTTTCAGGGTAGTCTGTATATGAATATTCTGCATTGCCTCCAAATGAAGTCATCCTGGGATCAGCAGGGCCCAGGGGGGCTGGATTATGGTGGCTTTCACCCCTTTCTCTTCCCTCCCAGCATCGAACTCAGACCATGACACATTCTCTTTCGGGCAGACACTGTTTAGGGTCTCTCCTTCCCCCACTGCCTCCCTTCCCTAGGTTGGTAGCAGCCTATGACGTCTGGGACCTCTGCCTGGCTCCATGCTGAGGTGAAGATGGTTAATGAATTTAAGCATTATTGGAGTGCGGAGGCACAAAAAGCACAATCACGGAAGTCTCACCTTTTCAAGAAACTCAGCTGGGAAGCACAACCAGTCCTGGCTGTGAGCATGGCTAAGCCAAGAGAGTAGCAGGAGCCTTAGACTTTCTTTACAGGGAAGTATATATCACTGTATTCATTTCCTTATTTTCTTGACAGAGTCGATGGCACAGGTTATCAGGCCATCTGGAAAGCACCTTGTGTTCTCGGTAGACTGCACAGACAACTCAGGGGAGCTCAGACATACTCGCTTGCTTGGTATCAAACCTCTTGCTGCTTACCAGCTTGTACCACCTGCCGTGCAGCTTGGCTGGGTGAAGGGCTTGTTCTAAGGCTTGGCTTCATGATGTGCTGAACTCTCCCACCAACACGCAAAAGGAGCTGCAAGAGCTGAGACCCTCTTAAAAATCAGGTAGAGCCAAATATTTCAACACCATCAAAATCCAAGACTTGTCCATTAGAACATTTTTATTTTAAAATGTATTAAAATGCCTGGCTAACATTTCAGAGTGAAAGGTCAAGCTTGGTCCCTCCCCACAGTCCATCCTTGCTTAGTGGAGTGTCCTGCCTTTCCAAACAGTGGTGGGATGAGACTCCTTTGCTCATTCAATGGCTTCCATGACTTCCATCACAAGAGTTCGTGGTCCTGTCATGATGAGGCTGCTGATGGTCTGATAGTCCAGATGCAAAACGTACATACCATTCACTGAGAAAACAAACTGGCACACCTGCAAGGAGAGGAAGGGCAGGTTACTTTCAGTCGATATCTTCATGGCACCTTCTGCCCATGACTGACTAGAGCCAGAGGCTGCAATGCAAATAAAATCCTACAGACCCTAAAGCATTACGACTCCATGAGCTACACTAATAATCACTGTGCTACAATCACTATATCATAAAAAAAGGGACCAAAGGGATTTAGACTGTGAGCTAACAGAGAAAAAAAAAGACTCATTTACTAGCAGTGGTTCATTTCACAGATGGAAGTGAGGCACAATACTAACATCTACCAATTTGGTAGCAAATGAGATTAGGTAAGGAGAAATTAACTGGGCTCTTGAGTAAATGAAACAAATTCATCCATCCCCTTCCAATCCCGCCTGAAGCAAACAAGGAGTCGCACTCTGCCTCTGAAGAATCCCATTATTTCAAATATCCATGTGACTGTAGACTTATATCAACTTGTGGAAATTACTCCCTCGCTGCTGGGTTTTTTTATAGGGAACTGTGAAAGTCAACATTGCTTTCATTCATGTCTAAAACTCTACACACAAAGCCTGTACATTCCTGTGTCTAAAATGAGTTTCAAGACCTCAGTTCGTTTCACCTGAGCTGGAAATACTGGAAGTTACTTGATGAATCAAATCAAGGCATCCATCTAATGCTATTAAGCTTTCGTGTACATGGAATATAGTTCCACACAGAACTACATTGTTAATAGCAGAAAAACACAAAATGCGTTTCATATCAGGACCTGTGACAGCAGGTGACTGAGGGTGAAGCTCTCTCCTTCCCTGCTTCACTGGGGTTATATACAGTTACTGGAGCTGAACTGGGAATTCTCTGCTTTGTTTTTGGTGGCTCAAACAGTTTTGACAGCTCCAAAGCCTACCACAGGGACAACTTAGTTTTGACAGAGTTTTTTCAGTTTTAGCTGCCCACAGCCCTGTGCTGCCCTGGGAAAAGGCAAATCCGTCACCTCTCAGGCACACACAGCACCCTTTGCCTGCACAGAGCATCCTCCCTTCTACCTCTCACGGCAGCGCCAGAGCTCCACGTGCCAACTCCATCAGTCTGATCTCCACTGCAGGAGGTGGGATTACCCCAGAGCATCTGTTCAACCCGAAAAGCTCAAGCAGGGCATCAGTACTGCCTCCTGGTAAGTCACCATGACTAAGAAGTACCTTCATCCCTGCAGCAGCAGCAGGTCCTCCTGGGTCCACCGCCTGGATGTGGCAAGGTCTTCCTCCTCGGACCACAAACCCCCAGCCCACCGCATCCCCCACAATCTACAAGCAGAACAAAAGGGTTTTAGAAACCAAGGAATGGGCTGGATAGAGGAAATACAACAGTTCCTAGTGAGATGGAGAGCTCTGCTCATGATCCTAATCTGTCATGGGTGGTAGAGAAAGGGCTGTGTACCAAGTGAGAGACAGACCCACAGATCAGTTGCTCTCTCCAAAGCTGCTTTCTGATTAATATTCCCGGCCAGCGAGTGCAGAAGAGTGAATCACAGGCAGCACGAAGTTGAAGTGCAAGGCATGCACCAAGAACGTGTTGAGAACATTTCCAGAGCACGCACACGGTGCCTTTTCCTTGGCACAGGAGAGCATTTCCAGGGTGGAAGTAGCCACTCTTAATTTTTCCCACTCTGATCTCAGTCTGACAGAGCAGTTTGCTGTAATACTGTGGCCATCTGATGTGACTGAAAGAGAAAAGGAATTCCCAAAGGACTTTGCACATTACCCATATAAATAAATAACAGCAACTGCACAGCTAAGCAGAAGGAAATGAGCCATGAAAGGCCCAGGCTGGCAGAGTTGAAGGGCAGGGCAAGAGCATTCAGGAGGAGAACGAACAGCACGTCCTCATACATGCCACACTAATCACCAGCTTTATTTTTTTTTGCTCCTTCCCACCAATTTCTCCAGCACAGTTAATCTGGGAACCTGATCCACAGCTCCTCTGTAACCCTGCTTGTGTCAAACCAGTATGGCAAGACCCCCCCTCACGCTTCTTAAACTGGCCACTGCGAGATTCCCGCTTTCAGAGGTGGGCAGGAAAGGGCTAGGAAGTTTTACACAAAAATAAACAAGCACGGTAGGAGCCACAGGGCAGGAACTGTCTTGCAACATTCACATCCAGCACCCACCAGCCTTGCCTTGACTGGTCCTACAGCTTTAGAAATAATTAGAAAAGCAAAAGCCCAAAACTCAGGTTGTCTGCAGCATCCTGGAGATTTTGCAGTGCATTTATTTTGCCCGTGAAAAAAGCCCATCATAAGAAAGGCAAGAGTGGCTCTCGGATGCTCCCCGTTCAGTACTGCTCCATCAGGTGCTGATGGATCTTATCAATATATCTGATCTACAGCAGAAACCTGAAAGATGCATAAAGTCATGCACAGAGGAGATACCTGTGTGGCAGAGGATGAGTGTCAAAGTTTTAACTGTCACAAGACTTGACTGATCCAATAGTTTGTATGGAGCTGGATGAAACATAAATGGGAGTTTTTCTGTCCAGGAAGCATTCTTTCCTGATCTACCACTTTAATATACATTAAATGAAAGCAGAGGCTGCACACGTTTTCACCCACAAGAATATCTAGACATTGACCCACTGAGACTCACCAAGAAAGAGCTGTGATGATGTGACATGCAATCAAAGTTTCAACATACAGAGGTCAGAGCAGCAGACAGAAAGCTATCAAAGAGCAGTCAGAGTGCTCAATACTGTTGGATTAGCAATACCATTCGCCACGGTCACTTACAGTTAGCGTTTTCTTGATGTAGGGGGCCCCGGGGGACAGGAGCTCTTCATTGGTGACGGGTCTCTTTAACACTAGAGCAGAAAGTGACAGATCCTATCAGAATCAAGGGTTTCATACAGTAAAGTGCATAATGGAGCAGCCTGGGGATTACCATGGGCTGGAGAACAGATGTTAGAACTAGCCACAGTTACTGCACCCAGAAAACTTCACATTCATCTCAATGTTTTTCAAAACACTTGCACAACTTTTCAAATCAAGATCCAGAGGTGAGGCTGACCCTCTCCTCTTGCAAGTCACCAAGATGATGGTGGATGGGTTTGGACCTGAGGCTGGAGCTAGCCTGTGCTCTGAAGGAAGAGAAGTATCCTGTGCAACGACAGGGCGATGCGGAAGCCCAGACCTGATTTGGGGTTGCACTCAGCCACAGGAGGAAATACCAACGTCGGAGTAGTGCTGAAGTAGGGGTTGGAGCTTCCAGCGAGGGAAGTGATGCTGCTCCTTCGAACTGCTGAGACAATTTTGATCTCCTTGTTGGTCTGGACTGAAAGAGGTAGAAATAACAATTACCCAAGGAAGGAACAATAACAAACTTCCCCCACCAGCCTGACTCACAGCTGACAGGTAAGCATGCACTGAAGATGGCATTTGAGCTTAGAAAGAATAAAACCAGCTTCAAAGAAAGATCAGGAGCTGAGTTGATGGTAAACTGAGTTATTTTCTGTGATGGGGAGCTGTAACAGAGACTGCCACTGCATCATGACATCCACCACAAACCAGTGGGATGGGTGGTCGCTTCATGGGTTGCCTGGAGGAACACCCCACACTCTGCTGGAGCAATACCCTCAGCTCTGGTAATGCAATCCTTGCTTTCACACCCCTCCACAAACACATCCACAGTTACCAGAGAGAAAGCTGGTGTTGCCTGGATCCGGGTTGAGCTTGCGAAGACAGAAGGGGCTGTCTGGGCTCTCAGACAGGGCACGAGAAGAGTTCTCATTGAGTAACTCTGTGAGACGACGCCTCCGTCGAAAGTTGATCCAGAATTGGTAGAGGATGTCACTGTCAAAGAAGTGATGCCTATTGGAGACTAGGAGAGAACAGGGGAGGAGGGAGAGGCTGAGGGGGTGTGGAGAAATATGTAGTAACTATACTGAGGGATCCAGATGAATTGCTTTTAACGTCTGTCTGTTCTATTGCAGTTTTTCTGACTGAGGACGCTACTTGCAGGGAAGGAGGAACAGCAGGGTCACCTCCCCAAGAGATGCCATTTCTCAGGGGTGCACCATCAAGTCACAGCCCTCTACCTGCCCCTGTCCCAAGACACTCAGAGGACTCTCTGCCTTCTGAATCAAAAGTTTAATTCCTGCAGATGTTTATGATCTCCAGCCAAGCGGAGCCGAACATTACATCCTCACAACCCAGCGCTCAAATCCCAGGGGTGGATCCCAGTCCTGTGGCCGAAGGCTTTGAAGAACTGAAGAGCAATAGCTCAGATTTCAACTCAAAGCCTTTGTGGGTGGTGGAAGATTGCTCCGATTTCAAAGGTCACCAGCTCCAAACATAGAACTAAAAGGACTTATTGCCATCTCCAAGTGGGCACTTGACCAGCACTTGTTGCATGACATGAATGGGGATTTGTTCCTAGCACAGCCTTGACAACTACACTCATCTCTTGCTTTCCATCCTGGCTCCAGCTGAACCCTTGCTCACCATGCTGAATGATCCCGTGTTCCAGCAGCGCCCGTCCCAGCTCCACCGCTTCCTTTCGGTTCTCCACTTCTCCCTCCTGAACAAGCCAGTCGATCATCTCGCAGCCCAGGAAAGCCCTCTGATACTTCACTGAGTTCTCCTCTCTCACCTTCAGAATTGACTCTTCCACGCTTACCAGCCTGGCATAGAGGTGGGACAAGCTCCCGTGATGCTGTACAGCCCTGCCATCCCACATGGGAGCTGCAGCCAGCCGAAGCAAGGCCAAGAGAAGCGGGCAAAGCATTACAGCCAAAACATTGCTGCCTGGGAGCAGCGGGAAGGGAGGGAGAAATGCAGAGATGCAGTCAGGCAGCTTTGTAAATCTTCATCACGGCGGAGGAAGCAGCTTCAGCAAAACCAGTTCAGTTGCGACCTCAGCTAAAGATTGCAGGGGAAAGCCAAGCAAGCAACCAAATGCGTGCAACAAATGGCAGATAGTCTGAATTGATGGAGAAGGCGTGTTTCAGTAAACATATATTCAGTTTGCAGCGTGTGTGAGAGCTAAATCCAGTGTCTCCACGAGAGGGTGCAGCGGGCTCGGCCATGAGACGCGCTGGCTGCTCTCCTGGTCCCACGGCTGAGCAAAAGCCAAGCAGAAAGGGTGCACGTCTGCCAGAGGGGCAGGGAGACACCTGAAATCACTGCCCGCCTGGCTGAAGGACTTCTCCCTCAGTGCCAGTTTGTGAATCTGATTGCCAGGGTGTGAGGACGGAGATGATGTGAAGAGGCTGTTAAAGGAAACAGGTCCAGAGGGTGGTCTGTGATTGAGCCCAGTCTAACAAAAGGACTCGTGAGGTGCCTGGGAAGATGGTTTGGATTTAGAACCAGAAACATTCAACACAAAGAAAACTAAACACTTGGAGTTTTCATTACTGTCTGAGAGTTAGTTTTTCCAGTACAAATTTTGCAAACAGGTTAAGCAAGGTGCAGGGTCCAGGACCATGAGGGCCCTGAAATCCTATACCCTGCTGATTTTGATGGGACATAAGTCCTAATAGTGCTGGTGGAAGCAGCTCCCCCAGGGAGGCTGGAAATGGCCACTGGACGTGCCTATCCCAGGAGCATTCAAACTGCAGACGGGACCCCAGTGCTTCCCTGTACCAGATCCCAGAACCTGCACTTGGGTTGGAGCCCTTGAAAGCATCCATGAGTTCAGAGTACAGCTCCTGTCCCAGCCCCAAAGAGGCCAGTTGTCCTGCAGGGCTCAGGAAACAGCATTTCCCAATGCTACAGCCCAGGGTACAGAGGAGGAAGAGAAAAGCAGCTGTAGCTGTGGCTCCAAGCTGCAGAACACCATCAGCAAGCGCAGCCAGCAGACCGCACTCCCAACGCCCCTTGCCGAGAGTTATTTTGCAGGGGAAGGACTCACGTACTTCTCATAAAGACTCTGCCCTCTCATGAACACCTTCACGTCTTTACTGAGCGGGAAGGTCCCGTCATCCTTGCGGAAGCGGTACAGCAGCTTGGCATCCTTGTAGTCCGAGTGCTCGTCGCAGACTGAAAGGAGTTCAGAGCGGGGACGTCAGTGCTGCAGGCATGTGTCAGGCTGTAAGGGACAGACAGAGCTGCACAGAGCACAGTCTCAGCAAGGTGTTATCTCCAGGTTAAAAGCTATGGGGGTTGCATGCGATGTCCTTCTCTATGCCCCTCATACCATGCAGCAACCAGCATCCAAGCCTTTGGTCCCCAGATGAGGTGCTTACAAATACCTGCAGCCCGTGCTGGTGGTGGGAGAGGTCAGTCCCACTGAGCAGACCTTGGGAAAGCCTGAGTTTGAGTCTACAGTTTGATCCAGACACTAAAAAGTTCATTAGAACAAACTCAGAAGTTTTTGGTTTGTTTTTGTTTGGGTTTTTTGTTGATTTTTTGTTTAAATTTAAAAAAAAAAAGTTGATGTTTTGGTTTAGACTAAAAGAAAACAAACAGAATTGTCTCAACCAGCTTTTTTAAAAAGCTGCTGCCATGTGTAAGCAGAGTTGGAGGACAGGAAGAACCCCCTCCCACTGCATCCAAACCCCATTAAATCACCTCCGTCCCTGTCAAAAAC
Source organism: Balearica regulorum gibbericeps (assembly GCF_011004875.1). Classification (NCBI taxonomy): domain Eukaryota; kingdom Metazoa; phylum Chordata; class Aves; order Gruiformes; family Gruidae; genus Balearica; species Balearica regulorum. The sequence continues at coordinate 10,517,000 of NC_046199.1, forward strand.
ACTTGTAAGCTAAAATATAGAATGACACCATTTCCACAACATTTTGTGCCAACTCTGCTCAACTCATTTGCATGGCAAACCGACCTCAAGAGAAACTTTTCTTCAAAGCTAGGTGTATGCCACTGGAATAATCCAATTGATACGAAAAGCCTCAGTTTCATATTTATCTTTGGGATGAGCACACAAGTCTGCAAATGCACGGCTGTTAAGTGCACACAACATTTAGCAGGTAAATATTTGGGATTCAGCCTTGAAATAAACTTGCCTGCAACAGATCTCTAGACTACAACTCGAAAAAAACAAGACAACAACAACAAAAAAACACCAAAACCACACACACACAAAAAAAATCACAGTCCAGCTCTCAAATCAGCCAGCCACCTTTTTTCAGGTCCACCTGTCTGAAGCCAGAAGGGGAAACTTCAGCGGAGAAAAAAAACAGAGTAAAGAGCGTGCCCGGAAAACAAATAAAATTAGTCAAAGGGGAAAAAACCCACAAAGATTTCCTCGCTAAAGTAATGTCATCCACTAGAGTGAAATTCAAAAGACATAAGAGAGTTCTTATGAAAATTTTAACACTTGTTCATTCTTCTGAGCAGAGTGGAAAACTTCATTCTCCTTTTGGTGAGCAGCAAAACGCTAAAAAACTGTCAGAATATCTGGAGTTGATCATTTCTCCTGAGCAGCAGTCTTGGTGTGAAATCAGGACACTAAAGCCCATGACTCATCAAGCAAAAAGGCAGGACAAGAAGGTTGTTTTAAAAGGTGAAAGTTTCATCTTAACAACTCCAAGGAGCAATAATTCAGATGTCTTTGCAATCAGGAATTGAACATAAAACCTTACAGGGCTGCACTCACAGAAAACCAAAGCATTTTTGCTATTTGAAGACCAATTTCAACGTGTTTCCAGCATGTAATAGAATAACAGCTCAAACCACATCAGACTATTAAGAGGCAGCACAGACAACGATCTTCATGAGATAATTATCATCTTCTGGATCCCAGCGGAGAAGAAGGTAAACAGTTTAGACAGCCAATTGCAAAGCACTTAGCACAGTGCTGCGGTTAACAGGCAGCCCCGTTTCCATAGGACTAATGAAAATTAATGGTCATAAGGCAAGTTGGAAAGTCAACTTCTGTGTCCTGCCAGGAATTATCACAGAAGCAGGAGGGACAGGTCAGCAATAAGCAATCAAAACAGCACTGGTACCCAGTGTTGCACAGGTTTAATTAACTAATGGATTTATTTGAAACTGTCGGCTGGAGAGATGGAAAAATAATCAGTTTTAAGTGTTAATGGTTAACTGAGAAGTCACTGCTTCAGCTTTATGCTTTTGTGATAAAGCACAGCAGCAGAGTTTATTTTTATTCAAGGCAGCTTAACGTCAAGGGCGTTAACCTCAGCAAGTAGCAGATGGAAACCGAGAGTGTTTGCATTGCAGTGGTCAAAGGCAGCTATTTCTGGACCCTAGACAAGAGGGGGAAGAGAGGGCTGGATTTGGTATGGTTGTCATCAGCCTCTGTGTCTCCTCAGCTGCATCCTCTCGTGACAAACTACCCCCAGACTCCAGGTTACCGTATCTCATGTCCCAAAGACTTGGATGCAGGAGAGCTCAGCCATGAGTCGGCAGCTCAGACGCAACCCTGCCCACCGAGGGCAGCGGTCTCCCAGGCCTGCTTGAAAATCCAGGACTTTTGTTCCTGATTGGGCCTGAAAATCACACAGAGAGAAACAGCTCTTCGCTAACATGAAGCGCTTGTTTCCCGCTGTTATATTGGGACCAAGGGCTGGACCTTGAGGATTGCTCTGCAGCTCAGGGACAGGCACAGACCACTGTACATGATCTGAGTTAATCCAAAACTGCTGAAAGTTCCAAATAATTTTTAAAAGGAACAAAGCCTGACTACTGAGAGCTGGGCTTGAGCACCAATCTGCTTTTTTGGTTTTTTTCCCCCCTTTCCTTTTTCCTTTTTTTTTTTTTTTTTTTTTCCTTTTAACAGGTTCCACAGGCAAGCCTTTGAAATGGCATCACACCCTTAATTCCCAAGGGAGGCATTCCTACAGGATTACAGGTACCAGACGACTCTTTGCTCTGTGTGGCATTAACTCCGCACACCTACTTGTCCCATCCCAGCATGGACGGGGAAACTGAGGAACACTGGGCTCCTACAGTAAAAAATGAACTTTCCTGCAGAAATACACACTGTGAAGTGTGTATTATAATTGAGCTTCCACTTCTGCATGACACAAACATGAGCTAGACCAGCTTCTGTAAAAATATCCACCACTGGCTGCTGGTGCAATTGCTGTAGGGCAATACAGGTCAGGCATTACTGAACTCATTTTTAAGTAAGAGCCACTTCAGATGCTGTTTTACCAGCACACAGCCCCAGTCCCCTTTCTGTAGGGCAGGGAACTGGCACATCCCACAAAGCAATAGAACTTCACACAGATCCAGCCCCATACAGCCTCACGCCTGCCCGTCATCTCCCACCTTCTCCAGGACCCCTCACCCATAGGAGGGTTGTGAACATGGACCTGACCATGGTTCCACATCCTGGGCCGATGGACACACATGGTGACCAGATACACAGCCACCTCCCTGGGGAGACTCAGCGGGCAGCAGAGAAACCCACACACCGTGATGGATGATGTAATGGTCCATTAGCTTCTGCATGAGGCGGATGCCCGTCTCTCGGTCTGGTGCTTCTTTGTGGTCAATCAGCCAGTCCGTGAGCTCCTTCGCCACGAAGCAGTTTGGGTATGTTCGGAGGTGGTAACGTCTGTCTTTAATGAGCTTCCCATCATGAAGACGAAGCCTAAAGAGAAAGGCAGCTGTTGAGCATAGCTGGTGTTACAGAGGAGTTTGGGTCTAATAGCCCAGTGTCTGCCCAACCTGGAGAAACCACTGATGATTTGGGACTTATGGCAAGCACCCAGTAACTTATAAATTAAACCAACTCTCCTGGCTTTCCAAGGCTGCATCAGTCAATCCCAAGAAGCCTCTCTTCATCATCCTCTTCTCTCCTTCTGTCACTACGCAGCTTATATAATTGCCTGCACCAGGCTTAGTCTGAACCATACATGTCTTTTTGGCTCTAAACAAGCCTCTAAAAATACACAACAGCTACCTGAAGCTTGTGAAGACGGGCCAAAACACAGGAAAAAAAAAAAAATAGTACATATATTTGTCATCTTGGCATGATTCTGTGTCTAGTTCTTCTTCCCCATAACCATGAAGGCAGAAACATAGCTGCCCCCAGGACAAGGTCTTAGTCATAGCGTGGGGTGGGAGCAGTAATGGGAGCACTCGTTTCTTCTGCATGTGTCTAAGATGAGTGCCAGGTGGATCCAATGCACTACCCACTAATCCACGGACCCAGTAAAACACACCAGCAATGGACTACAGCCTTGACATTTCCCAGGTTTAAACTGGGATGGACTGGGGCAGAGTTTAGCAGAACAACAAGCATCCTGCCCTGAAAACCCTGATGTTATGGCTAGTCTGTGACTCTGGTGGAAAGATATATATGAGTGAAGATTACTCAGGTGAGCGTGACTTTGGCTTTTGAAAGGACCTTAACAACTGAGCAAGCCACAAGGCACAGAGATCTTATGTGTTCACGCCAAAGCCAACCCAACTTGGCAGGAGATCTGTCCAGGAGCCAAACTTTTGCCCTGTAGTCATGACTGTTCCCAAAAATACTAACCCTAGAAAACGCCCACTGCATGCAGCAGACTCAGAGGAGAGATGTTTAATTAATATCTCCTCTGTAACTCAAGGATGTTTCTGTTTTCAAATTATTCATTTCAATTCACAGTTTTGCCCCAGGCCAGTATATTTTACAAATGCATTAATCACTACAGCATTTCTTTATTTAATGCCTCAAGTTCTTTTGGGTTTTTTTTGAAGAAGTTATGTGTACACCACATCATGTTGGGCAACAGTTTCAGGCACCATACAAGAAGTTTTAAATATCCTAAAAATCTATCAGATAATAATGGATTGTCCTATACTGTAGGATTTACAAATACTAGGGTCTCAAAGTCTTAGGATAAAACCTGTTGTATGAAGTATTAGTGATTGATTATTGTAATTAATGCTGAGGCTACTATGAGCCAACAAAACTCTTAACAGATATTTTCAGACTTTCCTGGTAACTAAAACACAAACCCAAAGATTCATGCAGGACCAGCTCTGGGTCTTGCCTTTGACTCCCTCAAATACTGAAGTCTATATCCAGTATTTCAGTCTCTTTACCTGGAAGGCTCATTCCGACTTGTGACCAGCAGCCATTCTGCATACGGATTTTACCTGAAGAGAACAGGTAAGCTGCCTATTTTTACAATTTTTAGCTTTTTCCTTCCTTTACTTCATGGTCACTGTCAAAATGCAGACACAGGCAGCAGCAACTGCAAACAGAGAGGATCCCCACCCCGACATCCCCCAGCTACGTGAGAAGACAAGCAGTCATTTTTTTATATGGTTTCTTTCCTTAGTAATCAGCAAGTGGGATGCCACTTTAGAGGCGTGTTTGGTAGAGATAAGAAATGTTTAACCAAGAGCACTCTATGGCTATCAGGAGTCTGCAGGAGTCTATAAAGACTATATATACACACACACACACACGCACGTGTATCTTTATGCACAATAACACATAGACCATAATCACACAAGGCCTGAATAGAAACTGGTTGGGAGAATATTATTTCCCCCATATGCCTTTTTTTATCACGTTTCAGAATACTGCAGAAAACGTACAGATCTTGGGGGGGGGGGGGGGCGGGGCAGAGAAAAGAAAAAGGATTTTCAGCAAACAATACTACTAAAACCTAGGATTTTAAAAAAATGAAAAATACGCTTATTCTGAAACTACTGTATCGGGAACAATTGTCAGGACAGGAATTAAATGGTATCTTAAGCACCTCTGGAGCAGCAGTGTCCTGGAATTTTATTTTTTTTTTTAAGCTTGTGAAGAGTTTTTCCTCTTGCCCGCAGACCCAGGGCAGCAGAAGACGCACAGTTCAAGTGTCCTTGTGATCTTTTCACTTTCCTTGTTTACTGTTTCCCATCAACTAAGAGGAGACCAATCCTGTCCTTCAGACACAGGACATAACACCAACTGCGTCCTCAAACAGCTCAGCTGACATCCTCTATAAACCAGTCAATGTACTATGTTGCAAAAACAAGGCCAGTGAGACCATGAATGCTTTATAATCATGCTTCCAGACAAAGTTAGGGAAAGATGTGTAATTATGAGTTCTCTAGATGACAAAACCTACCCCACATACATATTACTTCTTCAAAATGGAAAAAAAAAAAAAAGGAGAAAAGGTAATTAACACAAGGATAAAATGCCTGTTGGAACATGAGAGTGAACTCATGAAACCCTCCTCACCTGGCAGCCGGTGCACTGCTTCCACAGTTTTCACACACGTTTGCTTTGGGTTGGCTGCCTAGGGTAACCAAATTGCTTCTTTGCCAAGGTCACTACAAAGAATCATTATTCATCCTGTGTAACCTCGTCGAAAGGCTGATCCGCGGCAGTGGAAATAAGGAAAAAATCCAACCAACCAAAACAAACTCTTGACTCCCTAGATGTTTGTAATTCACTGACAAACATGGCTTCTCTGCTCTGCTGGCAGGCCAGTGTTTTCCCAGCAGTGTTAGGGATGTCCACTGCTGGAGAGCAACCCAAGGAGCTCCTCTCTTCATCACTTCTGTGTGTTCTTATTTCACGTGATTTTAGAACAGACTCTGAGTCGGGGGCATTTGCTGCAGCAAAGGGTTTTCTTGCGTTGGAAAAGGTGCTACTTTTACTATATCATAGCTGCACAGCCAGAGCAATCCCCAAAGCAACAGCTATTCTGCACCAAGAACTCAGCGTGCCTGCATGGAGTGGGAACGTCTCCCTGGGGCCACTCTCCATCACCTCCCACCCATGTAAACAGACCTTGAGCATCTCAAATGCCAAGGTGGATCATTCAAGGATATTAACACTGGTGCCCATTCCAGAAGCAGTTAAGTACAAACGAATGGCCCTGGAAAGACACATCATCCAAAGGATAAAAAAACCCCACAAACAAACCCCAAAACAAAAGCATCCACCTAACAAAGTGCTCAGTAAAAGGCAGCAACAGCCACAACACCACATCTGCAACATAGCTGCTGGAGAGACACATTTAGGAAAAAACGACTGCTGCAAACAGGCTGAGCAAAACCCAGTTTGCTACACTCCCAGTCTGCAAAAGCACCAGTACATTCTGGGGGAGAGGGGAGAGCTCTGCACACCCGTGACAGCCTAGCTAAAGTGATACAGAGATGTTTTACTTTCCTGCTTGTACTTAAATGTACATATATGAAAAAGGGACTTAAAAAGAAATCCGAGCAAGCAAAAGTCTACTTCTCAGTCCTCACTTCCACCAGTGCTGAAAATTTAATAATAGGCTTTTTAAGGTCATTCTGATCATGAAGTCTCATCTTTTGAATGAGGTAGCTCAGAGACATTCACCTGGTGATCACCACATCAACCAGTGTCCCATGATTCCCCCTGAAAGACATCCCCACTTCAAGAGATCCAACTTCAACAGAGAACCACCAAACCTTCTGTGGACCCAAGATTTTTTGGTCAGGAATACCAATTTTGGCATGTTCAGCTACACACCTTGAAGTGAGCCAAATTTCCAGAGCATTAAAGTATGAGCACATTATTTAACAGCATCTCAATTTGACCGCTCTAATAAAACACTCAGCACCACTAAAAATTTTGGACAGTGGCTGAAATCACGATTTTGTTCTTCATAGGAGACGACCTCCCTTCTCCTCTCACTTTTTATGTCCAAGACATAAAATTTATCAAGCATATTTTACATTTAAGAGTGATTAATGCAGCTTAACAGAGTTATTAGAGAACAGCTGGTTCACTTGACCATGAGCAATAACCAGAAGAGACAGCGTACAAGGGCTTGTCCAAACTTGAGAGACTCAGATTACAGCAGGGTGTGAATTCAAAGTGCAGTAGCTGTTCCAGAATATCTCTGTGCAGATAAGATATTTGTTGCAATTAGAAATGACTAATTGGGCTTCTTTTACAGAATGCCACCCAGCAACACACAACGGCCAGTAAAACTAGAGTGATTTTTCATGCAAGTTTATATGTCTGAAACAAAAGACCAACTGCAGGAGATGTGAGGAACAAGCCTGAGATAGCAGTCCTCTCAAACCCAAGACCAAAATATCAGTGGAAATTATTATCTTTGTCTTTTTGATGGAGAGAGACTCAAGACCCAAAACTCCTCTTCCCGCTCCATGGACTAAAAAGCAGCATCCCTGTGGGACCAAAGGGACCCTGGCAGACAGACAGCCCAAAGCACAGCATCCACTCTCCCCTTGATTCCTTTAGGATCTGTTTTGTTCCCAGCCACCCCCACGAAGCATTCCCTCACCCCTCGTTTGTGCAGCTATTTCTGGCTGGGAAATGCATCTTGACACTGAACAGACTCATCCCTGTGGCCAAACCACACTCAGAGGGATTTGCAAACTTGCTGTGAAGCCAAAGAACTGTAAAGATGGAGCAAAGGTTTGTTTGATTAAATACAATAGCGGGGAGGCAGGGCAGGAAGCGGAGAAAAGGGAGAAACAAATATTTGAGATTTTATGTAGATACAACAGCATTATTTGCTGATTGAGGTTTACAGAGTCAGGGCAGACTGTGAAGCTTCTTTACATGCTGCTTTATTCCTTACCTGGGGGAGAGCAGGGGAGGACAATGTGGATATTTAGCCCTGTCCCATCTGCTGTTGCCTGAGACATCATCCAGCCTCTCTGCCTCAGTTTCCCCATTGCTACCTATTGGGCATCCAGGTCCCAGGAAGATTCACATCACTAATTCCTTACCTGCCAGGCTGTAAGATCCCCAAAATACAAGAGGCAGACTCGAGCAGCATGCTCTACTCTGCATCGCTCAATTCTCCTTTCAGCCAGACGAGCTGCAGGGCAAGCAGGAGCCCAGCTGCAGTTGGTGTCCATCTCTTCACCCTCCTCCCTGGGTTTTACACCCCGTGCTGGCCAGCAGCTCCTTGCAGTCTTTCTGCACTGGGAACAGGCTCCTGCCCAGGCCAAAGCAGAAGGATGTGACCGCTCTGAGCCAAGCCACCAGCAAAAGGACCCACCCCTCCATCACTGTGAGCACTGGGTGCTCTGGGGTCCTTCCTTGGCATTTAGACCCATCACCCACAAAACACAGCTGAAGAAGAGAGCAGTCGTGCTGGATGAAATCCACCCGCTCTTCTCCATGCAACAAAAAGCTCGAGCGTTTCAAGAGCAGGTCAGGGGCGTGAAGCAGCCAAGGCCGCCCAAAGGCGGATCCGGTCTGCTCCCTGCACTGCAGTGTTTGCAAAACAGCACCGTGTCTCCCAGCGTGGCATTTTTCATATGCCAGCCTCCAAGGCGAGAGCTCTCACCTTGTCTCTCCACTCGTACGTGCTTCCTACCCCTCCTATCGCCCCTTCCAGCAGAGATAACCTGCATCAGGTTCACCCTGGGGTAGCAAACCGAACAGGAGCAAGCAGTTCAAGACTGCAACCTGCTGCGATGGGCTTGGTCTGAAAACTCAGATTTTGGGAGCTCCCTAGCCAGGAAACTCCAAGGCACTCCAGCTATACTGGGGGGGGCAGGGGGGAGGGAGAAAGACGGGTGCCCTAAAAGTATGTATACATTGAGTTTTCTATTCAACTCTATTCCAGTCACACTAATGGAAAGATATTCCCTCCCTGCACAAACTTGGACTCCCTTCAGGCTTTTAGCACCCTTTTTAAAGGCTCAGGGTACATTCACAGTGACAATAAGGACTGAAGTTTCTAGACAAATGTTGGAAGGAAAAAATGAGTTGGTATTATTGGCTTTCAGAGGAGTGTAACATTTGTACTGTGCTTTTACCTTGCTTATAAGAACTAGCAAGAGCTCTGTTCACAAACAGATTTATTATATCCTTCTCCTCCTTAGTCACAATCACCAAATATTCCAGGATCGGATATGCTCCTGTCCTGCAAAAGGCACAAGGAAGCCACATCATTCCCCTCACATGCGCACTGATCAGTTTTAACACATCTTGATTATTTTATTTTCTCTCTGCACGCCTGACCTCCTCCTTCGGCCCAGTCTATAGGACCCATTCTAAACCTCAGTCACTCCAGAGGAGTAAAATACTGGAAATATAAATATGAATAAGCCAGCCCTGCCCATGGGATGGAAAAAGTCATAACTTTATGTCTCTTGCACTGAGATACTGAAATGAGGCAAGTCACTTTTAGATTAGCTGCTGCTTTTCCCTGTAAGAAAGTTAAGCTCATTTTTAAAGCCCTGCTTACAACATGGGCTGCAAACACTGCAAAGACAGAAAGGTTAATGCAGCCTCCAACAGCAGCTCTCCCAGTCACGACCTAAGAAAAAGATTTAGTTTCTGGAGCTAGGACAGTAATATTTCTGAAAGACAACAGACTGGAAGTGTGACTAACCATCACTAAATATTTAAAATCCAGCCACTTTGGACATTGGCTCTGTTTTCAAGATGGGGCATTAATCCCTAGTTGGAAGTTATCATCTTTGATACAGTACAAATAATAAACTAAGGTTAATGTCACTCACTGAGAATGGACAACATAGCAACACAGGGCTAATTTTAGGAATCTGATGCTAGCACACTTGGGCTCTGGGGTCTTTACATTATTCAAGGATATATTTCCTAATTTCCACCCACATTTCAAAACAAAACAGAACAGCTCCAGATACAAACAAGGAAACTCTGCTCAAGAGCTAGAGAAGCCCACAAGGGGGAGGGTTCTGACCCCAGATACACAATGAACACATTTTCTCAGCCACACAGGTTTTCTTGCATAGGAGAATGCATTTCTGTCTTCAGAAGAAAAAAAAACAAAAAACAAAAAAAAAAACCCCAAAAAACCCCAAAAACAAAACCACACCAAACTCAGAAGTTGCTCAAGAACTAGGACTAAAAACCAGCAGAAGTTCCCAAAAGTGACTTTCAAGAGAGGGAAGACCCCACATATTGCTGTGCAAAACAATTCAGGTGCATGGCACCTGTGATGGGACAATCTCTCAAATCACCCCTGACAGCCTGAACGCCCCAGAGACAGTGCTGTCCCCATCCAGCCCAGGAACAGGGACCAGGGACCTTTGGTAGGCTGCTCAGTGCCACCACATCGGGCTTTGGGTTTAGGGGAGGATGCAAAGGGATTAGAAAACCACTGTTACCATCTAAACACACCTGTCCGTCCCCTGGCATCTGGAGGTGGAGGGCAGGAGATGCCCAGAGAGGAGCAGCAGGACCAAGTAACACAGGAAAGGACCTGGTCCACCACTGGTTTGGCGGGCGAGGGAAGGATCAGCAGATACCGGGGAGGTGGAGACACTAGCACCTCGGGGGGAAGTGCTTGCTCACGGATAAAGCTTTGACCCTCCTGCTAGCAGCGTGCGAGCCCGGAGCCCCAGGAGCTAACCCAGGGCCCAGCCCTGCCCCAGCCTGGAGGAGGGCCCCATCACCTCCTACCTCAGCTGCTCTCCAGCAATCATCACCTCTGCCCTGTAGTGCTGCTCCGTGGCTTTCTTCCTCAGGCTGTTGCTGAGGCTCTCCATGCCGGGCCGGAGGCGGGCGGCGGTGGGGAGATGCCCCCCGCCATGGGATGCGGGCTGGGAGGATGCCGGCGCGCAGCGCGGTCCCCAGCCCGGCTGGCAGGGTGCAGGTAGGCAGCGCGAAGTTGCTGGCTCCAGCTCCCCGCCTCTCCTTCCCTCCCTGCAGGCTCCGGAGGAGGAGCCAGCTGCAATCCGATCCCGGGGTTGCGGGGTTCTCACCCGCTCGTCCCCAGCCGGGCTTCAGCCGAGAGCCGGGGCGGTGGCGGGGCTGCTTTCCAGCAGGCTGGGGACAGCGTCCCTTCTCCTTGCTGTGCGTAGATGACTCCAGCAATAAGCTGGACAAAGCACTTCCTTCCTTACGCTGTAACTTTCCTGTGAAGGGTTCAAGATGTGCCATTCCCCGATGCAAGCCATGTGGCTTGCTCCCAACCTCTTCCCTATGGGCTCTCCACCTCTCTCCAGAGCGGGCTGCGTCCTACACCACGGCCAACACTTGTTAAAAAGTGGGCTCGGAGCAGCTTGAGCCCTTCCTCGTTGTAGCAGCCATCACAGAGGTTGGATGGAGAAGCACAGGCTGTAATTAGCAAGAGCTGGCATTGATGAATCTGGGACTTTGCTGGTGCCAAGCTGTTTCCCTGTATGGTGCTACTAGCTACAGCCTTTAAAATCTACCTCCAGGCACCGATACCTGCCTCAGCTACCACCAGTCATTTCCATTATTTGAGATATTTTCTGCAGGCCAGAGCTGACCCAAAAGCAATAGTGTTCAGCAAAGAAATAGGCAGAGGAACTGGGATGCGGAGATGGTTAATTACATCCATCATTACCATCAGATGCATGTGCAATTATATTTCCATTAGTTAAAGAAGGAGTGAAAAATACTGGCTGGCATAAAGGACCAAACCTCAGAAATGCAAAAGAGGGAGGAAACCTACCAAAAGAGAATGCGGAGAAGATGGGGGTGGGGGAAGAAAATTGTATCAGCTAAGGAGATCCTGCTTCAATTTGAAGCCTGATAAAGCAGCAGTAAACTAAATGCTGTCTTTAATTAGATCATCTTTAGCAGCAATTCATCAGCCGGCAGCTAGTTAGCCAATATCCCCATCAGCACAAGCAGACCTTTCCAGGCTTATGTTCCCCCTACGCTATAACATCACTAAATCAAACAAACTCAGGTTAGCATTTCAAGAAGCACAGCACACAGCGGCCAGGGCCAAGATCCAAAATCAAAGGGAGACCTGTGTGCCTCCTGCCCTGGCAGAGCAGCGAGCTGGCACGTGAGACCACGCAGTCTTGGCGCTCCCGAATGAGCTCAGTGTCCTAAAACACCGCTTGCTGCCTGTGGCTGCAGGACGGCATGCAAACAGAGGAGGACCAGCTTTTCCAGACCGCCTGCCATCCTGGCTACGCTGTCCCTGGGCTGTCTGTGCCTTCAGCGTCTTCCTTACCTTTTCTGACCTCTCTCCCAAAAGCAAATCATTGAAACACTTTCCTTTCATCACCAAGTCCTGAGAAGTGAGATTTTTAGATGGTGATTGCTGGGCTCCTGCGTTCCTAAGAGGTGGATGCTGAAACATCTCAGAGGGGAAAACAGCCGCCTTGCAAGCTCTTCAGAGCCCAGTAACACCCAGTTGTTGATATGGTCACTAACAAATACTGTTAATTATTGCCAAATCAGGAGAAGATTTTCATACCATTCCAGGAGAGACCCAGCTCTTGTGTCTGCTGTTCTGCAGGTGCCAAGGCAGACAGAGGGTAAAGGCACCCCTGTAGTTGGAGATACGCTGGTGTTCCTCTGGCCAGCACCACCGCTGGCTCTCTGCTGATGAAGGAGCAGCAGAGGTGTAGCCAGTGGGGCTGATCAAATCTCAGTCTCAGTGCTCCTGTCCAAGTCAAACAGCCACTGCAGCCCAGCTCCGTGGAGAGCAGCAGCAATGGGCTACACCAACAAGGCTTCTTCTATCCAGGCTCTCCTGGAGCATATTCCCTCCCATGTCCTGCTGATCACACCGTGCCATAAATGCAGGAAAACAGGCTCCCCTTGTGTGCACAGGCAGGCTCAGCCGGCAGCTCTCGGGCTGACTCCTGGAGTCCGCTGCGATGTCGCAGATGCTGGTGTGTCTGTTCCAGCCTCAGCAAAAGGGCCTCGAGGTGCTCCCGGGGCAGGCAGGGCTTGTCCCTGCCCAACACTGCAGCATCCTTCACTCGTAACATGAACTCGTGCCGTGGGGAGAGCCCCCACAAACCTGCCCATCCCATCGCTTCCCCCATCACAACACGGGCAGCCGGCTCCCACACCCGGCCCGTGCACGGCGGGGCATTGTGTTCATCCTCAAAGCTGAAGTCCGGCTCTCGTCCATCACTCCCCAGGCCATCCAACCTGCTGAGCCACCACAGCCCTGTCCTTTCCTCTGGCCCTCCTGGAGTTTGCCAAACAACAGCACCTGCAGGCAGCTGCTTTCCTGCACCCACTACGTGCACAGGGCTGCTTTCCGTGGGAGAAACGATAGCACAGAGCTAAAAGCAGAATGATCTAAGGTTAATGTCACCTCATTACCAGCAGAATGAGTTGAAAGGGTTCACCTGCTGCTCTGGCCGGTCCCATGACCGCATCCTCTCACCGTGGAGGTGCACAAGACACCAGGGGTTTCCCCTTTGCTTTCTTTCTGGGTCTGGTATTCTTCACTTCAACTAGGGAGAAACTGCTGCTGTTTTGTTCAGTGGACATTGAATGTCTTCCTTTAAAAAAAAAAAAACCAAACTAGAAAAAAAAAGACTAGAAAGAAAAAAGACTATTTAAAGTGAAGCTCCAAGCCCAAGAGTGAATATTTTGCTGTTATAGTAACAAGGTAAAGGAATTCAGCTCTTGCCAGCTTCTTTCATGAAAAACACGGAGGAAAAAAGCTTATTGCTTCCATAAATAACCTTGTAAAATCTACCCTTTAAATTAGACATTAGTGTTTCTGCTTAAGCCACAAAAATAAGGAAGAGAAGCTACTAAAAATATATTATCTCCCCTTCTCAAGCCCTGAGAGTACTCCGTCAAGAGAGCAGAGGGAGAGCACAGCAGCCAGCGATATCCAGGTCTGCTGAGGATGGTGGAGCTGTGCTCAGAAAGCTGCCTGTGTGGATGATGGGCAGCCAGATGGACTAAAACTTCTCATGAGAAGACAGAGGACCACTGTAAAATTACAACTGGTGTAGAGAAGGTGACTATGGAGTAGTTGTTCTCCAAGAAGGACCAGAGCCAAGCTCATGAAAAGAATCAGCAGGCTTGAGACAAGCTATAGGATTTTTTCCTCCCTTTAACCAGCATAAAATTAAATTGTGCAATTTATCACCACTGGATATTAAGCCTTAGAATCTAAATGGATTAAAAAAAAGGGATTAGGTAAATTCATGCAGGACAGCTCTTGGTATTGGACGTGGTAGCCCAGATGCTTACTTCTGTCTTCATTGCTGGAAGCTGCAAGAATATGTTAGTGGAGACGTTACTCATCATTTCTTACCCTCTTTCCCTGGCATCTGCTACTGGTCCATGTCAGAGCAAGGATCCAGGTCTGGAGGAACTTCTGCTCTCCCTCAGCACAGCAGTCTGAATGTCACAACCTTGGGGGTCTTTTACAGTGGCATTTAGGGAGAAGAGCATCTCATCAATTCAGGAGAAAAGGGATGTTCAACCAAAGCCAGGAGTGGCCCACACTCACAGCACCAAGTTCCCATTTAGCCTCAGGAGTGTTCTTTGTGGATTTGACACCTTTCCCCCAAAGCCCTTTGTGTCGCTGAAGGGAATATACACCGAGCAAGCTGCTGTTAACTCCATCCTGGAGGTGACAGCCCTTCAGGGCTGCGAAAAGCAGTCTCTAGGTAGGTCTTCCCAACTCCCCATACATGTAGAGATTAGATTTATTTAGTTATCAGCTAGATCTACAGATGAAAGGTGCTATTCATAGCATGGCTTTGGAGTCCAAAGCTACAATGAATATGCATACAGCACTGCAGAGTCACTTCACCTAGGTCTCCTCTCCAGAGGAACTGTAGTATCTGAATTTTTCTATTTCAATAGATTAGTAAGTAGTTCGACTCATTAAGTGTTCAGAAAAGACAGAGGCACCTCTGGGTAGAGCCAGTTCTCTTGTTTCTCAGCTCCAATGTTGTTACAACATCAAGTAGAAGGTTTAGCACCCACTGTTTTTTGGTTTGGTTTGGGTTTTTTTTACTACTTTTTCCAAAGCAGGACTGAGGAAAAGACAGGAAAGAATTAGATGAGTTTGGTTTTAAATTATAAATGCACAAGTTGTCAAAAGATAAAATATTTGCAAACTGTTCCTCTTCTGCTGCAACAAGTCAGGAGTGAGCACAGAGGACACCGCAAGCTGTCACACGTCATCCTTGTCAGTGGTTGCAAAGTTTGACTTCGTCCTTTGCCTAAATTTTGTCCTCCTCATAGCAGCCCAGGCTCTGCATTTCAAGCAGAGAGCTGCAGAAATCTCCCGTGCAGGGCAGGAGAGCCTGGCAGCAGACTGAGATTCAGATTTTTCCTGCTCCGAGCTGGCGCATACGATGCCAGCAGTCTGCAGCTGGCAATCAGCCATCGCTTCTCCCCACACACACACTTTGAATCAGCTTAGCAAAAAAAAAACAAAAACAAACCAAAAAAAAACCCCACACCAAAAAACCCCCAAAAAACCAAACCCAAACCCAAAAGGAGTTCACAGCCAACATCAACACAATAAAATCCCTGATTTTGCAGGGCCTGCGTTTCCTCCGTGCAAGAAATACCTCCCCACACCAGCTGACTTGGAGCTGTTCTTGCCAGAGACCATTTTCCCGGAGGGCAACTCCTTGTCCCCAGCAAGGTGTGTTCACCTGGGCTGGAGCCCCGCCAGCGGGGCTGGGCAGCAGAGACCACAGCATTGTTTGGGAGCCAGGCTCTCCCTCCTGCTTTCAGAAAAGAAGTTTATATTTGGCTGTAAAGCTCACAATCCACCCCTGGGGCTATTTGCTGCTTAACTCATTGATGCCAGTGCCACAATAAATTCTGGAGGCCACCTCACAGCAAACGCCTCCATAGAAAAACAGTTAAAATAGCAGATCAGCAATACTGGGAGCGTCTTGCATGGAGATCTCTCATCCAACAGCAGCCAGGGGAATGGTCTCGTGGCCATTAAAGCCAGCCTTGAGATCGCTGTGCACCGGGGAAGTGTGTTGCACCATGGAGACTCCTTCGTTTCTGTGCTGGAAGCTGATAATGAGACTGGACAGCAGGGTTCTTAGAGCCCGAGAACTTTGGGAAGATTTATTACCTTCTAGTGGCAGAAAATGAGCGCGTTATTCAGCAATTTCTCATTAGCCAGTTATAAATCCAAGCTGGAGCTCTCATGTCATTGAGTGTCCTTCGTTTTGTTCCAGAAAATAAATTTGGATGTTAGAGCAATATATATTGCTTCTTTCCACAGACAAGAAGGACTGCTAACCTCAAGCAATCAAATGTAAGTAAGTCAAAATGATCTGTCTGGCTTCAAAATAGAAAATAAGGGGATCTTTGTTTACCTTAAAATTTTAAACAATTACAGCTCAGTCACGGTTCTCCAAAACTACAAAGAATAGAACTTTAGCTTGCAAAAAAAAAAACAACAACCCCAAACCCGGAAAAATTAAATTCTCCCACAATTGCATTGCTTCAGGAACTGCAGGTTTAATGAAAACCCCATCAAATACTTACGTTCATAATGAATTAGTTTTCACTGGAAAGTTTTCATTGGAAACAAACAAAGAACAACAACAAAAGAAACACTGTTATGCAACAAGACATGTAACCCGTGTCATCTTCACTTCCCCATTCCTCAACAGCTGTTAGAAGAAACATTAAAAACTTTCAGCTCCCATACCAGTGCTTGGGTGTGAGACTTCGAAGCAGGCCAGATGAGATTAATTCCCACTGTCCAGCCTAAGGCTGAGGCTCTTCAAGGTGGGTTTTTAAGATGAAAGCCAGGAGCTGCCGACCACTCTGCTGGGGACGTGGAGACTTCCCGGTCCCTACTCGGGGGGTCTGCGAGATGCACCTCTGCTGCTCCAGCCCCACAAAAGCCTTCCAGGGAGGAGCAGACTGCAGAGCTGCGCTCACAGCTCTCCAGCACAGCCTGGAAACCCTAACCTGGACCAGGGCCATGTCAGATGCTGCACAGTACCTGCAGCGGCCAATTCTAGACCCACGTTTCTCCCAGAGAATAAACCCTCAGGCTTCAGAGGTGGGAAAGTGGGGGATGTGCTAGCTACATTATAATTAGTCTTCACTGAACGCAGCCAAAGGAACGGCTCCCGGCGGGGTAAGCGCAATCCTTTCACGATCCATTAAAGAGAACGGTTAGCTATCGCTGTGATGGAGTGATGGAGAGGACAGACCCTGGGAGTCTGCTGCTTCCTCGTCCTAAAGAAAGTGCTGTTACACTGATTTAACAGCAAAGGGCCAGGATAACAGGGGTTAACGTAACAGCCTAGAACCTGGTATTTGTTACAGCCTGAGCTTTAAACTGCCTCCATCCAGCCTGGTGCACTCGGTCAGAGAGAAAGGGAAGCCAAAACCATAAGGCAGGAGTGTGAGCGTGTGGTTGAGGCAGAGAATTTGTGTCGTGTAGGCTAACGCAGCATGAAAGTCAAAGGCAGAGGACAGGATGGGGCTGCGGGTAAGCAGATACATGAGGAGGAATGCTTTTCTAACCCTGCATCCAGCCATTCAAACCTCATTTAGGCTAGGTTCCTTCAACAGCCATGCACAGTAACACAATCCCCTCTAGAGGAAGGAAGGAGAAGTGAGGCTCAGCAGCAGCAGCGTTCCTCTGACCACCAGCTCTGAAAGCAGCATCTTCCGTGTGAGCTGGTACATTTCCCCAGTCCTTCATCACAACCAGTGCAAGAGAGGGTTTGCACTGGGACTGATCCAGAGGAGTTTCAGCCCAAGGAATGCACCCTGCAGAGCCTAGCTCGTGTTAAGACTCCACAAGCACATGGACAACAGCTCGAGGAAGATTTACTGGCCCCGAGCTGGTGTCACGCAGCAACTACTCACAGCGTGTTTCCCACCGGCACTGATATTCAGACATAATTCATCTGAACACATCAGCTCCAGTTTTCTTGTTACACCTCCTGTTCCACTGGCAGCAGCGACCAAGCCTGGCTGAGCTGTTTCACCCCAGACACTTCATGGTTCTGGAAGGAGATGGGTCGTCAACGGAGAAAGGCAGGTGAGCCTCTGGACTGCACGACTGGCAGAGCCCAGGGTGCGTGTGGCCTTTTACAGACAAAAAGCAGCCCTTCATACCCACCATCCCAAGGGACAGGCATTTAACAGACGAGCAGACACGCAAGTCTGTTCTGCAGAGGTTTAATTTCACTAGCTTGGATATCACTAGCAGACTAGGCTACACAAGAAGTAGTTATTCCACTTCTTTGATACTCTTTGTACTCCATCCCAAGTTCTATGGCCAGTTTAGAGACTCACCTTGCTGTGGGCAAGAAGAGACTCGCGAGTGGTTTTAGATTCAGACTCTATTCTTCCCTGTACTGCAGCAACACTGGGGAGCCTAAGCTGAAGGTTAAGCCCTGTCTAGGTAGACTAAATTTGCAGTTCAAGCCCAGAGTATTGCACTGAGGTGCATCCCAAAAGTGGCAGCTGATGGCTGGAGCCAATAGGAAATTTCTGCAGAGAGTTAAAAATAACAATTCACTCTTGAACTGTAACAAGCTTCTATGCAATAACAACACACAGAGAAGTTTCTGTAAAGAAGAAAATTGCTAGTTTGACCTTGATCACAACAGCCTTTGTATAGTATAGTCTGGCACATCGATATACACTTGTTAATAATCCATGTCAGCAGAGTAGGAAAAAAAATGCATATACAATTGGGTTTTGCCCTAGGTAGTCAAACACTGGTACATTTAAGGCAACTTGAGCGATCCAGTGAAGAATTGCTGATACTAAGCAGTAGCACTTCAATCAGAAGTGGGGAAAAAAAACATTCATAAAGACACTCCAGCCTTTCTGTGTTTCCTGGCAGAAGCTGATTTATCTATGGTAAAATTCAACAGCCTCAGCAAAGCTGAACAGCCTCTCAAAGGAAGCATGCTTTGGCAGAGCTTAAAGGGAAAGACAAAAACCAATTTACAAACTGTGAAGAGCTGATAGCACTGGATTTCCCTGCTTGAGCAGGATCACGATCCTGGTGAGGTACAACAGGACTGTAATTCTTGGCAGTCCTCGTAACCAGCCCCGCCAGAGAGACTCGGTCTCTCCCACTTGTCCTCAGCAACTGCAAGTACAAGTAGGCTTCTCCTAGGAGGTCTTTTCAGTATTTATTTCATCTCTTCCATTTCTAGCCAGTTTAAACATTGCCATTGTGGCAGTGTTGGTGAAATTCAGAGTTTGGCAGAGCATCATTTGAGGATAGAAAAAACATGAAGTTTCATCTCCCCTAAACCAAACACCAGGGACGGCTCAGAAGAGGCGGCTCACCGTGCTTTTCCTGCCTTACCGATGAGATGCGGCTTCTTGCTGACAGAGCGCAAACAGCTGGAGCCAAGACTGACAGCCAACGTGTCTTGGCCTCCTTACAAATTAGTGACTTAACAGATGATGAATGATTGCGCTGCACATACATCAGAGCTTTGGGTTTTACAGCTTCCCAACAGGACAACCCAGGTCCACTTCACTTTCCTCACAGGACTTTCCGTTTTCACCCAAACCTTTACCAAAGCAGCGGAGAGGTGAACAGCCTTCACCCTGTCCTGACGCATGTTGTCCTGGGGTACCTGCGTGCTGGTCTAAGCCTGTGCAATGTGGGGAAGGTGATGGTGGCCAGCCAGCCCCTCAGAGAGCCAAAAGCGTGCTGCAAAAGGCAGAGCACCTGTGGATGAACCTGCTGGAACAGGTGGAGTGCACGAGAAGGGAAACCAGACACATCCCCGCTGCCCACTCAGACACCTTGGTTCCGTAAAATCAGTGAGCTGCGAACCCCAGGTAGTCATCTTCTGAGCCGGCATCTGCTAGGAGAGCATACATAAACAGCTATATAATGGTAAAAGAGCTTAAACTGAACTTGCTCACGTTACCAGGATCAGAGCAGAGAGACGACAGCTGTGAACAAAGGGATATTTACCCAGCAGAGGGGAGGTGGACATCCTAACTGCAGTAGTGATCTGTTCTCCCTCAAGTCGATGACTGATATTTTCTGAATTACAGACTCCTCTTTTTCCATCAGCTTTGGTGATTGTGCTCAGCTTCAAAGTCAGAATACACATTGTTGCATTCCATGGTATTTTGTTTCTAGGTGACTGGCCTCCATACGCTGTCAGAACAGAGGGACAGAAACTCCCTCCAGAACCAGCGTATCCTGTTTGCTTGAAGTAATCCCAGCTGAAAACTCCGCACGCAACACACAGAGCAGCCCTTAACGCAGGACGTTATGGCAAGAATCAGTATTGGTGGAATACCACTCGTGCCATTACCCAAACCAAATACCCACTTTTTTGTGTAAAAAAAAAAAAAATCAATAAAGTTACTTCTACAAGGCAGGCAGGATTCAGTCCTGCTGACCAAGACCGTAATAAATGATATTTTAGATTTACATAAAGCTCAGTGCAGTCATGAATCATCTGGAGTACTCACGCGGCTGTTTGGCAAAGGAGGGAAACTGGATCTGAGCGTGAAGCATCACCACCAGCTGGAGGACTCGTCAGAGAAATCTCACTTCTTGGAAAGGAAAATTGCTTTAAAAGTTACGTTTTCTCCTGTGATAAGTGCCTTTGTAGACAAGCTAATAAAATCTCAGAGTACATAAATATATTTGCAACCACTTTAATTTAATTTTATAGTTATCTTGAAATAAAGGAGGCAACCAATGTTGTCTTAAAACTGTTCCTAATTAAAACATATCTTAAATTAGCATTTAAAGTTAGGCTATGAAACTCCAGTGAAATATAAAGATGAAGCACATGGTTTTGGCTCTGCTGTCAACACTGGCACCTTCCTTTCTCCATCATTACTGTCAGTGAAGAATATGCCCGACACCGGCACATCAGGACATACATTCATGCTGTTAATGTCAGTTACTCACCTCCAACAAGACAATTTCATACTCATATTGTAACCACACTTTCTTAATTATGAAGCAAACAATTTTGAGTTTACTCTGTGATGCTAACCACACTAAGAACAAACTTCATCCAAAAGGCCACACCAGCTATACTAATGCACATGGGTTTAAAACTTACTAAAGTCTCCTGAAAAAGGGCTGAACACCATTCTGCTCCATATCTCTTTGCTTTATTATAATGCTCTTTTAAAAGATGACACTGCAGTTCAAGTCCGGTACCACTCTACAGAACAATGAATAGCGTTCACTGAAATTGCCATTCCTGTGAACTTCACAAAAAGCACATCAGGAAAATTAAAGATACAGTACTCCATACTGACCAAGATTCTGCTGGCATGAAAATGAAAGAGGGCTCTACAACTAGAGGTCACTAAGCCATTACAATCGAACTCTAATAATGGACAACAAAATGCTTCTTGATTTCTGTTTAAATCACTGATCGCTCACGCCTTTCTTAACAGGGTTACTGAAATTCAGTATTGCCAAAGTAAGGTGAGAACTGAAATACCTTGGTAGACCGTTATTCTCCAGGAGGACTGCTGTATCTTTAACTGTATCCCGGATTAAACAACAAAGGTTTTACCTACACGTGTTAAAATTATTGCACAGATCATTACACTGATAAATACATTACAAACCCATGGAATGTTACACAGTCTGGCCTGGAAAATAAAAGCAGCAGCATTATCCTTGAAGTCTCAACCATGAGGGAGAGCTGGCCAAGCACTTCTTGAAATGTTATAATTATTAACAGGTTTCAAAGACACAAATGGAAGATTTTAAAATAATCCCTAACTCCTAGGCTTAGGTTCTTGGTTCAGGAACATTCTCCAAGACTTTCACTCTTTTGCAAGTGGCATTTGGTTTGAATGTCTTGAAGTTTTTCTTACTTCAGACTACCTGTAGGAATCCAGCTGCTCTGCATTTTCCAAAGTTGAAGCCATACAAAGGTATAAACCAGTTTGAAACACCAGGAAATTTCAACCAAACATCGCAATGTCCAATTGCTGCAGTAGTCATTTCACCTCCTGCGCTCTCTCCTGGCAATTTGCTTGTACGACTTAAAATTGTTAATACGTGGTGTGGGACTGAAAGGGAAGTGTCCTCCCACCAAAGAGGTGCAGCAGACAGTGACACTAAAGCCTTGCCAACCCACACGCTCACTCAGATCCCCGGCCGTATCTGCACTTAGGTGGCCTCAGCCCCAGCAGGCCGCACTCAATGCCTCTGCTTGCAGTGCCCACGATCAAGCAAAAAGCAGAGGAACTGGGGAGAGGAGGGGAGATTAAAAACAAAAGAAAAAAAGTCTAATTCATAAACATTTGCTCCACATATGCACCTTGATTGCATGCATTCCGCCAAACTGCAGAAATTTCCCAGCCATCTACGCTAGAAAAAGTAAAATCCAATAAAACAGAGACTTTGCAAAAGAAAATGCCCTCATTTCATCCTCTCCTCTGGAAGACGTGGTAAAATACTCAGACAAGTTATTAAAAAAATACTGATTTGCCTGTCAAACGGAGACTAGTTGTTACACTAGTTTTGCAGCTGCAGTTACTAAAACCCAATTGAATGGCAGAAAGTGTATCTTCCATTAACACCTTTCTGGGAGTTGTAGCATTTTGGCTCTCTACAGCACTGCAAAAAGAGAGACAGCAATTGTTCTGTCACTGTCTCCTCAACTGGAAGAAAAATCATTACCCAAAGCTTCTGCCTGAGTAGGGCTCTGGCTGTTTAGTTTAATTTAGAACATAACATCTCAAGAGATACAAAAATAAAACCAGAAGAACAAACAAATGGCTCATGCCAATGGTAGCTGCAAGTAATATATAAATAAACCAGTTTTCTCCTAGGCAAACCACACAGCTGAGGAGAACGTACGCATACACATCACAATACTGTTGATTAAATGGGCTGAAATAAAGCTTATCCTGCTACGAGCTATTTCAGGAGATTTATGAAAGAGAAACTGTAATAAATTTGTACACAGGAAGCTGAATCAGCTTCACATCACTCCAGACAAACACCAGCAGTCAGACAGTGCAACCCATCGGATGCATTTTGCCGTCACCGCTACTGCAACACTTCACAAAGACTAACCGTTAGTCAAGGACTGGGCAGCGCCACTCCACATACATTACACAGCACCGCCTGCGTTACACAGCACATGCATTACAGTTTCGTACTGGGCAGCAGACAAATGACAAGTAGGCAACAGAGGTGTATGCATAAAAATACAAAATTACGTTTAACATGCAATTAAGCTATGACAAAGGTATACTTGGAACTGGAGAAAAAGGAGAACAAAATCCTTGTTTTACAGTCAGGCTGTAAACTTCTGCCAAGGGTACCACAAGCAGCACTGTAAACCAAGATCTCTGGTGCCTTTGGCACATCCAAAGGGTCAGTGTGTCAGCAGGAACGCCCCGGGCGCCTCGCGTGGCTCAGCCGAGAGGAGTGCTTGGGTCGCGAGCAGCACCAGGTCCTGCCACATCAGCTGCGGAGACCACACGATCAGGAGAAGCAAGGGGGGAAAAAAAAATCCCGACTCTTGCAGGATAGGGAAGAGAAGACTACAAAAATATTTTGTTCACTATCTGAAAGATCCTACTAATAGAAATACAGAGTCAGGCTATAAATAGAGCTACTTCTACTTAGACTTAAGCCTTTAAAATCTGCTACTTTTGAGGCGATTCATGATTTTCCTTCCTTTTTAACCTCTTGATATTACTATAACCTCAAAAACCTCTGTGAAGAGCAAAAGAAATGAAGCATTATTTAAGGTAACTTCGACAGCTAAGGTTGGTTGTTTGCTGGAAAAAAATCACTAATTTTAAAAAGAAAAGGCTTTTTAAGTACTTGCTAAGATTTACAGGGTCCACAGTAAAGAACTCCACGCTGGTTGTAAAGTAGACTACGCAACGACATCACGATTCGAAGTCATCAGTAAGGTGATTATTTTTGGGCTGACTGTACATTTACAACCCACCCTCAAAAATAAAATGGGATACACAGGACACCTTTGTCATTAAAGTCACAATTCTGTAGAAGGTATGGTTTGTGTCGTGCAAGGCAATTTGTTGGGTCAAAACTGAGACATAACTGAATCTTCTATTCCATTCCTTAATGCTGACAAGGAGTTTCTAAAGTTTCCAAAATAGTGTTTCTTTAACAAGATCCAGGAAGAAAATGTAGAGAAATACATGATAGAAACAGAGATACAGTTTGACATATTAACGATTAATTTGGAAAACATCTGCTTAATTTAAATTTTACTATTAAATCCAGACATCTACTCATCTTGAACAGGGCTTACTGCCAGCCTCTCTCCTCAATGTTCTCATACTTTCCACCCATTTTTTCTTACTGGAATCTTTTTTGTAAATTTGTTTCACTGCCAACTTGCCAAATTGATGTCCAAAAGGTCATAAGCAGCAGAAAGATTTCATTTTTATCAGAATAGATAAAATAGATGGGTAGAAGGAAGAAAGACAGAGAAAAAACAGACTATATCAAACACTCAAACTGGGGGAAGGGTGTAGGTAAGGAAGGAGAACACCAGAGCTTTGCATTTTATATGTGTAGGAGAGCTGCATTGTGCAAACTCTTAACCCATTGAGTAAGAAGGGCAAGTAGAGCCGTTCTACTATCAAGGGATATCCCTTGATAGCTCAGGTCAAAGCTATGAGTTTATACAAATAATTATCTAGCTCTAGATTCCTTATTAATTCTAAGGGGAGAAAATACATTTTAAAAGACTAAAAAACAAAAAAAATCTCATAAAGTTTAAAAACAAAGCTCCAATAAAAAGTATCTTAAAGACCATCTTGAATTGCTAGACTTAATATGGTCAGAGCAATCCATAAGGCATTTCAACTAGATCTATTCAACTACAGTTTGTTTATTTAATGGCTATCTTTTCAAGACACACCCTGTCCTTTGTTTACATTAAATACCTCAGGTCATCTCAAATTATACGAGGACTGGATGAATACCTATTAACCTACACATGCAAGGTTGTGCCATGAAAGTGTGCTTGCACTGATTTTTTTTTCCTTTGAACATTTGTGTTACAAAAGTCACTGTACTTCAATAGAGCAAGGAGAATATATTTGTATCACTATCTTTAAAAAACGGAGAGCCACCTTTATGTAATAAAAGATTCAGATGCTACTTTTTTTTTTTTCTCCTAAACCAGGACAGAAGAAAGGAGAATGAATGGGAAGCACAAAAGTAACAGATCGGTAAGGTCAACCAAGATACTCCAGTTGCGTGTGAAACTTTCTCCCCTCAATCAACCAGCATAGCCTCCCTTTCCTAGCTGTGCAAAACAGGGTTAACAGAGTTCTACCAGTTCTGGTTATCCCACCCATCATCAGCTGAAGACGCCTTTTTTGTTGCCTTAGGAGGTTTTTTGGTCTTGCTCTCCCCTCCTGTGTTTTCCCAGTTGGTCTCCCAATTTTCCCAGCTGTCGCTGTTACTGTTCTTGTTGTTGGAGACTGTTCCTGAGCCCCACACGTCCCAGCTATCGGAGCTCTTCTTCTCTGTGGAATTGTCCACATAGGTCCAGCTCTCACTGCTTGGAGATTTGTGAGCTTTTGGTGGATCTGAGTTGCCAAAGGTCTCCCAGAAGCTTTGATCTACAGCATTGTTCTGGTAGCCCTCCCCTCCACTGTTCTGGTAGCTGTCTCCCTCAGCTGGTCTTTTATGGCAGGGAAAAAGAAAGGAAGGTAGAAATAAATTAGTTATGACAACATAACAATAAAAATAAATGACCACAAACAAGGAAAATTAACACACTACTGCCCTTTGCCTAAACAAAAACTGAGGATGCAGGCAGAAGAATTAAATTTATTGCTCCGATTAGCATAAGATTATATTCTAATTCACAGATTAGCCTTAAGTACTAATAGGCTCAGGGAAGGTGAGGGAGGGAATATGCATTTGGAATAAATTTAAAACCGAGGTGCCATGTACTATTTTGTTCTGTTTAACTCTTATAAACAAACAGTTAGACTGAATTCTTCCTGTATTATATACAGGAGGACTACTAGCAGAGACAGAATAATTCCTTCATATTTAAAAATTACCTGCTACTCCTATACTGCAGTGGACATACAGGAGATATATATTTAGAGAGATACAGAAAATAACAACAAAAAAATACCTTTCCAAATTATCATCTGGTTTGCCAGAAAAAAAAGTGGTGACATCTCGCCATCCCTTACTTCCAACTCCCTGAACCTAGAGGAAAAAAAGGCACTTCATTCACCTGGACTGAACCAACACCTCTTACAAGCCCAACAGCAAAAGCCACAACACATTCTTCCACTTGTTCGGACAAAGAGAACACATTTAACCAGAAAATCTCACTCACAACTTATTAATATTTTTGACGAGCAGTTACATGGTTGATGTAAAGAACATATTACGACAGCATCATGCTGCTAGAAGATGTGAAAAGTAGGTTGAGTTCAGCTTTTTACCCATCATTGTCAATAACAGCTTTTGAATTCTCTCCTAGAGTTCTGTGACAAAAATGCTGGAATTACTCCTTACATAAAATTAAACTTAATGACAGTACTGATGTTTTGATGTTACGATTCATGTAACCAGTATTTATATTCCTACTGTTCTACAAAACTACTTTCACCCCATCTCACTAGTATTATTTCACTGTAAAGCAGGCCAAAAGTTGAGTTCTAGAATAAATATGACTGCTAGGAGAATTCTTTGGGTTATTATAATGGTCTGGCGTTGGATTAGAAACATGAATTCTGAAGTGACACCCATGGAAGTCACTACTTTAAGTCACAGCTAAAGAGGACGAATCCCATAATTCAGACTTAAAGTTGCCAGGCTCTAAATAGAACAGGTAACATCACTTATTTTATTTAAATATTCCCAACATTTAAGGCACTAATCTGGTACACAATAGAGATTCCAGTGCTGACTTTTGCAGTGCTAGAAAGACAGACCCTCCTAACACCGCACAAGTTATCGAAACAGGTATTAGATTGTGCAGGACTTCTGTACTTAGCAGCTGTAGGGAGCACTTACCACATTACCATGCAACGATAGCAAAAGAAGACAAAGAAAAAAGGTACAGAACATTAGTAAGTTTAACCATACAAATGTAGTGCAAGCTGTCTCCATATTCTCTAGCAGACATTTTGTTTTTGTGTTTGGGACACTGGCTGTCTTCTAACTCTACATCATGCCCTCAGTGAAACTATTATGAGGACTACATCACACCTGTATGGCTTTTTAACACCCCAACAGAGGTACTGCATACTGAAAATTACACTTCCAAAATTTCTGTATTCAACACAAGCAGAGACTAAAGCTGTGTGTCTGGTTTTGTTTCACTACAAACTCTTCACAAGAATATGGAGACTGGCTTACTGTTTGGCCTCCTTAAAGGCAGGCAGGCCACTTCATACCTTGCTGGCCAACTGTGATACCCCCACGGTGACCTCCTCAAATATTTTCCCCTCTTTCACCTACGTGAATCAAAGTATCAGTAATTAGTCATAAACCAAATTATTGAAACCTTAAGACAAGCTTACTTGTGCTTAACAGCTAAAAACAAAAAGTGTAAAAAAACCCAAACAAAAACAAACTGAATCAAAATATACTTAAGTCAAAGCTAACAAAGTTAAGAAAATGACATATAAAGTCCATTGATCTCTAATGGAGTGAGCCTCAGTCCTCTGAAGTTTGTGGGAATTTTCTACTGATACACGTATAGTTTGAGGAAGGTATCATTATGCTAATGCCGAACATAAAAACACCAATACAAAAAACTCTGCAAGCATGACATTTTATGAAGATATTTTACTATATAAAAAGACTTGGTTTGGAGAGATTAAAAACCTAACAGATCCATTTTACTCTCTTTTACACATGCTTACTCTTAAATACTAAAAGGGCTTTGAATTTTGGTCAACCAAAATACAATTGGTGCCTTTCACCAATTAATAAATAGCAGCTGTTCCAAAGCAAGTGACTTTATATAACCATATATGTGCCAGGCAGTGATCACTGAATACCTACTTCAGAAAGTAACACTTCTTTAGAACTAAGAGCACAACATCCTAAGGGAAACAGACTGGTTTTTTTTTTAATAGAGAATGCAACATTCCTCATTAAATTGTCCTACAAAATAAAGACCAGCTCAAGGAAATGCACCCTAAAAACAACCCTGAAAATAATGTATCTAAGCACTCTGAAATAAATTGTGGATCATTCTAGGGAATAGGAAACCAATTAGAGTCTTCTCCTGTGATTTGAAATGCCATGTAAAGAATGTGGAATTAATAAAGGTAACAAAAAAGAAATTATTTTGTAATGTGATTAAACCATTCTTTTCAAATTGAAAATTAATCCATATCCCATAGTGGCAGCACTGCTTCTCTTATGAGAGCAAAATCAGTCTGCTTTATCAAAACCAATATATTTTGGGAAAAGGTAAGTAGAGCACCACATTCTCAGAAAAAGACTTCATCAAAATTTTGGAGCTAATCCAAAATTCTAGATGCCCAGAACAAATGCATGCCAAATGTGAAAGATGTAAAAGTACATTTTTTAAAACATATGAAACAGGAAGGCAACATTTGACACTAGAGTGAATCCGTGCCTAAAATTTGTAGTGACTAAAATGATCGTTATGAGGACTGCCTTGCGTTTTTTATATGCCCACTAGTGACTATCTGTATTTACTCAGGTCAGCACATGCGCCTTCTTCCAACTGCTGCTGGAAGTGCCATTAGCCATATGGTTTTGGTCACTACTGATTGTAAAGGGAAGATGAAAATCTGCTTCAAAGTAGTTTTCTAGAAACAACACAGCAACTAGAACAGCTAATCAAAATGTTACTTTAGACCACACGGCGTATGAATGCAGGCAAAACTTGGTATTAACTGACTACCAGAATTTTCTGAACAAATACCAAATAAAGGTTGCAAAAACATGTTACTTCTATTCATAAATTGTCCCAACTCATCTTAAACATATACTTTGCCCCAAATTCTACTGCCCTGATGAGGCAGCAGACGAACTACAGTGGCTCAAAGATGCTTAGCCGAATTAAAACAATGCTGGCAGGCAGATGGGTAAAATACTATGAATATTACTATTTTTTTTTAATAACTGTTTTTTAGATCCATTTAGGGTGCATATTCATCTTTTCCCATCTTCCATTATTGAAAGCATGGAATTTTAAAACAGTATCTAACGGGGAAGAATACAACAGATCCTTGTGGACATGGGAAAGATTGGTGGAAGAAAATTACCCTCATTAACCTTTCTTTGCTAACATACTAGTTGTGAATTATTGATGTTTCCCATTTGCTACTGTGCTAGTATACGTAAAAAACCAGAAGAATGCACTGACAAACTGGGCAGTTGCGGCAGGAGGAAATAATCACTCCCTAAGTCAGCATAACCATGTTCTGCAAGTAATTTACTAGTTCCAAAGTTACCTTTTCCTGTGCAGGTTTGAGAACATTTTCATTTAATGTCTGACCTAACTCTGATGCCTATTTAAAAGCAAAACAAAAACAAAGTCAGTTATATTTTCTTTTAAAAAAACACAATGAAAAACACAACCAACATCTTCTGCAGCCTAATTTCTCAGCAGTATCTCCAAAAGAAAACACGTGAAGCCTTAAGCTTTGATTCATACAAGCAAAATGAGCTGAAAAGCGCACACAGTACAGTGCTGCAGAAAACATTAAAAGAAAATAAATTAAAAACAGATGCACATGGCAATAGGTTTTTGGAGATGCCCAGAGCCCAAGCAAAGCCTGACCTTGCACTGGAAGGAAAAGCAATGGTTCAACCAGCAACAGCCTAGATGATGTGCCCCTCGCTAATGCCTGCAGCTGAGTATCTGGAAGAACTGACCTCATCCACCCTTATTTTTCCTTACTAACGAAATTACTTGTAGAATTGGATCTTTTTGGCCAATTTTTCACCAATTCTTCTGTCTTGTAGTGCTGCTGTTGTCATCTATTAATAACAGCCCAATTGTTTCTAAGCAATACACAAGAGCTAAAATTGTGACAGAAGATTTTTGTAATCTTTTTTACAGCTCCAGGTTTGTGGGGAGAGAAAAAAAATCAACTTCAGAAATCTATTGCAATCCAGAACAAGATGCATAAGGATGTTATGCTTCAGAGACATCTTACAAAAATGTAAGCCCACAGTATAAGTCACAAGACTACTTTCCTAAGTCAGCATTGACATGGACAGCAGGGTTTGCAGATGTTTCATTTGAAATCATTCCTTTCCCTACCACCATAATAAGTCTTTAAATGATTTAAACTCTTCTTCAGAATTGCCATATTATAGTAGCTACCTTCTGAATTAGCCCAATTAATCCAAAAGGGTGAATTCGCTTGCCAGACAAACATTATTCCTAATCATTCACAGAGACTAATGAAGCTTCATTTCCTAAGGGTTTAAATCTTACCGCTAACAGTGGTTAGGGTATGAGCCTTCATTCATGTTCTTCCTGGGAGTGGAGCACCTTGAACATCTTTCCTGCACAAATTCCCAGATGTCTTAGAAGCCTTTCCCTTAGCCACAGCGCTACTAGGATGTCCCCTCTACGCAACCACCATTACCTCCAATACTTCTACTTGTTACTAGTTCAAAAGTTATTTGAGAAGACAAAGGCAAAGGTAACCCTATTTCAACCTAGTAAGAAACGTGACTGCAAATCACATAAGGCTGGTTTCCATTGGAAGCTTGGCTAGAAAATGTTTAAGAAAAAACAAGAAAGGGGTTTTTTCATCTTCAAAAAATCCTCCAGAGGCTATTAAACCTGGCAAACTGTTTATGTTATATAATAAAGAGCGTAATACACTAAGACTAACAGTTCAGGTATGCTAACTGAAATTGCTAGAATCAGGAAGAATTATTTTATTATCCCATTTACTCAACCACATAATTTTTTACATACAGAAAGGGAAGATTTGGGTACAATTCTGTTTCCACCTGAATCACTTCTTTATCTTTACTATTGTTGAACCTAGAATAGCATCCTAACCACCATTACAAACACTACGTAATGGGGCATTTATTAAAGAGTCTGCCTGCAAACAACATCCCAGGGTAGTTCTTGGTATACCGCATTCCTGAATCAGACATGCAAACGGAAATCCTGAAGTCATCTGTGTTTATGAAGAGCATGGACAAAAGTATAGCATGTTATCTGAGAGTGCAGAGCTTGGATATCTCTATCCAATTTAACCTATTTTAAATAGGTTTGAAGAAACATTACCGTATGAAACACACAACGTTATTCTAAACGGATTTGACTTAAGGCAAAAAAAAAGAAAAAAGACAGCTCAAGAGCAAATGCACATATTCAGCACGAACAGTGACAAGGAGTCCATGCACAAGAACATATGTGAGGGCGTTACCGGCTCTGGCTGCTGCTTGTAGCCCCAAAACTTTACCCAGACGGCAAAAGAGAAAGAGCAAGGAAGGTAGAAGCAGCTTTTAGCAAAAAATTGGCAGCAATTTTTCAGGCAAGTTAAGTGTCATGAACCTTTTCCAACTTTAATATCTACTGACAAGACAAACAGTGAGTATGTTTGGTCACTGGACACCAAATACTCTTTTAAACACTGTATTACATCAGAAAGCTGTTAAATCTGTTCTACAGAGCAACGATCAGATGTTTCAGGAACCAAATCTAAGCTTCAGTAACGCAGCTTAGACTCTAGATCACCACGTTGCTGTGGTCCTTGTCAGTAGATGTGACGAGCTTTTACACTTAATATTATATTTACATTTGCTAATAATACTAAAGGAAGAACAGTTTTCTAAAAGGGAAACTGCCGGAAGGAGTGAAAGAGGAAGACTTGTAGAACACAAAGTTTTTTTTAAGCCAAGCAGCAAATACTTTAAAGCTTTTAAGTACCAAATTTGGGTGCTTTAAACAAAACATTTTAGTTGCAAAATGTGCACAATTTTGGCTTGTTATTTGGAGTATTAACATCCTACTGCATACATCTGTCTGAACACCAACACATGCAGCTTCACATTTGTTTTGAGCAATAGCATCCTATGCATATCAGAAAGCATGCCAGGCTAACGCTATGCATAACAGAGTTATAGTTCAAAGTAAAATTCCCTATATCATCCATTGATATATGTAAGCCCTCTCTCACTCAGAACTTTGGCACATTAAGAATCCTATTCTTTTTTACACATTTTTGCATTTGAATTTAAAATTTCTCCGTACAAACAGATCTTGCTTGTGTCAGAGCTCTGTGTAATTCAGGTCTGACTGTCTCTGGTTTAACCCTAGTTTGAAAGACGAAATGCTTTTGTAATTGTTACTCTTTTAAACACATACAAGCAAGTTAATTTCATAGCAATATCAAGCAGTTCACATTTGTAATATCTTACTAGGCTTTAGCAATGGAAAGATGGCTTGCATTCTATTATAGCCTATCACCAAGAAAACTACTTCAATACAGACCACATTTAAGGTTCACAAAAATAAAATAAAGGTATTTTAAGTTGGCAAGCATGAATTAAAGCATTTCATTCTACTGCCTCTCCGATGCACCCAACAGTTACACACAGCAGAGTATCACTGTTTATTTCTGGCTTAATTTGATTGCTGCAGTTGATTGCAATTCCCATGGAAATAAAAGCTAGAACCTAAAAATTACTGTGCACTATGAAGGAAAAACACACTGGTCTGTTGATGATGAAGTCTAAATCAACTGGTGCAGGCAAATACATGACATTTAAAGCCAATTACAGTCAATAAGACAGAGCTAAATCTATAACCACCTTTTGACTTGCTTGAGATCCAAATCTGGTAGCCTGTGGAAAGAAGCAAAAACATTCCAGTTTACTAGGAATAAATCCTTAGATTTTTAAATACACACATTAAGAAATGCTGAATGATCCTCTCCAAGATGAATGGACCTTTGCCAGAATTTCACGGTGAACAGAGAATACCCATATCACCACCTCTGGCACTCCAGATTGGTCTGGGGAAGCATAAGTCTTTCTCAACTTACAACAGGGGGAAGAAAGAGTCTTCAATATAGACTAGATCTTGGTGGGCCAACGCAGATGAGTATCAGTATTTTTGTCTCTTATAATGTCACCCAAAATAAGAGATAACTGTCATGCTTATAAACTGTTTAAACTTAAGAGACAATTGTTACGCTCATAGAAGTTTGGAATACTAAGCAAAACTGAAAAAAGTTGTAATGCATTATTTTCATTAAAACATTTAATCTCTTTCCACCTTCATCCATGTAAAATGCAGTATTTTTTTTATTTCCTCTGGCTCTAGTCTACAGTTACTTGAATGATTGTCACCTAAGTGCCTGAATTTGCAGAGCATGAAGACCATGCCTCAGTTTTTCCCAAAGCGTCCCTCTGGGCACAACCTCTGTCCAACAAGCTTTCTATTTAAACTGACAAAAATGATGCAATTAGAGAGAAGTCAAAGGAAGGAAAAAAATATAAAACCATCAGCAGTTTGTAACTTGGTATTAAATTCCTGCTGAATAATGCAATTTGGCCTTACTTGGCATAGACTGAAATTTCTGCTTTATAATAAAAATTTTTGTTGAGTCCTTTCTTGATGCTTACATCCAGTGGACAAATTTACAAAAAATGTCCATCCAGAAACATGAGAAATAGTTAAGGCAGAGATCTGCATTCAATATGCATCTACTTTATAGGTCATAGGCAAAGGTACATAATGAGCAGAATTTAGTTTGTCTTGGTAATACTTTTAAAGACATATCGCTATTAGAACACTAACAGAATCTCTGCGTTTACAACAATTACACTGAAATGCATTTTCTTTACTTACACCCTCTTTAGCAGCTGAGGCAATTTTGCTTGCTCCAGTTGTAAAACTGCTCCATCCCTTTAAAGAAAGTGAGAATGTTATAAATCATGTGTGAATAATAACAGAGAATAACCAAGTGCTCAGTATTACATGTTAAATTAAGTCAAAATGTTCTACAATACAGCTTGTCCTGTAGTCATAAGAACTACTCGCTAGTAAGAGCAAAAAATTGTAGTCTCTCACTGAACTGTAACATAGTGATGAACTTCCATTTTTGAGTCAAAACAGCTGCACTTTGAACAAACCTGAGTGCTTCAGATGTTATTCCACTAAAAATGGCTACATGAAAAAAAAATTCCTTCCCCCCCAAGAAAAGTAAGAGGACAAAAAAAGATGTTAAAAACCCTAGCAAACAGAGATTGGCTCTTCAACAAGTAAGCACTGGATGGGGGGAAAAAAAAAGAAAAAAATAAATAAATCAATGAGCAGCTAAAAAGTATGCCTGGAAAAAACTGAAGAGAAAACAAGAATCAATGCTCAAAAACATGAGGCAGCAATTCAGAAAATGCCCATTCAGTAATTTTCCATTTCATAATAAAGGTTCAACCTGCTTCTTTCCTGCAAATTTTATCTTTAAAAACAAAAGAAACAAAGCTTTATTTTGCCTCACTGGTGCTTGGAAGGTCTGAAAACCATTGGTCATTTCTTAAAGGGCTCTTTTGTAATGAATCAGAAAAGATTTCTTCTAACTACTGATTGTCAAATACTCATTAAGAAACCAGCTAAAAAAGTGGAGCAGGAGTGTGATTCTAATGATTTTTTTTTTTTTTTTAAACAAAATCATTAAAAATCATTTCACAACTGTTCAGATTCCAGTTCTTGTTAGTAACTCATTCATCCAGAATCTGCTCAGTAAAACAAGTGGGGAAAAACCCACCGTACTTGAATAGATAGAAAACAGAAACTAACTTTAACTGTCTATGGTTCTCCTTGTATATAATAATGAATGAAGAAACAGATAGAAGTTTTTTTTCTTTGCCAATCATCACGACCTAATTTTAAGCTGTCCTACAGAATCTTTTAAACACAGCACTATGAATGCAAGGTTAATATCCATGTCTAACACTGCCTTTTATCAATCTGATTTCCACGATTTCCATCAAAGTGTAAATATTTCATTTAAAGTGTGGATGTTTTGGTAACATGTTACCTTCTGGGTAGATTTCCACACAAAGGCCGTAAGTAGTAGAATCTTTTTTCTATTTAATTTGACCACACCAAATATTTACATTGAGGGAATGACTTCTTAAAAAAAGCAGCAAAATATATTTGTTGCCTATCCTTTTGAAGTCTCCTCATTAATTGCCCTTTTCGTCCTATGCTGAAACACTGAAAGATAATTATGTCACTAATTGCAAAAAAGGCAAAGTGATGTAGTAGTTTTTATGTTAAGCAGAGTCTCAAGGGACTCAAGACAAATCTAAACTGTGGTTACATCTGTTCTTTACAGAACAGGTTGGATAGCGTGGTCAGTGTGAATTCTACAGAAAATGCTCCTTCTGATGTGTAACAGCAGAAAATAATGTATACACATAAATGTAGCATGTGTGGGGAAAACCAGTCATACACAGTGGAAGGAAAATTGGTTTCCTCACTAGGATGAATATGCATGCAAATATTCAGTCTCACTATAATAAATGACTTAAAATTGCACTGTAGTATGTACCTGTGGTCACAAGAGGGCATTTTAATCATAAGTTTCAATGAGATCATGTATTCAAATAACGGTTGACAGTAACTCAGACAACACAGTGTCATCTCTCCTTTGCTGTCCTAGCACATCTGCAATACATTATAGACATGGTTTCTCATCTGAACTCTCTGGCCTATGATCTATGACATACCTAGAAAATATTCAGCAAACCTATACTAAGCGCCCTGTGGGATCACCTGGAATACTGTCCAAAGGCTCAGGCATTACCTTTTTCTATTACGTTCTAGTGAAATTATTATACTTAAAAATAAAAAAAAATAAAAATGGAACCTGGTGTGGATATTTAGACCAATGAGGCTCTACAGAAGACTACTGTCCACTAACCCTGGTAGAAAACATTACTGTATTTCAAAGTGACTCCAAGTCCCAAATATTGTTCAGCACTGCTACTTTGCAGCCTATCAAAGCACCAATATGTCCCTGGCTGCCTCCCACTTTATTCCCATTTTCCTTCAACAATGCATCCTTCCCTATCTCTACTTTAATCATGACAACTGTTCAACCATATGCTGTTATCTCTTCACACCCTGTCACAAGTATTTCAAATGTTTTCATCCCTGCTCAGGGCTTCTGGCACCCATGTACACACACATTTCAGTTGTTTTCCACTGAACATACCTAATATGGTTAATCTATTTAGAGCATTACCAGCCTAACTGCTATTCCCAACAGGTAATTACTTCTTTTTTTTTTTTTTTTCTTTTCCCTCCGAGCCCTGTTAAGTATTAGGTCTTAATCCATTGCTATATCCTCAATTCCTTATTTCTGTGAACTGATGCCAGACAGAATTCCTAAGTTTTGCTCAAGTTCTCCCTTTGTTTTGTCTTTTCTTCACTCTTTGAGAATACAACCAATACTCTACATCTCTCTGTATCTATCTGCAATCTTCAGTTTCTCTTCTTCATTTATATTCTCCCATAACAGGGGATAAAATAGAAGAAAATAGTAATTCAGGCCACGGAAAGCTTCAAGCAATTCCTTACCGAGTACAATGAAGACATGGCATTATTCAGGAAGTCATCCTCTTTTTTCGGAGGGTTTACTGTGTTTCCAAACCCCACATAGCGATTCTCTTGGCCACTACCAGAAGAAAATGAAGAAATAGTATCTGTATTAGTATGCATTCACTAAAATCATTAAACAAAGACTGAAAAGCATGGAAGAATGACAATTGTTTAACAGACTTTAAAATACACCTGGAAAAAAGTTCTAAAGCACCTAGCACCCAAAATACAAAACCACTCACTTCATAAAGGCGTAGCACCAACAAGGATCAACCGGGGAATCCTTGCAAATTAAAGCGTCCCCTATGCAAGCTAATGTGGTCTTAATGATTCTCCAGGTTTAACAGATCACTGATATTAGAAGTCTAAGTAAACCCTGATAAAGTTATACATGAAAATGGGAAAAGGAAAAAAAAAGAAAACAGTGTCAGCTTTATAAATACCCCTGTTTACCTCAAATCACTAGAAGATACAATATGCACACTAAAAGTTCCCTAGTTTGGAGCCCGCCACAGTACCATTTTGAGTTACAAGCTCTTTCTTCAATGCTATTCAAACCTTTTTGTTATACAAATGCGTTGAGGCACTTTCCTTCATCTTATCCTTTTATCATACATTATCAACACATTTTTAATAGTAAATAAGATGTAACTGTTAACTAGTGAATCAGGATGACAGTTGTGTGGCTGTAGTATAACAGTCAAGTCTTTGTTATGCTAGAGCACCAGGCACTCAAAAAGTTAATAAACATTGCATTACCCTTGGTATGAGTTGACATCATCATTTAACCAGTCTTCAAAAGCCTTGTCAGAAGAAGCAGTTGCAGTCTGAGATTGTCCAGCAGAACTGCTGAAATGAAAGATTTAAGAATCAAACTGCGTAAAGCAAAAAATCACTAGCTCAGCAATGCGGCTTGACATAGATCATCATAATACAGGTGGAAAATTGATTATTTCTTTCATCTATCAAGTAGGGAATTCTAATGCAACCACTAAAAGCCACTGAAGTATTGAATGAATAAAGCAACAGACACAAACAATGCTACTCAGACTACAGCTAGCCCCTGAACTTGCTGGATGGTGGCCAGGCATGAAGCACTTGTTTGCTTGATTTACAACTGCTTTTTCAGTTAACTTGATTCTTTAGCACAAAGAATAACAAACACTACATGCAAAAGCAAAAAAACAAAACTGCTGTGGTCCAGCTTTGATGTTCCCATTAGTAATTAGCACCATAAGGAAAAAGTCTGTTTCTTCTTCCCTGGCATTCAACCACAAACTGGAACAGCCCTGCATTAATGGAAGGCTGTGACACACTACACGTGATTGACACAATGACTAGTCTCAGGTGCATTACAAGGCAAGATAAAACAGTATGGCTTGTCCTCTGTACTTGCTCTGTTGTCTCTGCCATGGTTTAAGATTCAGGTGGAGGAGGTGGGAATTATCATGGAAATTAAAGCCCTGCTACCTCATATTCCTTAACTTCAGCAAAAGAAATGCTTGTTCAGACAGCACCATCAACAAAATAAAATCAGCGGACATTCAAACACCAAGTTTTGATGCTGTTGTTGCTGAATCAACATTTGAAAACAAGAATACATACCGATGAGTGGAAGAGAGAGACATTTTAGGCTGAGGTGGGGTCCAGTTCCTAGCAGGAGAAGTTTCAATGGACCACTCCTTGCCTTCAGCTACTGTAGCTACCTAGAAGAGGCAGGAAAATAATCAGAATGCTAGTCAAAGTTTTCATACAAGTTATACACTGTTCCTGTAAAGTGAAAACAAGTAATTTTTCCAATTTGCTGCCAGCTACATAGATCAACTAATTTGTTTTCACAAGAGACCGATTTTTTTTCCTGAATCTCAGGCTAGTAATGTTGAACTAAGCACTGGTTTTATTTCAGGCAACTGATTTTAGGCAACTTCCTCAAACAGGCAAGTTTGGTTTGAAGAGGAAAGACTAGATTAATAAAGAGATGTAGGCACTAATCACAGAATAATGGAGGAGTAGAAAGAGGTGGATTTCTACTCTAGCATAGGGTGGCTAAAACACATACACAGAATTTAAATGTTCTCTCTGCCTCCTTCAAACAAAGGACCTGAACTTCATCTCTTCGCCTCAAACCGCTCCTCCTATCCAAGTCCTAACTTCAGCAAGTTAACAGAAAATTTCCAAAGGCCTTGCCACAGAAACTCTATAGTTCCTTGTTTCACATACTAAAAGGCCTACAGCACAGAACTTAAGAATTCTTTGCTTTCTTCAAGTTACTGCACTTTAGTCAACTATCTCCTATTCCTAGGAACTTCTAAAGATGCAAAGAGACAACATACACAACACACTTCAACGCTGCATGGATATCCCAGTAAGCACAGAATGTACCTTCTTATCACTTCTGTGGCAGGGTCAGCATAAAAATACAGTATCATTGTAAATCTCTAAGCTCACACATTCAAGTTGTTCGTAATTTCATTTTTGGAAATTCCATGAAATGATAATGCCATTACAATTACTAATATACTTGTTTATAGGCCTGCCAGGATTCAGCAAATTAATTTACCATTTTCTTACTACATATACAAAAGCTTTCTCAACAATCACTTTGGATAAAACTGTACTGCTGAAGCAGTAAACTGTCTACTGTGGATTATGACAGCTCCACTAACTAGTTGCAACAAAATACAGCAATGAAAATCTGAGCCACCTCAGCTAAATGCAGAAAATAAAGTTTCTAACGAAAATCCTTACAAGAGCTAGGAAGAATCACTCTAAGACTTAATCCTTTTCAAGAACCATTTCAGAGGTTCAAAAGGTTGCTACTTCCCCCACACACTTCAAAAATAAGTGCTTACAAAGTACTTTCATATTTTCAGATAGTAGGGAATGAGAACATACACACAATAGAACTTACCTGGTCCCTAAAAAGAGCTGCAGCTTTGCTATTGTACTTCTCTTGCAATGACCAGCAGGGATCATAGTCATCTTGAGACTCCAAGAACTCTCGAAATTTGCTGTTACCTCCAGCCTTCATTTTCTCCAGCTCAATATCCTTCCATTTGTCCATGGTTACAGAACGTACAAAACTAAA
Source organism: Balearica regulorum gibbericeps (assembly GCF_011004875.1). Taxonomy (NCBI): domain Eukaryota; kingdom Metazoa; phylum Chordata; class Aves; order Gruiformes; family Gruidae; genus Balearica; species Balearica regulorum. Next base: position 10,556,507 of record NC_046199.1, read on the forward strand.
AAGCAGTTTTTAAAAAATAAATTAAAATCACAGCTTGTTAGAATTTCCTGCTATATCAGCAGACACCAAAAGAAAAAGGTTATTACAACCTATCTCAAAAGTTGGGAGTATAAACATGTTAGAGAGCACTCTCCAAATATAGAAAGATAGATCATTGTACGAAGGTGGTCAAATCCTCACTGAAATAAGCTGAGATCAGGCCATTTATTGGCACTTAAAGTGCCTTCAACAGAAGGCAAGTGACAGAAAAAGCAGCTTCCTTCAAGTCCAGAAATGAATCTAACCCACTACATAAAAGAAACTTTTCCCATACTTCCTTACTCTGCAATGTTCTTTTCCTGTCTATTTTCACAGTTACACCTAAGTGACCTGCAAGGACACCTCCTGTCCCACTCCATGCTCCTGCTCATAACAACCATCAGGTACTGACAGCTCAACTGTCAAATAAAGAAATATCTTTCATCATATCCTCATCTCAGTAATTTCATTTCTTCTTTCATGTAACATATAGAATAGTTTCAAACTCCCATTTCCTATGCAATTTCTACTCACTCACGAGCTTCAAATCGCCCCTTGGAACGCAAAGCAAAACTGCCAGTGAAATGTTGGAATTGAGACATTGTATAGCCATCTGAAACAATACATTCTGTTCACAGCCCTAATGCACCCTGAGGTAACCCAACTCAGTCCGTCCTCTGCTTGAAAGGCTGACCTGAGGTGAACTCCCAAGCCTCGGTGTTTTCCTGAGCATTCAAGGCAGATCCAAATTCCATAGGTCACACTCACCCACTGAGGGTTAAATGCACCACATTCAAAACAGACCTGGGAGAGAAAAACAATTATCTCTAACACTCAGCCATCACTTGTCCCGTGTGAGTTTTTCACAGTACAGCTCAAAAAGTCAGATCATGAAAACACTGCATGCAGAAAATAATTTCAGAAGGGAGAGTTCTTAGTGTTTGGAAAAACCTTCCCTGACAGCATAGGCTTCCTTTAAATATTTATTTATACTGCATGGGAACAAAAACCTCATTAACTTGCCTGATTTGGATTATAAAAATTATTGTACTGACTACTAAAAACCAGTGAGGAAATACAGAGGAACAAATTGAAATTAATGAGCAAAGAATTCAACTTGATTTCATTTCCATATTGTCCTGAAGGAGGAGAAAGTAACCAAACTAAATTCTTGAGGTTTTCTTGGCAAAATAAAGATGAAACATTGAAAGTTTGGAACATTTATTCAGTCATACTACAGTTTGGCAGTAAACGGTAGCAGATCTAAACAGAGGTTTTTCTTAAAAAAATAGCTTTATTGCTCATACAGTGCAACAACTTAAGTTCTTATGACTGGAATCACCATTCAAAGTTTAATGCATTGATATAAATAAAACTGAACCAGTCCATGGGCTATCACATTTGAAGTAGCATATAATCAAGCTACTTGAAATAGACCATTTTAATTAAGCTGTGCCCAAGATGTTGCTTGTTCAACGGACTCCAGGGGTTACAGAATTACTAGAACTACTGAGAGACTTGTGCCAAATATGCAGCAATGTATTACAGTACATATGCGAATAAAAGTTACTGGAACTAACACAAATACGAGATATCCAAATTTATATGTTACCATTAACTAGTCATACTAGTGTTATAAAGATGATAGCTGTAGCAGACTGCAACATGCATCTGGAGTAGGTAAAAAGAAAATTCCATTCTACACAGTTAGTCTAAAGAAGATGGTAATTTTCTCACATTGTTCTCATCTTGTGCTCTGACTTCCTTGAGAACTTTCCTTGTCCTTGGACTTGCCATGATTCTGCAAAGGGAGAAAAACAAAAAGCTAAGTCATATTCAAGGATTTTATATTGGTAAGATGTTCAGTACCTTATGAGCATATCTCTGTGAAAAAGACCTTGCAATCTAAACCACTGAATCACAACCAATTGCAGGGGAAAGACAAACAAACAAAACACCATTAACCTCCTTTTTAACCTTACTTTTCCATTTACTTTGTATGTTTTAGGGGATTTGGTCATCTTCATTCATTCATTGCAAAAGTGTAACTCAGCCATCACTGAAAAGAGGGCGGAGGGTGATAAATACGGAAACTCCGCCATGGCATATGTTGTATCAAAACAGACCCTTACTTGATGCTGCTTCCAGACCCATCCGCTACCCTTTCTGAAAGCACTTTATAATCATGCATGATTGCACAGGATCATGTGCATATAGCTAAACAGACCTGAGCAAAAAACAGCAGAAACTCTTATACTTAAGAGTGCTGAATACATTGCTAAAAGAGCGCTTTACTAGGAGATACAAAAAAAACCCCAAACCCACAACCATGATTTTCCATAAGTAATGAGTTTGCTTATCAATAGAATTCTAATAAAATAAGGCAATTATTGGGACATTTTACACACAACAGAATTCTAATTCCAACAGTCATGTCTCACTGGCAGACCACATCATCTTACTCTGATTTTTATGAATCATGAAACGCAGCAGCAGGGAGCAGTGTCAAGCTACAGATACAATTCACAGTAAGGAAAAAAAAAAAAAAAGACTCACACACAGCACATAGCCTGGAAAAACTGAAAGTACACAAAATACTCATGATTAAAAGACACACAGTGTTGGGTGCAGCATAAGAATGCAATTTAGATAAAAAATGAATTCACATTTCCAACTAATTTGGTAGTATGATATTTAAATTAATTTTAAATAAATAACATCTCCTCTTCCTTTTTACTTCCAGTCACCCTTTCATTTCTACTTCAGAAAACGAACTTGTAAGATGTAATAAAAGACAAAGAAGTCACCAGGCTGACTAGAAACTGCACCAACTACTAAATGTCAAGCTTCTTGGTCAGTCAAGATATGAAGAAAAAATAGCAGGTCGATGTTTTCATCAAATACTGGTCTGAGAGGCAGAAACACCTTTATGCGAGTCTTTGACACTTGTTCACTGTGCTATCTGACCAAACAGTCATAAACCCTTAAATCATCAATAGGATTAACAATTATTGCAATAATTCCAGAAGGTAAATGATTAAGCGTTATGTACAATTGCCGCAACCCAGTAGCGGATGGGGGGAGAACATATCTTTAATTAGAAAAGGAAGGCTATTTTAAAAAGAAAAATGCTTCAGGTAAGAAAACATTAAATTTGTATGAATGTGGTGATGTCAATTTCTTAGACATCTCTACAGCGGAACAGCCTTCCTGTGAACTGCAACCACAGTGGTACAATAAATACAATTATACGCACCACCAGCTAAGACAACGTGATTCAGAAAGAAATAAGCTCAACACTGTATCTAGGTATTATCAGTTAAAAGCAGAAGTTAATTGTAGCAGAACTCACAGCCTTTTATCCAAAGTACTTATTCCTTCGTAAACATCTTGTTAACAAATACTTAATTCTGTGTAATTTAAGGGACAGCATTTTCACTGACATTTAGAATGTGCTGCCTTTCAAACTTAATTAATTTGTATTAGACAAAACCAGATAAGTTGTGAAGAAAAAAGTGGTTTAGACTGAAAAGGTTACTATAATTAATGGTGAGTAAAATCTTCCAGTCATCCTGTATCAAGTTAAAACTGAACAGAATGATTTTTATCAATGATCAAATGGAAATTGTATAACTTTCAGAAAATGGAAGCGAAAGCGTGGCAAGTGACCCCTTCTATAACGAAACACTCTCTCCAAAAGCATTCCAGTAACAAAATTTAATTTTACCTAACTTACTCATGTGCATGTGAGGAGGGAGATAGCACTACACATATAATGTGTTTGCTCATATCCTAAACAGAGACCATAAACACATTTACATAAATCAAAGTCCATGTCTTCAATTCTACTATTTGTCACTGGCAAGATAAGGGAAAATTCTTCCTCTGCAGTACAGAAATGAAGGAAATAACTTAGCAGTAATAGCCAGACAGACAATTGTGCATAGTTTGGGCCCTCCTCTTTGGCATTTTTGTTATATGCTCTCTGCATATAGCAAACTCCCCTTCCTCAGGGCTCTATTTCCCCCGAGACTTCTTGTACACCACTGAGAAATTACAAGCTCCCCCTCTTTGGTTGGCCACTCGTTCCCCTTACTGCTATCCTTTCTTTACCATTTTTTCCTCCTTTTTCCCAGGCTTTCATTCAGGTTTTCATTCAGAATAACAAACAGAGGCAGATTACGGCAAAGGCCTTCCAGCCTCGATGGCAAATGAACATTGCTGGAGCTGAACAGGAAAGCCTTTTCCCACTCCAATTCCACATGAGCCAGGAATTTTTTTATAGAGCAGAAAGACATCCATCCTACTGCAGCCAATATCCACACCATTTCAGTGTTCACATATAGTATGAGTTTCAGATCTCCTACTCCAAGCTGACAGAGGAAGCAACTGCCTTTGGGTCTGCCATAACTGCTTTTTTTGATAAAAACTTTTTAAAAGAAAGACTTTGGCCAACTGCAATCTGAACACGCCCATTCCAGAAGCACCAAGTTCTCTGACCAAACCACCATGTCTGGGGGAAAGGCAGTTCTTCATCCACAACACATCATCCAAGAAAAGGAGGCAGTAACCAAGGCTACCCACTTCTCACCTTTTTCTCATGCACGAAATCATTTGGAAATGAAGGAAAGGGGGACAAAGAAAAAGACTCATGCTCTAAGCTTTCTAATTGGTAACGTCTTTAGAGATGCCTAATCTATTTTCAACTACATTTGCCCACAAAGCTGTAAGTGATCAAATTATGATTGTTTCCCATCCAAAAGCAGAGCCCTAGTAGCTGACTGGGCACATAGCCACTGTGCTGTTTAAATTTCAGGAGTAAAAACTGAAGTAGCAACTGTGTAGCCACCTTAAATAAACATGCATTGTTTTCATCCGCTGTAAATGGACACCAGCAGTAAAGAAAATGTTTAGCTTAGGAATGAGTTTTCATTGAAGAATACAAATATTTTGGACTAAGGGTTCCAAGGTGGAAATAGACAGCTTCAGATAGACCAATCGCACATTCTTATTTCCCAAACAATCCGTTTCCAGAGCAAAAACTAGACAAGCACCATATGAGTTTCCATGCTAAGAATCTTTAGCTTGCTAAAAGCAAGGAAAAAGGCAGAAGCTGCACTAGGCAGTTTTAAGTGGCAATGAGCTATAATAGGACTTTGCTCTTCTGATGTAGCAGCAAATTCACACAGCCAACCTGTAAAGAGCTCTGCAATTCAGTATATGAAGATTAAACGGGTGACGTGGTCTGCATGACTTCATGGTCTGAAGGCTCCCTGCGGGTCTCACCAGGGCAGAAAGGCCACAGGGGCCTTGTCAGCTGAATAAATGCTTTGAACCAAGTGCTGCCACCCACCTCCATGGTGCAGGCAAGGTTCACTTTCAAATCGATATCACCGACTGTTGCATACTTTTAAAGTCATGCAGTTTTGCACACTCAGAAGCGCAGCTGCCTTACCCAGAGCTTCACAGGGGACGCAAGGAGGGCAATTTCTTCACGCACACCTGCAATATCTGGATCCAAACTGAGTCCTGGAGGCCTCCCTCAGAACATGGCCGGATTCCCGGCGAGCACACCGACCTCTCCTTTCTAAAAAATAAAAAAAATAAAGAAATAGATAAAATAAGGGGCGGGAAGGCCTTCGCGAGGAGAAGTTCAGGCCTCCTCTCTGCCACGCCAGCCTGACACTAGCACCTCCTGCCTTCCCCCGGGCACCGTCCTGTGTGACAGCCCGGGGGAGCCGGGCCCCGGCACTGATCTAGACCTGCCCACCCCGCCGAGCAGGGTCTAACAGCGGGGAGGAAAAGTGTCGGACTACCCCGGGAATGCTAAAGGAACCGGGTACCGGGTAACGCACCGATAAATCCTGACGCGGCACCACCGGTCCCACCCGGCGCCTCACGGCGCAGTCGCTGCCCCCGCCGCGGCCGGCGACGTTGCAAGGCCGCAAAGCATTGTGGGTGCCTGGGTTAACCCGCTACGGCCCGGCCCGGCCGGGGAGGGAACGCAACTGGGGGCCGGGGATTCGGCCGAGGCCCCGGGGCCGGGGTAACCCGGCCCCGGGGCCTCGGCCGAATCCCCGGCCCCTATGAGAGAGTTTCGCTTTGGTTGTTGCCCATAAAGTTGAATTCTGTCAAATCATGCTGGGTTTTGGTTTTTTTTTTTTTTTTTCAGTCAGTTATTTCTGTGAGCTGAGAGGGGAGTTTGGAGTCGAAGCTGCACCTTGCTGTTCAGCTGGGAGAGCGGGTTGAGAGGCTGAAAGCACAAACCTCGCTTCGTGTGGTGTCGGAGAACAATCTCCATCTGTTGCTTTCCAGATATTTTCCAAAAGTGAGGGTGTATGGGATGGAAAAAGGACCTGGAGCTGCTCTGTGGTGGTTGGAGGCATGTGCCAGGAGGGAGCATTTATGCTATCACTGATTTCTTTTTAATCATCAACTGCAGGCGCAGAGCAATGCTTTAGCATTTACATATGAATCCCACAGAGACAATGTGCCGCTCGTTTTCAGTGCAACTCCTAGTCTGGCCTTCGTATTTAATAAGTAGGCTATTATCTTACTATCAGTGCACGGGAGATGAACAGGAGCCGTTTTCATTACCATTAATGGTAGCTACATACATAACCCCGTTGCATCAATGGGAAGATAATGGGCCCTTAAATGTGCCTGTGCACGAAGGACAGAGGGAGGGGTACGAAATATAAAGCAAACTCGGCTTAAATAATTTGCTCTTCCAGTTAAGGAGAAAGCAATCTCTTCTGATAATCACCATTATTTTCTGGTAAACATGAACTAATGGGCAATGAGGTTCCCATTATACAGACGCTGTATTATCGGCTCTAATGAGAATATTAATCTTAGTTTTTCCGTTATAATTGGTAGACAGTCCAGTGGTTGGTGTCGGTGGTGATTCCGCAGCGGGTGTGGAAGGGCACGCGTTGCATGTTCAATACTTGTGCTTGCAGCCTCAGGGGAGCAGTGTTGGGCAACATTTTCTATCCGTTGCGGTGCAGGGCTGGGAGACTGATGCCTCCCGTGGTCTTAATTTACCAAACATGTGTGTTCATGCTCAGTCTGGGCAGCAAACTCTTGCAGTGGCAGCTTTGTCTTTCTGGGATCAGAATTGCTACTACCAAAGAAGCACAAAATTGTGCTTCTGTTTTCCCTGTAGTAATACTGCATTTTGCCCTGAACCAGGAGTCGTCTTCAACCCGTGATGCGCAGTGAGCAGCAGACCGACCCACATGAGGGAAGCCTGCAGGATAGCACTGTCTGGTTTTCAGTACGAATGAAGGGAGGCCACAAACGTTTGCCTTTCTTAGCAAGGAAATAAATGCACGCCATTCCCTGGAAAATCCAGTTTGCTCTGTTCCCAGAATTTGGGATGGATGCATAGCTCTTTTCCTATCTCTGCAATGTGTGACAAATACCTATTCTAAGGTAATAGATAAAGCCAACAAGAAACATTTACAAAGGTGTCCTGCATTGTATTCCCTACTTTTTCCCTTTCTCTAGTTATGAATTGATTCTAACTTAAAACTAAATTACAGATATTTTTAGTACAATTGCTGTTGTTATAGTTATTATGCCCACTGTTGAGGACATATGAAATGTGACGATAAGGAACAAAATACAGGATAAAATAATAAAATATAAGGTAGGCATAGCCTCTTTGAGCTGTTTTCCACATTCAGATTTGTCAGATAGAAATCGTTTTACTTGGCTGCAAAAGGATAATACTCAAACATGGAAAGGGCAGTCCGACTGGAGGGCACGGAAAACAACTAGAGCCCAAGTCTGCAAAGATTTCATAAACACATGTGTCATAATTGCAGTGAGGAAGACTATTAGCAAGCGAAAGCTTATTAAGGTAACCTACCTACAGTGCAATTTTGCTTGTAATGTTATAATTTTGAATGATGGCTTTGAAACTTCTTAGGTTAAAAAAAAAAAAAAGTCTCTGGAGCAGGATTTAAGCCAAAGAGCATTCATTTTCACTTCTTCCTCTTTTACAGATTTCCTGAACCCTTTCTAATCTATTAATAAGACTTGATTTTTAAATATTGCAGTCCCTCACATAAATGAAGCAGCATTACCACTCATTTTAAATTCCACAAAAATACCTGAAAAGTTCTCTTCTAGAATAGCTGGCAGCATGAGCATGGTGTTGGGAGGCATTCCTCATAAATCTTCAAATATTAAAGGAAAAAGAGAAACCACAACCCTCTATTTTGACTTGTTTATTAACACCTATGTGGGCTGAATAAAATACCCGGTACTAGCAGCACTTCTTGTGGACTGAGAAGCCGTGGATTTTTGTAGCCTTTTTCTCTCCCAACAGACCTGGGATTAGCCACTATATCAGAATAACGTGCAGGATGTCATGAGGCTTAAATTGAGGGAGAACAAAAAGAAATGTAGATACCCTTGTTAGATACATCCATTTAATAAATCTGAAGAGCAAGGAGCAAGGCATAGACCTGTTTGCATGATAAATGTCACCATCCATGTTCTGTGTTGTCATTACTTATGACTGTGAATAATAATAAAACCCTGAACTCAGCCCTTTTAGCTCCCTGAGTAGTCTCGTTAATTGATGGGAATGTGATAACAGCCTTTTCTTGGAGGGTTTTTTGGCAATTCTGTGTGTTGCATGCTCTGAATAGCACCCTGTGAGCTGTAAGCAGGTTGTCACCTGAGCCACCAAAGACTGGATCTCATTTTCAGCTTAACGGGCTTGAGAACTCAGAGTGACTTCGGGGGTGTCTTATTTTTGTAAATGTTGACAGAAGCTCATTGCTACTAACATTACACCACATAAAAAAATACTAGAAAAATAATATGTGAAATATTTTCTGCCATGGGATGAAGCATCAGTTGTTATGAAATGTTTATTTTTATTATTATTTATTATGCTGAATAAACAAGATTTATTTTTTTATTCATTATAGCATTCAGGGCTATTGATATTCATTGCATTTGGCAGCCACAGCATAGCAACCTTACCCAGCTACAATGAATATTGCCATTAGGTTATATAAATGCCACGTGCACTTAACAAAATAGTCATTTCCCTCTCGTTGCACAAGGGAACATTACTTTGTCCTGCCTTTTCAGCTGAGAAACCCATGTATAAGGGCTTTTCTGATCCATTTCTTCAGTTATCTTGACACATCCAGTTACCAGTACAGCCCTACTCGTGCTCAGGCAAGAGAAGTCAGAGTTCAGGTGGGAGTTTAGTCCTACAGCTAAAACCAGGAGTCCTGCCTACACTATGGATCACACGCCGCAGCCTCCGGCGCTGAATTTCATGTCCAGCTCTTCAAAGCACAGACAAGATCAGGAGAGTAATCAACCCCCACCGTTCCACTGCATATTTATAGGGAATTCACTTCTGATTTGAGCTCACCGTGCCCACTCCTCCATGCAGCCAGGAGTGCAATTTAATGCATCCATTTTACTATCAATCAGGTTACTAAGACATCCTTTCATTGTTTCTTCACTTCATAGCTAGAGCTAAAGGAAAGCTTTAGCAGCTAGTTGTATTTAGAGACCCCCATCAGACCTTCTGCCTGCGGACATTTTTTTTCATTTCAGGAATGAGACAAAATTTGGGAAGTCTTCCTATTAGACAGCAGAAAGCCTTACCTCTGATGTTAAAACAGCAAACAGAAAAGCAAAAGCTTTTATTTAACAAGCAGCTATTAGAACACACAGCTTTAATTTTGTGTTAATGTCACGTATGCATCACATCACAGTTTGAGGCTACCAAAGTGGCCATGTAGCATGGCCAGGGCAGGATGAAGAAGCCTGGAAGTGCTGCTAGCTGCCTGTATCTACCCTGTGACATTCAGAATGAACTTTGGGAGGCTGGTTCAAGTGGCTTATTTCCAAGGCAATTAATTCTTTCTAAAGTAAATGTGTGTAAAAAAAAGTGCTCCTTCAACCTGGTGGCACCTGACACTGCTGACTTCTTAATAAATATTATCTCTCGCTAGCTGGGATTGGAAAGAATATCAGTGAAAACATGGCAGAGAAGTAGCTCTGTTTTGGATACGCATGTGTTTGAATAGCTTCTGACTGCAGATTTCATACCACCTACCTCAGAGCAGTGCTCATATACGCCGGCTCCTGACACCCTACGCTCGTGCATGCGCTGCTGTAGATGTCCTTCAAAAGACGCTCTAAAAGAAACTTGTTATTGATTTCTTCTTCATCGTATCACATGAGACTTGTTAAATTGACTCGGGGAAGTTCGTAATCATTTGAGAGGAAAAAATTCATTCCTGAGCAAACGGGGGAGCAGCTTGTCTAAACAAGAGTGCCCTAAGCCACTGCCCAAAATTGGAGACTGCTCTCACCCTTTAGGCTCTCTTTTTGCCATATCATTTGAGAAATGCAACTGTTGCATGGAAACCTTGGATAATCACTTGGTATCAATACCCAGGGACCTTGGCAGCTGCATTGAATTACTTCTTGGTTACTCTGCCTAGTGAAATTGCAGCTGGAAATGTGACTGCAGTCATGCCAGCTACTCAGATTGCATGGGCTGAGATGCTGGGATGTCAGCTGTGACCGCTTGCTTTTCCTACGTGAATTAACCCTTCGGGCACTGCCCCCTCCCTACCCAAGGCCGTGCCTATGAAAGCACCTGCACCGTTTACCCGGGACCACTGACACGCAATCCTCAGAGCTGCTATCACCCTAATTTGAGCAGCTCTTCCCAAAGTAGTGCAGTGGTTGTTTCATGTTCTCGGCCCCCAGGTTGTAAATAAGACAGACTGGGAATTTCAGTGAACAAGGGATGCTCTTCCGTGCTGCTGCTCAGGTGAGGTGATGGCCTGTGGCACAAGACTCCCTCCCGCAGACTAACAAAAGTGCTGGCAGGTTCCAGGGTGCCTCTGTCTCTCTGTCTTTCCTTTATAGTCATGGGGAAGTAGAAAAAGAGTTACTTGAAAGGCTGCTTGTGGGACGTTATGGTGGAATTTTCAAGGCATCTTACTAAAGCTGTAAAAGTGTGAATTTGAACCTTGACTCCACCGTAGCTGTAAATGGGTGCCTGTGCGTTTGATCCAGGGGGTGAAAAATGCAGTGTGATATAATACCAGCCCTGTTTCTTTCATACAAGCCCTTGATCGTACAAACAAGGTACCTGTATCAGCTAGATGTGGACAAAGCATTCACCTTGCTATTATTCTGACATACCAGAGAGCCGAGTCAATCTGCCTTCCACCTCTGCCATCCTCCACTTGCTCATCAAAGCATGATGAGAATTTGTTGTGCAGCTCAGCAAGTTAATATTAGGGAATTACAAATGTAGAATGTAGATGATGGTGGTGTAGAAATGCCGAAAAGCCTGATTAGGAGCTGCCTCCCCCTGCAACATCCAAGACTTCACAGGGATCAGAGAGAAATGACACATTTCACACACCAGTTCTGATAAATTTTACAGATTGCCCTGGGCTGCTGGGGAACCAGTTCAAAGCATAAAAGTCATTGAGATTGTTTCCTTTCTTGTATAGTGATGAGAACAATTTTTGAAACATTGTGCTTTGCTCTCACAGGGATGTTTTTCTCTGTGATGTATTCACCGGGCTGCAAAAGGAGGGGACAAGTGTGGTTCCTTTGGACATCACCTGCTGCGGGTGTACCACTGCGGTGCTGCTCGGTTTGTGCTTCTCTGCCTCTCCGGTCCCTCTGGAAACAAGAAGGACATGTCTCTGCTATTGCCACCGCTCTTAGGTCTTCTACTTTGATAGTCTTGGCTTTGGCTGGCTACGGTCCCGGAGCAGCTGAGCTCTGTAACAACTCTGTAGTTACTACCCCAGGGTAATGGGAGGTTTGAAAAATTACAGGTTTAAAATTAGAAAGTCAAAAGTCCTTGCCCTTTTTTCACGATCTCCCTCTCTTTCTAGCTGGTTCAGTAATCCTTTTCTATGTAAAAAGTCTCCAGTAAGACACATGGGAATATCACAAAGTCCAGTTCTTGTAGCCAGACCTGGCTGCCCAAGGTGAGCAGTGGCAACCTCTGGTGACCAGCAGTGAGGTCCTGTCACTGCATCAAAGTACTCTTTTGAGGAGGACAGAGGCTAGTGCCCTTTCCTCCTCCCACCCAGGAAGATGATTTATCCTAATCCATTTGTACCCGGATACATTTTGAGTATCCACAGTGTCCTGTTGCAGGAAGCTTCACAGCTCACCCACCTCTTACGTGAAGACTTTCCGATTGATCGTTTTGAACGTGTCCCCTGTGAAATATTGCTGTGCACAGTGGAAAACTGCCATCAGTCAGATGACTGGCAGCGGGTTTTACTTCTAATTTGTGATAAAGAAATACGATGCGACATGCCACCTTGGGGAGGCTGCTGTCTGCCCTGAAGGAGGGGACCGGGCTGGCTGATTAGCTCGTAAGGCCATAAAGCACTGGGACAGGCACCTTTTGCCTCTTGGATTGCTAAGGTTGAAGGACTCGGACACCACTGCATTTGATCAGACATCTGTAAAGGCACCGTAACCCAGATGATGTTATTAAAATGGAAAGGAGGTGAATATAAATGAACTGAGTGGAATAATGCACCCCACGTGTATCGTGGGATGTAAGGCCATCTATAGCTTTCAGCAGCTGTGACAATTACAGGGTTTGGGCTGCGAAGAGACGTGTCCCCAGCTAATACTTTTAGCCTCTATTGCTCATCTTGATCTGTCAGAGCGAGGAGGCTGTGGGTACGAGAGCGCTGTGGTAAGATACTGCTGCTTTGTTTCAGGCTTGCTAACTTTGCTTCTTAAGTTCTTCTGAAGTAAACCTGTGACTTCTTGAAGCAATTTGGGTGTAATCAGCCAAGAACAAGTGATAACAAGGTCCCGTTGTTGCAGGTTAATCTCCCCTAGCAGTGCAGCTGGATCCATGCAACCCCCTCAGCACAAGAAATTTGGATGGGAAGAGGTTCTTGATTCAAGCACTGGCTAGGAACAGGGATGTTTGGTCTCTGGAGCATCATTTGAACCTGAGGATAATTCCCAACTGGATTTCATTCCTCCATGAAGTCAGGACCTGACCAGCACGTGCATCAGGATCTTAAAGTGAAGGGGCATCCTTGGGAATTAGAAGAAAAAAGAAACAACTAGGATCTCTTAAACATACCCGTGGGGCAGCATTTGGAGAGGACTGCAATAATGACTGCTTGACTAATTCCTTTGTCTTGGTCCTCTCCTGATGGCTGTCTGATGGAGAGGGATGGAGGTGCCTGCTATTGCCTTGCTCTGTGTACACACGTCAGGGATTGATATCCCTGCTGAGAATCCCTCAGATCCCATCCAAAACCTCTTAATCAGAATTCCTTCTTGACATCCAGACTGGGCTCTCAAAGCAACATTTTTTCTGTCAAAAGCTTAGGGCGAGGTTATACTTGGGAAGTCAAAAATTCAGAATACTGAGCAATTTTGGCTTGCTTTCTTTTTTGCTAATTTAAAGTTGTAGTTGGATTTGTGACTTAAACTCTCAGGATAGGTGTGTGGCCCTGCAGCACTCATGCAGGAACGCTGATGGGTCAGGTCTTTGCCCCATTTTTAGGAGTTGCTGGTGGCTGCTGTGGCCATGCCAAGCCGAGTGCCACTGTGTAGTGGTGCATGGGGGATCACTGGGGGTGCACTGCACATCAGTGATGGCACTGTGTTTTGGCAGCCTCTGGGCTGCCTCATCCAATGGTGCCTTGATAATCCACCTACTAATTAAATAAACCTAACTAGGATCTATGTTCTACATGTTTTATTGACTTAGGTCCAAATTCAGTGAAGTTAATATTTCATCTCGTGGAAATAAAATATTTTCTGGAAGTCTGCAGGAGACACTTTAATTGGTCTGCAAAGAGTAACCAAAAAACCAAACCTGTTGTCAGGAGACTCAATCTCAGCGCACCTTCACTGGTGCCCACAGTCAGAAGAGGTTGGAGACTACAGTACTGCAGCAAGCATCCAACTTTCAACGTGGGAGTAGCCCCACTAAAACCAGTCAGGCTACTTGGATGTTTAAAGGTAGATCCCCTCTGTGTCCAGGCCTCCTGCTATACCAATGTGGATAAGAAATCATACGAATGAAGATTACAAGATCAGGCTCTGGGAGTTTTAAGTCTCTCTCTTTGAAATACAGGTTATGTCGTCCCTGTGGTTTCACCCTTAATAAGCTAAGGAGAGTCACTGCATGTTCTTTCAGATGCATGTGGAGTACCAGCCAACGCATGGTTGCCTTCTATTTAGCTTATCAAGATAAAAGTGCAGGTGGAAAAAATGCTGTTTATGTCAAACTTAGTATTTCAGCAGCAATACCTTTTGCTGTTTCACATGATGTCTCCTTTGTAGTACAACTGAGTTGGAAAATAGCTATGCTTATGGGAGGTTTTTAGAAGCAGGAGGCAGTACAAGAGATGCAGGAAAGCTTAAGAAATGGCACAAAGGCCAGGTACTAGCGTGCATGGCTACAGCCCAGCCGTTCCCATGCTGTTCCCAGCGGTTTCCAGAGCACATAACACAAACCAGCCTAACCCCAGCCTGCTTTTGGCAGCCTTCAGCTCCTGTTTTAATTCTGATGTCAGGTTGCCTGACCCTACAGTGCAGAGTGAGACTGCCCTATGCAGTTTGTAAGGAATGTATCATCCGCATTCATTAAAAAAAACCCAACCTGGTTTTTGTTTCTATTGCCTCCACCACCCAAATACCATCTTCCTGGGAATACAAATACTGCCAAAGCTGCTTCAGTCTGCAGCTTTCTGAGCGAAGTAAATTGGTTTCTTCTCTGGGTGTATTCCTTTCACCTATAATAAAATGTGTTTTATTGTATCTGACTGCATTAATTGATGCCCTGGTTACGTGCAGTGCACAGGTCAGATAATCAATGTACTTTACCATTTAAAACCAGTAGGATTTGTGATCAATTCAGAGTCTCCTAATCTTAGGTATTCAGAGTTTGCTTGTTTGTTTGTTCTGTTTCTCCCTGTGGCTGATTTGAATAACAATAATCTTGTTAATATAAGGTTTTTAACATTCGTAGCACTTTTGGACTAATCCTGCTTCTTTGGGGTATAGTCAGGCAATGCTTTCCTTGAGTAAAATGATAGAGCCTCTGTCATTGCAGCTACTGTCTCCTCCTCACACCACCACACAATGAGCAGTGTGGCATGCTTATTTAAAAGGAAAGCAGAACTGGTCACTCATGGTATGAAGTCACACCCTGCTTTGGAGGCAGAAGCAAAACCCTGACTTACTTCAGAGGAAGAAGGAACAGCCTGAGAGTAACAGGGCAACTTGTCGTGCAGCCGTCAGAGTCACTGGAGATTGCAAAGAGACGACATCGTCATCAGATGAGTCTCCCCAAAGCTTCTTATCCTGTTGTGTTGAGCTTAGCAACAAGTCTGTCCCAGTCACAGTGCCTGGTGTGTGACCTGCTCCTTGGGCTGACCAAACGCGTAGGGCAGGGAGGGCTGACATCATCCCATGTCTTCTGGACCCTGCTCCTCCTCCTGGACTGGAGGCAATGTGAAGGACTCGTGTGTGTAAAGGAGGTGGTTGTGTGCTTCTGGATTTGCTCTACTATTTGCAATTGAAGTAGACTTACTTGCTTTTCGACAGATACAGGGTATGGTGAGTGGTTCATAGATGCTGCTCAGGTAGAAGCTCTTCTTGGAAGAAGAGAGATGCTCCCCTACATCCCTCTACTACTAGTCAGCTGTGATTCATTGACAAACCTGGGTACATACTTTAAAATACCCACAAATGCGCATTTTAAAGAATTCCTTGTCTTATCCCCCTTTCTGAGTTTGTCTTCCATGTGCACTTTCGCTGACAAATTTTATGAGAAGAACCATTGTATTTTAGGTTAATTCTGGGCTTCACAATTTTTATGGTGGGCATGCCAGCACCTGCACGGGGAGGAAGGTGATGGGCATATGTGGAAGCGGGAGAGAACTGCCTGTCCCCTTTGTGCACAGCACGGCTTGCCTGTGCAGCACGCCCCGCTGCCCCGGCACATACCGGACAGCCCCGGCAGAGCCAGCACCGCCTGAGGGGGGGCGGGGGAGAGAAGCGTCCCATCACGGGAAAAAAAAATAAAAAAATCAGGGGCTGCCCTACCAGCCCTCGCCAGGGAAAAAGAGCTGCCCCCGGCTGCGCTGCCTGGCTCAGCCTCCCGGGAGAGGGCTCTGCCCGGGGGGGCCGGGAGCATCCCACCGCGCCTGCCAGGGCTCCGGGGTGGGGGGAACCCGGCGGCAGCAGCGAGCCCCCGCCCCGCACGCCCTGCCAGCATTCGGGACGGCAGCCGCCGGCGGGGCATTGCCCTTTTAAGCTGTGGCCCCACTGCCTCCTCCCCGGCTCCCGGAGGGGCTCCGGCAGCCGCCGCGACCTCCCTCCCTCCCTCTCTCCTTCCCTCCTTGCCTCCCTCCCTCCCTCCCCGCCCGCTCCCTCCCGGCGGCGGCGGCGAGCGGCAGCTGCGGGCCGGGGCGCGGAGAGCCCCAGGGAGGCGGCGGGGCCGTAGCGGGGCCGTAGCGAGCCGGGCTGCCCCTGCCCCGCTGCTCGGGGACCATGGGATGCTGCACCGGGCGCTGCACCCTGATTTTCCTCTGCACTTTGCAGCTGGTAAGTGGAGGCGTTCCGGGGGGGGGGAACGGCGGAGAACGGGGCCGGGGGGGGGGGGGGTGTCGGCTCCCCGAGATGGGGATGGGAACAAAAGCCCCCCCAGCGCCTCGGTGCCCGCTGCCCCGGGGTCGGTAAAGGCTCCGGTCACTCCTCAACTTCGTATCGGAGGACGAAGGTGGAGGGATGTCAGGCTGCGCTGCGGGGACGCTTTGCTCCGCGGGGGGGGGGATTTAGTGATGCCTAAAACTCGGAGAAATGTTTAAAAAAGAAAAAAAAAAAAAAAAAAGGAAAAAAGTTCTCAATTCATAAGTTTGGGCTTATAAAATACAACTAAAAAAAAAAAAAAATCACTCCGTCAAAGGAGTCCCGGCGGGCTTGGTGGCGATGTTGCAAACCAAACCAAACTTCAGGCGTGCGGAACCCACCGGTACCTTCAGCCTCTTCCACATCCAGCTGCAAGAAAGGGCTCGCCCGTATCCCACCCTGCTCGCCCGCACGGGAGGGCTTTGTGCTGGCTCGGAAGACATTCTTTCAAACCTCCTCGGGATGAAGTGCTTAGATAGAATGTGCTTGTAAATATACATATATTTATTTAGGAATAAACTTCCCGGTGTGCGGACAGTGTGGTCCCTGCTGGGCACGGGTTCCTCGTCCTCTTGACATCTGCGTACATGATAAACAAAGGTCTGGTTGTTCCCCGAGTGTCTGTGCATCCAGGCTGGATCTGGAGGGTCCCCTTCTTGTCAATAGCTAATGGGCTTCAGGGCTTCTCGAGCCTTAAAAAGGAAATGACAGCATCTAGGTATTTAATTTCATTTACTTCTTCCAAATTTGCGTTATTTTGGAGCGTGAGCAGCGTGCAGGAAAGGGCAGGTTTCCTGCTAAGTTCTGGTGAATAGTAAGCCAGTGCCAAGGGGTGAGTCTAGTTAAAACTCTTTGTTTTGGAGTTGCTTACTGTGACAGCGGTGTGTTTTTGCGAAGGGATGGCAAGCGGGCACTTTGCTGAACGTGGGAGAGAATCTCCCGTTCGAAAAAAAAAGGCGAACCTGCTAGTTTTTAAATGTAAACCATCAGCCTAAAATCGAAGGGGAAGAAGGTGGGAACACAACCCTGTTAACGCTGACTAGCACAATCGGAAGATGCGGGTGGAAGATTTGACTTGTAGTTAAACCAAATGCAGAATAGAAGCGGTGGGGTTTTCTTGCACAAAGTGTCTCACTAGGCATATTTATGAGCGAGTTGAATGGCCGGGCAGTGTATTTAGTCTCCTGGATTATTTCTTTTGATTTTTCACCCGTGATCACAGAAGAAAGAAGCTGTACCCTGTATTACATTAGAAATTGGCACCTCAACACTCACTGTCTCTTAAACCCATCACTATGTCATCCTGCTTTAAAGCACACACTCAAACACACTGGAGGAAAAAAAAAAGAATCAGAAAAAGCCATGAGCTGCCGGTGCTGTTCTTATTTCTGACAAGCGTGGGAGTTTTCTTGTATCCAAGATACAGGGACAAAGAACCCCCAGCATTTTATTTTCCTTAAGACCCTCCTCCTTGAAGAAAAGAATCAGTTTGGCTCATTCTTAAGCAAGTTTGGATGCCTTGGCCGTAGCGATTTCCCATGGCACTTGCTGGGTGAATTGGTAGAGCTGGAAAAATGTGAACTATGGTGAGGGAATTCCTGGAGCCGTGCTCTGATGGGGTGAGGTCAGGAGATCCTGGCTGGTTCCCAGCAAGTGCTTGGGTGAGGGTGCACCAGCCTGGTGCTTTTTCATTATTTTTAAAAAATTTTTAAGCTAACTTTGTCTGTAAATAGTCACATCGCTTCCACATCAGTACAGCCAAGTGACCTGCAGGACTCACTGCTGCTCAGGGTGGGTTGTGTTAAAACAAAACACTGATCAGGCCAAGATCATCAATAAATTATAATGACGTGAACTTCCTTTGTTCCTCTCATGTCTCTGCTCTGCTTCATTTGATACTTTGAACCCTTCACAGTCTTCCCTGTATGTTGCCAAGCGCCGTGTCTCCCACTACTGAAATCCCGGGGGTGAAATTGTGGCTTCTCTATGATCTGCGGATGCTTTGCCTCTGACTTAGATGGGGCGAGGATTTTAGCGCTGGGATTTCCCCCGTCAGTTTTGCAGCACACTCCTATGTTTCTTTACATGTTCTCCTGTCTGTTCCTCAAGACTTCACTGGGGCTTTTTATAAACGATGAACGGAAACATGAAACAACCCCCCCAAAAAAATCAAATTAGGAATTCAAGTTGCAGTGCTTCATAGAGATTGTTTTATTATTAGGTGCAAGTAGTTGAGTGAGTGTGTAAGGAAGTGTTTGCACGCTGCAGCCTAAATGTTTCCCTGGAAAAAAAGGCAGAAAACAAACATATTCATCATTGCAGTGTGTGCTCCCAAAGAAAAAGTTTGTGATCCACTTGGAGAGCAGAACAACGTGTGAATTCAAGGAGCCGCTACACAATGCGAATACCAACTAGATCTTCAGCCCCCCACGGAGTGAGCGCTCGTGGCAGAGATAGAGGAGGAGAGCCGTATGCATCTGTCTGAAGAAGATCAGGGCTGACTCCCAGGCGGTTTGCTAATCAAGGGGGGAGGGACAGCTGTAGTTTGAATAAATAATTTGCCATGTTCCTATTTTACATTGTTGTTTCCTTGAAATGTCCACGTTAGGCTCTTGCTTGGCCAGTCGGTGCTGCAGGGAGGCTGCGAGAAGGTTCTGGCTCTCCCTCCCCCTGGTCCCAGTGTGTCCCTGCCCCTAATCCTTCCCTTCTTCCCGATCCGCCCGTTTTCAGCAGAAATTTGGGTGAACGTTGGCCCAGGTCAGGGCTGCTCTGCAGAGGAGCAATAAGCTCAGCCACAACATAGAGGAGCTAGGTGATGGGGTGTTTGTAGCCCAGAATTTGTGCATCCCAAGGGTGTTGTCACCTCTCAGTTCTCGCTTTGCCCCATCACCTCTGCCATTCAGGTGCTGATGTTACCTACAGCCCTTGCTCGTCCCTCCCAGCCAGCTGACTTTCAGCAATTGCGTATTAAGAAACACAAGCAAAACTTAAATGAGTCATAGGCCTCCCCAGGAAAAACAATCAGGACTCTGTAAGAAAGACTCTGCAGAGGGTTAAGAAATGTCCCTTGTGGAAATTAGGGTTGAAAAAGGCTTGTGAAGAGCAGGATTTCCAAACCCCTGTGGTATGACAGGGTGTCGCACCCAGCAGGACCGTGGACTGGGTGGGTCGTGGTGAGAAACCACAACCGAGGGCTGGGTCTCAGGCGGGGAGATATTAAAAAATCATTGATTTGCTTCTCTTTCTCTGCCAGTGTGAGACTGCACCCAAACGGTGTATTTTCTGGAGCAGTGAGTGATTGTGCACTGAAGGCACTATATGAATTTATTTCCACCAAGGCATGGAAAAATTCCCTCCCTCCCCATGCCCTGTCCCAATAAATCAAACAACTGTAGTTTCTTTACATTCTGTCCGTGGATTGAGAGCTCAGATGCCAAGCAAAGCCTGGAGACAATTTTACAGATACATTATAAATCCCCCTAGAATAAGAGCTTCTAATGGAAAAAGTGACTAATACTTCAAATGAGCACAGAACAAGGCGCCCTGGGACGGGACTGCGTATTGAGACTAACCAAAAGTAACTATATACCTTTATATATTTATTTTCTCATGTTCTCTTTCCCCCTCACTCCCTTCTCAGCGATGCCTTTTTAATCTCTTACAGAAGGGGGTGACCAGTTCTGGAAACTATTTGAAACCAGCACAGATCCTAAGTACTAATTCTCTTGTAACTAAAGCGGTCGTGTCAGTTTGATCGAGGCACAGAGCGATGAAGAGCACGCAGGGGGTGAGGGCAGAAGGGGTGTACAGCAGATGGGCAGGTGAGATTGCACAGCAAGTCAGGCAGGGCAGGATCTGTGCAAAAAAAAAAAAAAAAAAAAAGCCTGTGTTAAAATAGGTGGGCTTGATCGGATCGGCACACGTGGGCTGCAAGAGGGAGGGTGGTAGAGCATCTTCCTACCCAAGGTAAGGAGCGAGCAGGATTGCAGGATCTACACTTCAGGGGTTGTGGAGATGCCGTTCTTGGCCTTCTCCTCTCCATCCCAGCGACGTTTTGAACTGGAGGCAGGGTGGGCAGAGCAGGACCTGTCTCTCCCTTCCTCTGCAGCTGCCTCCAGAGCTGGGGCAGTTTGATGCATCTCCTGAGGGAGGTCTGAGCTCCCACAGCTGTGGTGGGGCTGAGCACAAAGCATTCGAGGCAAGAGCAGGTGCGAGGGGAAGCGCAGTGTCCCTTTGCTCATCACGCTGCTCAGGACCCCTCCGAAATTGCCTTGTGCTCTCCCCAGCTGTTTATCTCCTCCATGTTTTGTGCTTAAATTATAATCCCTCTAGGGAAGGGACTGTCTTTCATGTATACACGCAGCACCTAGCGCCGTGATGGCTTGTACCTTTCCTGAAGTCCTTGAACAATACTCCAGGCTAAATAATAACGTAAGTCTAAAGACTACATTTGACAGATGCTGTCTTCTCCGTGTCTGTTCCAGACAAAGGAAAATTAAAGCTGTGCCAATAATAGAGCTCGTCAGCATTTTCCACTAAGGCTGACTTTCAGTAGAAACCTGGGGATTTGACTAAATGAATATTTTCGTGAGAAGTATCTGCTTTCCATAGACAATTCTGAGTTTTTCTCCCAAGTTTTGGCCAGAATATTTTGGCAAAAAATCAAAAATGTGCTGGCAAATGTTTGCTGTGCTGGCAAACATTTTTAATTTTGGAGTTGTGGAGCTTTTCTTGCAAAAAGTTGAATTTTTGCATGAGGAGATTTTTCTTTCTTTTTTTTTCCCCCCCCTCTTTTTCCTGAGCAGCTGGAGTCAGTACCGCTGTAGCACAGTGGTCTAAGCCCAAAAGCTTCTGAGCAGCAGAAGGGAAGAGGAGCTTGGGGTATGTGTTTCAGACGTGCCCCGTTGCAGATTGTGCCTTGCCCGGCAGCCCACATCCGCGTTTCCCATCGCGGTGGCGGAGACTGCAAATGACTCACAGGAGCCACGTTTCTTTGTGTCCTCTAACCAAACCCATCTCGCGCTTTCAGACCAGGAATGAAATTTGGCAAAGGCCAAGCCAAAAAGCAGCTGAGGGCAGGGTGGTATTGAAGTCAACTCTTCCTCTTGGAGAACCGGGGCTTTATTTCGGCTGATGCAGTGTGTTTGCCTGCCCACTCTCTGAATTCTCCTGGTCACTCTCTGCTCCTTTGCCTTCCCCTTTTTCATCTCTGCGAGCACGAGGGCCATGCATGAAGAGAAGGAGCCAGTTTTCCCCCGATGGGGAACCTCTCCCCTGGCCGGTGTGGGGTTAAGGGAGCTGACGTTGCTCCATTGTGTGCTAATAATATACGGAAATTTGGATCATTTTGGCTGGGGTGCAAAATGGAGCTCTTCCAAGAATCTGCTCCAGGGGCCCTCAAGTAGGAACTCTTGGAGAACAAACTGGATAACAAAGGCCAGATTGTGATCGCTTTTCCTCCAGGAAAACTCTGGAATAGCCCATCGCTTTTCGAGCACTTAAGAAAATGCATATGTAAGTGCCCCAGCTGTAGCATTCCCTTTTCCCATTAACAAAACGTTGGGTTGGAGGTCAGCTGAATTGAACCTTCCTTTCTTATTAAAAAAAACCCCAACAAACAACCAGGGATAATTTGTGATTTGGTGTCCTTATGCTTGTGGGGTTCCCTTTGTCCCCACTCCTCCTGGGCTGCAGTAGAAGTGAGGAGCACACCTAACTGCATAGGTTGTGTCTCTGTGTTTAAGTTTGGTGGAAAGAGGGTTTTCAACAAAGTGGAAATTTTTGTCTCAAAAGTAGCACGCTATTCTCCCATTCCCCGTCTCCAGAACACGAGGAGGGGAAAAAGGACATTTCTGGGCAAAAAAATGAAAATACTCTGGCATTTAGCAATGTTTGCTGAAAATGATGGGGGGGTTATTGTGCCAAACCCCAAATATTTTGACCTTTTCAGAAGTGTTTTCAAGCTTCTGTGAAAAAGTTGAAAAGTCTTACTAAAAAGAAGTTGGTTTGGTGTTTTCTTTCTTTTTTTTCCTTTGGAGTTGTGCACTCTGGAAGTTTTCATCTTCCAAATATTTCTGACATCATCATGTCTCCCCCAGATTTTGTTGGGGTTTAAGGGGAGAAGTCCTCTAAGAGAAAGCACAGGCTTGTGCGTTCCTGCAGGGTAGTGGCTTGCTGAGTTGACTCATGATCTACTCATAGGTCAATGTTTTTTTATATTTTTGTTGTAAAAGGAAACTCAATGAATAAACAACCTATAGAATTGCCAATCTGAGATATTTCATAATCATTTCACAATCATAATAATACCCTTAAGTTCATGAGATTCCAGAATAAGAATAAATTACTTCTACTTCACTTGTTTATTGAGTTCTGATAAGTGTCAGAATCTTATTTCTTCTTCTTCTTCTTGCCAGGGATAACAGTAGGGACTACAAAAGCGAGTATTAATAGTAGTGAAAAATAGCAAATCAGTAGCAATAAAGTAATAATAGGAAAGTAGGTAGTAATAGTAGGGATGAGAAAAACTGAAATGATTGAAATATCTGGCAGAAATCTCTGAGGTGGGCTTTCAACAAAAGTGCTGCTTCTCACCAGCACGTCAGATTTGTGTTTCATGTTGAACACAGAAAAGTCAATGGTGATGTTGCTCTGGCTTCTCCCTGGGTTAGCTGAGCCCTGGGGCCACATCTGAAAGTCCTCGTGAAGAACAGAAGTTTTATTTTGCTGTATGTTCTGAGGTTTCACAGACTAGAGAGGAGCGAGCAGCAGTTCTCTGCTGGGGCAAGATCAATAGCTCCTCCCTTGACTTCGCTGGAGCTCATTAACATCAGCTGGCTTTTCCAAGGGATGCTTCTTGGTCTCATTTCCACAAGGACTTAATTGCCATTTTCCTGGTGTCTGTGGCTTGTTCTCGGCACAGCTGCTTCTGTGTCAGGATGTTAGACACAAATATGTTGTTTATCAGGGAAGCGCACGTCCCAGATTTTCTCTCAAAGGTGAGGGATTCATGGAAATTAGGAGAGCAGCTTTTCTGATCCCCCTTCCCCCTTCATCCTGGGTGTTGTTTGGGTGAATCTAGGTTTAGTAATTGAGGTGTCAGATTCCCTGACACCTTTCGGCTGAAAGGATGATGGTGTGGAAACGGTGACCTCCGCTGCCATCTGCCACAGCTTAATGAAAATATACCGTGGGAATCAAGGCAACAGCTTGTCTTCATCACCTGCTTGGAGAAGGCAGACGTCAGGAGTAGCTGTGCCAGCTTCCTTTGCCACCTTGCAGCAACTGTCCAGCCCTGCAGACAGCTTCCCACCTGCTCCCCAGGCTCTCTCAGGCCAGCAAAATATCTGCTTTCTTTCCTCTTTTTTTTTTTTTTCTCTCTCCAGTTTTTTCATCCAGTGCTCAAAACTCTAGAAAACCAGGCCCGTCATCATATTTTTTCTGCACCAATGGAGCAAGCACACACATGTCCACCCAGCTGCTGGTTTTCAGAAGTGTGGGGGCACAAGTTGCTGCCCCGTTACGGCAGCAGGCAGTCCCGCTGCACAGCGATGGGGAGGGCTGAGCATGGGGGGGGGGATCCAGATCCAGCCTTCGTGCCTTGGTCTGCACTTTGGGGCAGCCCCTCACCACGCAGACTTTCTCCCTACTGCTCTGCCCTCAGAGGAGACAAGAACACAGCTGAGGATCCCCCGACGGGATG
The DNA here is from genome assembly GCF_011004875.1 of Balearica regulorum gibbericeps. Taxonomy (NCBI): domain Eukaryota; kingdom Metazoa; phylum Chordata; class Aves; order Gruiformes; family Gruidae; genus Balearica; species Balearica regulorum. The sequence goes on from NC_046199.1 coordinate 10,580,931, forward strand.
CCTGGAGAGGGGGGAGACGGGGCTCCTCATCCTGGCTTGCTCCATCCCACACCCCGCAGAGCTGCCTATGAGCTCAGTCTCCCAGGTCTAGGAAGGCATTGCTCTGGGATAGGATCTGTTTTCTCAGCACAACTCTCCAAGTCTCTTTCCCTGTCATTGTGCCATCCCCCAGTGAGCTGGGACATTGCTGACCTGAGGAAGGTAGGTCAGGATGATACAGGACAGGCTCTTTCCTTCATTAGTGAGCACTTGGGCAACCAGTCACCTGGTCAAAGATATGAAAGAGCAAGAATATTACTGAGGATAGTTAGGTTGCACTTGTCCTCAAGACCTAGGTACACTTAATAAAAAATGAATCCTGGTGCTCAGATGAATACGGTTACAACCGATATACAAAGCTTGCAAAGATGCCTCCTGTGACCCCTCTCTGGGGAACGGGGACCTGTCCTGTGTCTGTGGTGACCCTGACACCAGCCTTGGACCCATTAAAGCGTCTGGTGCTGAATTATATTTTCCAAATGCTGTTCTCTGGAGATAGTTCATCTGTAAGCACCGTTTCATCTGAACAGGGAAGGTGAGATAGAGGACACTAAAGAAGGGGATGGTGCATTTTATTACCCACACAGAAGTTATAAAATATTGAGTGTAACCTTGCATGGAGTGCTCTGTATGGTGTGTTCATCCATCACAGATAAACAGCCTCACCACAATTAACAGTTTGTCACAGTTTGTCACTGTCTATCTTCAACTCCACCTGAAAATTACCTCTGTAGTATCCAGAGCTCAGTCTCAGTACTGGGACAGTTAACCTACCCGGAGATCAGGAGGAATCTAAATCCTGGCCTTAGCCGGATTTCTTCATATTCAGGAGGTTTGAACATTATTCTACAGTACTTCCACAACAGCATTGCCCTGCACAGTTGGGAGTATATTGGGTTGTACTCTAAGGTCTACAAGCAAACTTTCCCCCTACATGAAGCTCAGCAGATAGATAGATGATCTTTTTGTGGAGGGTACATGGCAGGATCTTTGCTTAATATTACTGCTGTGGTCCAGATACTCAGGAGTGCCAAACTCCATGCTGTGGGGCTTGGGAGCATCCTTTCTTCCTTTCAGAGGTGCTGGACCCCTGATACTCCATTAAGAGGAAAATAGTCCCACTTTGGTGGAAGCAGCACATCCAAATGCTTCAAGGACCAGGATGTAGTCATGGGCACTTAAAAAAAAAAACTTTTCTGCTTCCCCATGAAGGAATTATTGAGTGAAGCTGACTGGAGGAAAAACTCCTCTTGAACCAAAGACCCACCTCAGCAGGACAAGAAAGAGCTGGCCTGGCCTGACTGGCTTTGACCTTCATTTAGCAGTCTTGAAAGCAGCAGAGACCACAGGTATGTGTTTGCCAGCTAACAGGTCCACAGAGAGAAATGATCGAGACCTCAGACTTTGGTGGACTATTGCACTTCCCCAGAACCCAAAACACCTTTCCGGTTCTGGACCAAACACCTCCTGTTCAACTGCAGTGCAGAAGAGCCTCTCCTGCAGCTCTTCCCTGGAGGACACTGAAGGGAACATCCAAATCTCTGGCCAGATTTGAAGACTCTGTGCATTTAGATAGCTTGCATGAATATCTGAACCAGTGGCTACTTAGCCAAATCAAACCCAGTTCCTAATTTCCCGTGGCTGCTGGTAATCCGTTAGCAGCAGATTTCCATGTGTGAGATGAGAATGGGCTCTGACAGGCGGCTGGCATGCCTAGCTCTGCCAGACAACACACTTTTTGTGATATCATTGTGGGAAAGGCAATACACCTGCTTATATTGTATATGTACAGAATTAGGGGAGAAATCTGATTATCCTAATTACTCAGAAATGCTAAATATGTGCAGAATACTGTTTGGCTAATTAGCCTGGGAGGTTGCTGGCTGTTCGGCAGGGAGGAGAGCGGGTGTTGGGAGAAGTGTGATGGGAGTTCGCAGTCTGTTATGTGCCCTTTGCTTTCCGAGCATGTGGAGAAAAGTGAGCACAGGGGTTTGGAGATGTGATTGCCAGCCTTAAAACAAATTACAAAGGGCAATTCTTTTTCAAATGTCTGCCACTTTTTAGGATTCTGGGTCTTCAAGTTTCCCATCTCATTATTCTGAGAGGAGACGTTCAAGGGAAGCATGGGTCCTCCATCAAACAGCTGGCGAGAGTCCCTGCGCGACACCTTCTCGGAGGTGTCTGTTCTGCGTGCTCTTTATCCTGCCTTTGCGCTGGCCAGGGCAGACTCCCAAATGCTCTCAGAAGCCTGAGGAGACCGTGGTGATAGTTGGTCCTGTGAATGGTGCTGCTTTGTTTGCATTTAATGGGCTTATTTGCAACATGGATGTGGATGTTAGAAGGGGTCTTCTGGCCCAAAATCTCAGCTGCTTTTCCCAGAGACGCAGCGCAAGTCAGGCAGCTGCTAGGCAGAGCGGAGGGTGGTTCATGCTGAGTACATCTCAGGGTGCTAACCCCCAGGTGTCTAGATCCAGACAACCAGGCTGGTTCCTCCAGTTCTGTGCTGGACACGCACCGACCGAGCAAACTGTGGCACCGTACGGGAGGGCTGCAGGATCCACACCAGTGTGAGGTCGGGACAGCTGGCACGCACACCTCGGGGTGTTCTTGGGTCCTACGGTCTACACAAAGCTCTGCCATCAGACCAGAGCCCAAACCCAGATCTTCTGGATATAATCAGTGCCCAAAATGCACGTTCATCCATTGCTCCTTGTCACCATGCTTCCTCATGTCTTTAAATAACCCTGCATGGCTTTTATTCCTGACCTAGCCAGAGACTAACATCTACCTCAGGCGTTTTTGGAAAGGTTAACTTTCCTGCTCTTAAGTCATTGGCCATACCCAGTGTGCTCAGGATTAATCCTGCTGTCAGTTTAAACCAACATTAGCAGGGAAGTTAGCTATGAGAAGCTACAGAGGCTTTCGGGCTTCCAGGGCTGCCACTGACACAGCTTAAAACTGAGTTGTGTGACAGCCTGAAAGAACAGATAGGGTGATATAAAAACTCTGCCATGGCTTCAGACAATAAAGACTGTGTCTCCCTCCTGATGAATAATGGCTCTTTGTTTTATTCCTTAGATGACAGGGCTGTTACAACTGCTGAGAACTCTTCCAGTGCTAAATATATGTCTGTGTAATAAAGGCTCTACAATCTATGAACTGGGACTGAATGGATACTTGAGTGAATCATTTAAAGTACGATGAATTTCTGAAGCAGCTCATAGTGACAGGAGGTGGAGGGGCAGTAAACTCCTTTGCAGATCGCTTAGCCAAAGGATGCTTTCCTTGTGTGAGATGTAACCCGGGTTTCATGGCTGCCAAGTTTTTTCCTCGTTGTGGCTCCCATGGCCGTGTAAAGTTCCTCACTCCCAGTTTTGGACACAAACCTACAAACAAAGGGCATTTCAGATGGAGCTCCAGTGTTTGGTGGTGAGACACTGTGATTTTCTAGTAGAAATCCTGGAAACCCAATCCTGGCAGACTAAATGGGAATGCAGCAGTAAACCCCTTGTTCAACTGTGACCCAGGGCTGAGACCTCAATGGGATTTTGCTGGACCCCATCAGAAATAGCGATAGTTTGTAGCCTGCTACAATAAGGAGGAAAATGCTGGTTCTCAGTGCTGCAGTGTTGCCACGCTAGTGGAAGAGGCGATGCACAGATATTGTTGTTGCTGTTCTGGAGTCCACCTCAGAGCCTTGCCAGATTAAACTTCCTTGAAATTACTTAATGTAGCGGCAAGGATTTGAATTTCCATAATGTGGATTAGCACTTTTCTGTTTTAGCTAATCCTTGCAGAAAGACCTGCAAGCGAGAAGATCAAAAGACTTGAAAAGACTGGTCGGAAAGTTTGGAGTAGGCACAAGCCAAAGACGCCATCGTTCCAGGGAGGAGGAATCGTCTCGCACCTCCAAGGGGAGCGATAACAGCAGCAGGGAGGCAGGGCCATGTGTGCATGAAGCTTTGGTAACACATGCTAACAGAGGGCAACTCTTCGTCCCCTTTTGAGGCCAGAGGAGACCCAAAAGTTCAAGAGTGCCCCATGTCTGAGCTGCTGCCCTACAGTTTGGGGTTCAGTCCCTGCAAGGTCACCAAACTCTTGCACTGCAGAGACACGACTGCTACAGATTCGCTGCGAATGAACTTTGTTCTTCAGAGCTGCCAAAGTGGCATCTATTGACCAGCCTCTATTTTAAAAGAGGGTGTGGGGGGAAGGGAAGAAAAAAGAGGAAAAAGAGAAAATCAGCTCTGCTGTTGAATAAACCATGAGCCATTGAGGAGCGGCGAGTCAGCAGGGGAGGGGCAGGGGCAGCGCAGAAATGAAGGGGATGCAAACGTCATGCGAAAAATGAAGCACAGGAGGAGCCTGGCCATTGTGCGACGCTCTTGGAAACTTAATTGGAGAGTCGGTTGGTGGGAGGCCAAAAGATGTATACAATAAAACAGAGACACTCAACTGGGCTGAAAATGCAAACAAATTGGGTAGCACAACAGAAGAGATAAATTATGCTCATAAAATAAACAATGAGTGAGTGACACTGGATAAACAGTTACATATAATAACGCCACTGTTTGTCTCAGCCATCCTAATTGGGAGGCTGGGCAGCATCCGATGAAAACTCTGCCTTGCACATTCCCTTTATAATGAGGAAGATTTTCCCTCCCCTCTGAAAGCCTCCCCCCAGTCCCATTTAGCAGCAAACTGAAAGGCCTGGTTTCATTCCACTTTCCCACAGCAAACTCATCCTGGCAGGAACTGCATTAAGGAGGACAAGTAGAAAATGATAATAAATTGAGGACTTGCTCTTATTTCACCTTGTGACAAATCTATCCAGTGGGTGACTCAGGGAGGGTGATAAGAGCATGGACTGGGCTGCTGCTTTCCTTTTGACGCTTGGTCATGTGGAAAATAACCCCATTCTAGCCCTCACTCAAAAGGGCTTTCCTTTAAAAATAATGCTTTTTAAAAGGCAGTGAATCCTTATTTACACTGTTGGAAAGCCAGCAGCTCGCCTCCATCAAAGTGAACGTCACAGGTCTCATTTCATCATCTACTTGGACTGAAGAGCAAAAACAAAGGGGATGCTGCACAAGAAGCGATACGGTCAAGGCCATTAATAGAAGTGGGAGAACTTATTAAACCTTAGCCTTTTTTATTTTTTTTTAACCACTATATTGTATTGCTAATAAATCCCTGATGAGAATCTTTTGTTTCACTGAACTCCTCTCTCCGCCCTGAAGCACTTCCAGCACTCAATCTAGTTTGGAGCAGAGATGCACTCTTACCCTATAATGACTGCCCAGACCAGATTGCGCTTCCCAAGCTGCTTCATCAACCCGTGAAAGAGGGAGGCTGAGCTTCTGCCTCAAACGGGTGTCTAAACTTTTCGCCATCTCCATCCTTAGGTATTTACTTGTTTAATCTGTTTGAGCAATTCATGTGTCTCGGTTTTCTTGCTTTTATTGACCTAAGAAAAAGAGCGCTGGATCTCTGCTTCCCAGTCCGTGGTGCTCATGGAGAGGTGACAGCCGAGGAGGGAACCCAAGAGCCCGTCAGCCTTCCTCGCCTCCAAGAGCAGCGGGGACCGCGCTGCTGGGGCCGTGCCAGGGGCACCACCGACTCCTGAGCTGGGGGTGACAGCTCACAAGTCATCTTGGGTCACACAAAATTGGTTTTGCCTCCTAAAGTGGCTGGAAAACTGAAATATCCCTAGTTTACACGTCTTGAGGGAGGCAAGGGAAGCTAGATTTGTTACCTGTAATTACTAAGGTAATTAATCAATTATTTAAGTACGACTGATTTGCTTCCAGTGAAGCAATCGGAAGATGAAAGTCAATAGTGATTGATTCGTTTTCTAGGCACTTGGTAGAAGGGAAGTTGGTTGTGGGGATTGTGGTTATAGGAAAATTCCTGCGATACCCCGAAAGCCTCCGACAGTCCCTATTTATAACAAAATAGTCGTTTTCCTGTTTGTTCCAATTTAAAACCTTTCCTGTCAAAAGCATTTTACTGGAACCAGAAGCTGGACTGCTAAATGTTTTTCATGTCCAAAATACTCTTTCCTTCCCAGTTCTTTCTCATGTAGTGCTTTGATGACAGGCCTGGAAGTTTGCTAGTACATTCATTAAGGGACAGTTGGTCAGTATTTCTTTATGATATCTATTTTTCAGCTGAAAAAATGGCTACATGTTTTTTCAGCTATGGTTTTTCCAAGGGATATTTTTCTTTTGTCCTTTTTTAACTGAAATAAGCACATTTTTATGTTAGGTTGTGTTTTTTTGGCAGAGCACAAACAGCAGAGTGTTACTAGTGATGACTAAAACTCAGCTGTCGCAGTATGGGTCATTTTTATACTGACGATAGCGTGCATGAAATGCAAGCAAATCACTTGGCTCATTTGCAGCCAAACTCCTAAAATACCTCCAGCTTCTCATTTGCCTGAAAACTTTCCGTATATTGCTGTGAGGTGCAGAGGGGAAAGTTTCCTGGGTCAGTTTTGATATATAAACCCAATCCCTTCTGCAGTATTAGCTCATCTGCTCTGTCCTGACTTCCCAGCTGTTCATTAGACTGAAGTTACGTCCCCTGGCCGCGGCGGGCGAGGTAAGGTTATGGGATGAGCAGCAGTGGGGGGTCGGGCAGGCGGGCTGACTGGGCATCCTGTGCCGGGCATTGCTGGGGTTTGGTCGGAGCATCAATAGGGCTGAAGCTGATGCAGGCACGGGAGAGGGGGGAGTTTACCTCTCTGTTTGGAGAATGTGATGGTGAAGGGAAAGGTGAGGGGTTTGGGCTGGTGCTGCAATCCTCATGGGGAGGTTCCCAACCTCCCCATTTTTTTTACCGCTTCGGGCAGGTGAGTACCCGACGAAAACATTCTTGCAAGGATGATGTGATTTCTGCTGATGCAGGATGATTAGTATGAAATATTAAAGAAGCTTTTTACAAATACAGCCCAAGTCTCCAGCTATCCTCTGTGTAAAATGAAGGTGTTATTTCTAATTCCACTATCAAGATGGGAAGACCGACAGTTAACAACTGTTCTGGAGGGCTTTGGTGGAAGGAGCAGGAGCAGAATCAAACCCAGGAGGCTGATCCGTATTTGGGATAACACCGGTTTGTGCTGCTGTGTGTGGGAGCCAGGCTGGGTGTCAGTGCATCGATGCCCGGACGCCTCCGTGTTGTTCCCATGGGATCTTCTCTCCTGCTCCATCAGAGCCTTTCAGCCTGCAGCTGGATGTACGCTGTGCCTCAGGTCAGCAGATGCTCCAGCGCTTGACTGAATGAGGGCTTCTGTCTTTCTCAAGGAGCTGCTGCTCATGGCATCACAGTGGGGCAAAAAGCATCATATGTAGCTGCTGGCAGGTGGAAAGGGAGAGCTGTAAAATCATGGGAAATGCATCCCTTCAGCTTCACTTGTTGTCTCCCCCTGACCCCCCCAACTTCACAGCTAGGTATTAGGAAGCAGAAGTGCTAAGAGCATTTCTCTGTGTCCTGGTGGGGGAGAGAAAGTCCCGCTCTATGAAAAAAGGTCCGTTAGTACAGTAATTACCAGTGGAAATTTCTGGGTGGCTGTGCTCTCTCCCCTCCTGCTGCAGGATGATTACAAATGGGCTTTCCTTCTAGGAGCAAAGTTGCAGCCAGACTGTGGCAGATCCCAATTTCCTAGATTATTAATAATAACAATATCATTTTCTTTCTCCCCTATTTCTCACCCACCCTGCGCTTCCCTTTTAATGAATTCCCTTCTCTTGCAGTAGGCTCCACAGTGACACCAGCCTGATTTGTAATGTAAATAGGCAGCCCAGTGTAAAGTCGACCTGCAAGAGCACCGCAGGGCTCTAATTATAATTTTCATTAAACTCCTTCTGTTTACGAATATCCAAGCAATCTGGCATTGCAGCAGGAGCAAGAGGAAATTAAAGCAACACTACCACTTAGCTACAGTGTCAGGGAGCAGGGACCCAGCTGTTGAGCAGAAACCGAAACAGGGTTCCTACGGACAAAGTTTTGAAGAGTTATTTCAACTTTGGCATCCTTCCTCTCTGGAGCTTTTACCCCCATTGCAGAGCTTGCATGTTTTTCCTTTAGAGGATCTGGCCGGTGCGAGTGTTTTACACGTGATCTATTCGTGACCTAATTAAGGGGATCAGCTGCTCTGAGCTCCCAGTGCAATGCGCAGCAAGGAGCTGGGGGAGAGCGGCCGCTGAGCCGGCCGGAGCAGGACGGGGTGGGTGGAAGGTGCGGAGCAGAGGGAGAGAGACCGTCAAGCAAAGGGGAGAGAGGGGAGCTTCATCTGGCAAGGCTCTGGGGGGTTTCCACAAAAGATCAGTGACACAGAGACCATTTGTGCATGCGTGCTGGGGAGCATCCTGCTGAGTTCAGGAGTGCTCTGACACGTAGAGCTGTGCAGAAAGTGGGGCTTTGCTGGCCATGCTACATGGACACCAAGAAACTCTCATCCTCATATTCCCCTGGTTGAGAAAAACAGCTTCAGGTGGCTTCTGCAGGTGTGTTGCCTTCAGAGATGCATTTTTGTAACTCAGGCTACAGCTGACCCTTGGTGAGGAGAGAGTGCCAGGCAAGTGCCAGCCATGAATTAGATTTGCAGGGGACACTTTTGTTCATTAAGCTAAAGGCAGGGGATGTTCTCAGTGGCCCTTGGACACAGTGAGTCTTTCTTGGGCTGTGTGTGGACAGGACAGAGGAAAAACTGAGCTTGGCTTTTCGAGCCTGAAGCAAGAGTTTCTTCCTCCTTTGGGAAACTGCCAATAGTATATTTAAGGTCATAATTCAACTTTGGGGTAAGCAGTGGCAAAATAAAATTGCAGTTTGCAATAAGTTCCTATAAAATAGGAAAGCTAGCCATAATTTTGTCTAAACTGCATCAGTCCAGCTGGTATCTCATGGGCTTTATATACCCTGTGAGTTTTGGTCCAACCCCTCAATGATTTTAAGTCTTTTTAGTGCACTTGAGAGCTCACGGGGATCTCCGAGCTGTTCCCAAACAGCTGCTCCCACATCCAGGAGACTCCAGAGGGCTGCATCATTAGAAGACAGGCTGGGCAGTCCTGGCCCAAATAGTCCTTCAGTATAGCCTCGTACATCCCGTCGATGTGTTTGCTGTCTCCCTCCAGCAGCAGAGCTGGCTCTTTTAGCTAAGCAGACAATGCTTACGATAGCAGGTCCAGAGAATATAGGGTATATTCCCTATACCAAACAACCCCTTGGCTAATTTTTAAGTATTTTCACTGTTTTTCTGCATTTTCCTGCATCTCTGTCACGTGAATGAGACCAAACTTCAGATAGCCTTCCTGGCTGAGCAGAGGCAGGGATCACAGAATATAATGCTCTGTTGGTAGGAAATAAATCTCTCTATTAGAAAATTAAATTCCTGCTGATCTCCAACACTGCTCTGCCTCACAGCCTTTATAGTGTTTAGATGGCTTCATAAATGGTAGCAGATCTCCCATGGGAAATGGCTGGTGAGTTAATGGCACATCTTTAATATACTTCACTCAATAGGGAAATTTGTGCTACTGGTGAGAGAAGCCCCCCCCCCCCCCCCCGCCCAGTGCTGAAGCTGCCTGCCACACCGGGATGCTGTTTGTGGGGAGCAGCAAGGATGTTTGCCCAGGTTCATCAGTACGAGGTGGGCTAAGGTAGGACAGCAAGTCCTCCAACAGGCGAGGGAAAGCCAGGACAGCCACAAGCGTGGAACCTGAGCCTGGGATAAGGCTGTGCCTTACGGAGCCTGACAAAAATGTCAGCCACTTGTTGAAGAAACTCAGTTTTTATGTCTGTTGCAAGTACAGTCACGTCCCCTTCCTTCCAGTGCCCCCTCTCTCTCCTGCAAAGCTGGAGAGCCAAAGCTCAGCTATGAAACTGAGGGAGGAGATAAAAGCTGGGAGCAGGCGAGAGCATTGTGGGCACAACAGATTAATTTAATTATGTTTGGGAAACTTAGGTTTAAGTGTTGATGCAGGTTACAAATAAAACAAGTTTGTCATTCTTGTCAGAGAGCTTTTTTGCCTGGATCACAAAGGCACCTGCTTATTAATTTAGCCTGATTGCTAATCTCGGCAATCAGCAATCACAGCAGCACGCAGTACTTCGATGCTATCAGGAGACACAAGCAGGAGCGAAGGGAACAGAGCTGCGCGGGTATCTGATGCTGCTGCACAGACACCTCTGCATCCCTGAGGTCTGACTGAGCCCCGAGGCGAGATGTGGTCCAGGAAAACCAAACGGGCCAGAGGCTGTGTGGGGCGGACGGAGCACAAGCTTCACCAGGCACATCACTGACCCCGATCTGGGAGAAGTTTAGGCAATACAGGGCAATTATTTTACTGAAACATTCCTCCTGGGAAGCAGTCTTTTCCTGGGAGCTGTATTCTGAGCACCATTCAGAAAGTGAGTGCTGGGCAACCTTTTCTCTCCTCTGCAATGTTATGTGCAAAAGCCAGCTAATTAACTGTACTGCTGATCACCCCGATTAGAGGGTTGGGGAGCAGGGGAGGGCTGCCCCGCTTGTGCTGCACCTGGGGATGTGCCATTAGGTAGGCACCAGGGACTACAGAGTCTTGCTGAAAGAAGTACTGCCAGCTACTGCCTTACACCCCAGCGCCTTCCCTCTCCCTTTGCATGTCCCTGCTGTTTTGCCCACTACGTGGCCCAACTCAGCACTTGGAGAAAAACGGTATAAGAGGTTTGTGTGCATGAATGCTTGTGCGTAGCCCGTGTCTCAGCTGAGCAAAGCTGGTGACTATACATGATGTACCAGGAAACCTCAGTCCTTCTGATGTCGGAGCCTCAACTCCAGGCACAAACAAACAGGCTTCTGCACCGCTACAGTGCCAGTCTCATCCCTTATGTTTAGCAAGGATCGCGCCTTTTCTGGAATGCTAAACAGCATTTGGGCATGTGGGACTGAATAACGACATATCTTTGCAGCTAGGATATTTCTGAAAGGCATCGGCAGCAGAAAGCATAGGGATCAAGGTCAAAGCAGCGGCACTCCTGAGAGCATCGTTGCCAGCACTCAGAATGATGCAGGGAGGGGAGAATCCAGAGCACAAAGGTGCCAGGCCAGGGGGGAAGGAGGAGGCGAGGACTCGAAGCCGCGCTGTTTAACAGCAGGATGCTCCGGGCTTCAGCAGGGAAGTTGTGCTGAACCCCACCGAGGGGTTAATTCTGCCCTGGCTCTGTGCGGAATGGTACTGGGGTGGGAGAAGTCCTGCTCTGTGCACGGTGCCGTCCGAAGGCTGTGTTTGCTGGAGCATAACGCCCCAGGAGCGGCCAGCCCCGGCTGCAGGGCAGCGCCGTGGTGTGCGGCTCGCACCAGCGATGGGGACTTCTCCAGCTGCCTCGAGGGGGCCTTTGGCAGGCATTGGTCTTCCGGGCCATCGCAGTGACCGGTTTGCTTCTGAAACATAAATGATTTAAAGATATAAGGTCTGCTGTTGGAGGCCTCTATAACGTCTGTGTGAACAGAAGGGGTTTAAGCAGCTCCTGGGGAGGAAAGGGACCAAACCGAGCAGCGAATGGGGCTTATTGTATCCCTTTGCCAGAGTGACCAAAGATGTCTGAGAGACAATGACAAACAGAGACCTCCTGAGCAATTAGTCTCTTGACCTCTGTGGGTCAGCGCGGGATGCTGGCAAAGGAGCTGTGGATCACAAGGCCCCGAGGAAGGTTTCCTTGACAACACTTACTGAAGAAAAATGAGATTTCATGAATGTAGTGGGTATTAGCACGTGAGATGCTGGCTTTAGAAGAGACAAGGACGTGGCACCTAGCAGAATGAGCCCCTCGGTTAGGGGGATGTGAAGTAGTGGCTCACTGAACTGCTTTTTCAGATAAACTCAGTTAAAGAGCTATTACGACCACTAATATTTATTTAGAAATGCAGTCACTGTGGTAAAAACCGTCTTATTGTTTAATAATTTTTCTGCCCACAAAATCTCCACCTTGAATAAGCACTGGCACAGAAGGGAATTTTCTGCTCACCACTGGTAGTTTTATCACACTGCAGCTTGGTTTAAGATTCTTTAGATCTAGTATTGTTTCACCATTTACAAACACAAAGCAATTGTATAGAAAGACTATGTATAATAATATAATATATCATAATAATACCAATAACACAAATAATACCAATACCAATAATAATAATACAGCAGACAGATGCTTAGTATTGCCAAACTTAAAACTGAAAAAAACAAAAATAAAGATATTTGTGTTCAAAATCTAAATAGATATATATTTTTAAATTATACATTTGAGACTTCTTAATTTCTTCCTGCTGTTGCAGCTAGCTGTACTTAAATTTTCATCCTTACATGACGTGTCATAGGGATAGCAGTACTGTGACTTTGTCCTGAACTCAAGCCGTCAACCATTACATAGCCAAAATTCCTCAGGAAATCAATGCAAGTTTTTCTTCAAGAAAAGACCCATGACCTTTTTCAGTGAAAGTCTTGGCTGCTCCGATGGTGTTTGCACAGTAGACAAACAAAGAGCATCTTCTTAAAAAGCAAAGCCAGCTGGCAGGAAATCAAATGCTGAATCAACGCGTCGGGGATCAGCCAGGCAGCTCGGAACATCACAGGAGCGCGGTGGTGACCGAGGGCTGCAGCTGAGGCTCTTTCTCAGTTCAAACTAGAGAGAAAGTAAATACAGGGGTTTAAGTTGCAAATTTTATCTGTGTTGAAGCTGTAGATACGCACGCAGGGGTCCGAGGCAGCTGTGTACACCACTGACCAAGGGCAGTGCAGGAGTTGGGGCAGGCTGTGAGGCTATGTGTCCTTCTGGCAGTGAAAGGCAAGGAGTAGCAAAAGAGTTTTCAAGTTGCTTTTTTATAGGCCAAGCGAAAAATTGTCTAGGTTTCTGGGTAAAACTGTTTTTTGGGGTTTTGGGTTTTTTTTGCAGGAATAGCTTCCTTAGGTCCTGGCTGGCCCATAGCAGTAGGATCAGCCTTTCCCATTTGTTTCATTTATTGCATGCTTGTAAAATTATTTCTAACATTTAATTTTAAAAAGAAATTTCTTATTAAAGCTGAATTTGGAAAGTGTAAAAGCAGGTTTGCTTGCAGGAACAGATACATATGGATGTGTGTGTGTAGGCAGGACATCCTCTTTGCATACCTGTGCCTGTCATTGGGCTTTCCGAGCATCGTTCCTGCATCTGTACGAGTCATGTCAACATCTTGGAAGTGATATTTGTTACCTTGTGTCCCAATTGATATCGGAAATGCAGTGAAAGACACAGATCCAAACCAAGTAAGATTAAAGGGCTTTAAAAGCTTAATAAACTAAGAGAAAATCTAGCTGATGATAACATGACCTTGATAGCAGGCTATAAAGGACAGGGAGTTAAAGAGTTACAGGTAACTGGCTTGTTCATCAGCATCCCTTCTTCCTTAGCAGTACGGAGGCACAAGGGGAACAGGATGAACTCTCCAGCTTATCAGCATGACAGGAGCAACAGAAGAGAAAGATGAGGGGATAGAAAAAAATCGAGGGACCAGAATTTAAACAAGCACCCCCCAGCCCATGTTGAATCAGTTCGGAGTGTTCTGCTGGCATCGACATCTGCCAGTGACACTGTCTTGCCAGAGCCATGGGAAATGCAACTGGAATGGTTTGAGCCACCCAACAAGGAACTGTTCCACATTTTGAGATGTTTTCTAAGACCATTTTCCTATTCTGCAATGGGCTCCATCAGGCAACGCTCCCCTCCAGCTCAGGTACAGCTTCCCTCTCTGGTGAAGTTTTACTGGTGTAAAGACCTTGAGCATGTCCCGTCGTGTTGGCTTACAAAGCCCTTCTTTGCTCACTGTGTGTGAGCTATGTGATAGGACTCTGTAAACTGCAGAACATCTTCTCTGCCTTTCTTATCTTTCCCAGCTGTATAAATGAACGATGGCCCAACAGAGAGCTCTGGCTTGTTTTGTTTGCCTGGCTAACAATTGCTTCACATGGTTATTTGCTATTCCAGTTTCACTCAGATCAGCAGAAATGTGGTTTATTTCAGGAGAGAAAAGTCTGCCACGACTATTCTGATTTTAGTACTGCAACAAATCATTTAATTTAAAGAATGAAAGGTAAAAATGTTCTATGGGTAGGGAAGCAAAAGGAGCAGAAGGAATACTGGTTTTAATAAGAATAGTCATAAAGAAGAAAAATTTGTCCTCCCTGATGGAAAGGTCCTGTCAGCTTTGAATGGGTTGAAACCTGTGCCACAATCTGTGAAATTTCTCTTTACAACCAATATCTCTAGAATATAATAGGCTTTCTCAATAGAGTAGTGTGAATCATCGTAAAGAACACTACAACAAGGATATTACTCTGCAGAAACTTGGCAGCAGCAGAGAAAGATGGCATTTCCCCTGCTCAACAAGAGGGATCCAGGCTCAGTACGAGGGTGCAGATGTATCAGTACCCGCAGGCAGGGACAAGCCCTGGCCCTGCCATTTCTGAGCCAGGCTGAAGGAACCAGGACTGAAGGGTACCACGACATTCTTCACATCCCAACCCCAAACATCAGCCCTGCTTATCTGCAGATCTCAACAGCATTTAATGACTAAGCTTTGCACACAGACCTGCAGCGTAATGAGTGAAATGGTTGTTTATCTATTTGTTTTTAGCAAATATTTCCTTAATTATGCTAGGTTCCTGGGGGAATGGGGACAAGTCCACCCTAACTTCAGGCTACATTTCTGATGGCTGGATTGCAGCACGGACTCACCACCTGCGTGTCAGTAACACAGTGTTCGACTTTCAACAGTAGCATTTGCGCTTGGCATCAACACACATCTTACAGAAAATTGCTTTTATTTTTATAAATGAGGAAACAGCTTGCCTGAGCTCGCACATCACACAAAGGCGTACCGACCCAGCTCCCGCTCCTCTTAGCGGAACCAGTGGACAGGCACAGCTGATGTCTGTACCAGCTGAGTCACGCCTGCAGCTCCCAGGGACACAAAACCATAAACAAATGCAGAGAAAGTGGCAAAAGAACGTAAATCAGAACAGAAACAACCTGGAGACAAGGGCAATTGCAGTAAGGAAGAGGGAAGTATGACATGAAGCTAACTTCTGGGATCACGGGAAAAATCCAGCGTGGTCAGGGACCAGAGACCTCTCCAGGAGCTGTGCCCCAGTCTGAGGTCAGCGTAGATTGGCAGGTCCATCTCCAGGACGGCTTGGTACCTCTCACTTCACAGACAAATGTCTGCCCTGGTCCAAACCAGCCAGGAAACATCACGAAGCTGTGGAAGGACAAGCTTTCCCCTTGCCATACAGCCCTAATGGCAAATGTTCATTTGTGAGAAGAAAACACTTTTCCAGACATGGATGCCCTGATTCTGGAGTGGGAAAACTCCTGGCAGAAGGCATAGGTAGGAAGGATGTGTCTTTATCCCCCTGTTTAGGGCCTAAAGGCAAGAGGCAAAGCTGAGCAGGGCGTTATCTCTGCAGAACACACCCCCATTGTGTCCCCTCGACTAATTGATGCTCTGTGCAGCACATACTCCCGCGCTAATATAACACACAAAGCCAATTAAATGCCTGATTGGATGAAGCGGTCACAGTCAAGTGACCCATTGCCAGCCAGTCAGGATTCAAAATTTCCAAATATCATTAAGGTATGTGCGTTAATCCTCTCCTAAAAGATTAAGCGGTTAACCTATTACTGCTGTTTCTGATGAGATACAGAAAATCCGCTGTGCTCGGGGGGTGGGGGGAGCAGGCTGAACGGTGAAATGAGCAGCATTTGCCCTGTTCCAGCCCCGGAGCCCTGTGCGTGGCCATACATCACATCTCACAGCATCTTCCAGGTGGTTCAAATGGATCAGAACAGGGCAGTGCGTGTTGCTTCAAAGGGAAGACTAATTATTTTGCAGAAGAGACAGATTTGAAGACTGCCTCCATTCCCTCCCCACTCTCTCTGCCCCGCTTTGCCAGTGAAGAGAGAGGTCAGAGAGGGAGAGCTGCTTACCACCACCCTGACTGACCACCCTTAACCAGGGCTGCTATAGATTTCTTTGAAATACAGATTTTTGTTGAACTTCCAAGCTACTGTTGAGAACTGCAATACCTTCCTAGCCCAAGAGAGGTGTGAGGGTGATTTCCCCACTGATGCAGGAATAATGGTCATTTAATAGATGTGGCTTCCCTCATCGTGTGGCTTGATGGGGACCCACAACCGCTCACGTCCTTAAATGCTTTAAGCCATTACAGAAGCTCCAGTGCTTGGTCCCCAGCTGCCATTTAAAAGCCAAGCCAGGAAAAGATGTCACATAGTGGAGCAGGATCATCCATGGTAAATGTCTCATCAGTAGTAAAATTAATATTAACTATCAAGGGTAAATTGTCATTATTTGTTAAGAGTAAATAAATATGAAATGCAATAATGCAATCCTCACATACTACTATGATAATTAAACAGGCTTTGAAATCTTAACGGGGAAATGTGCTGTGCCGTAGCACGAGTGGCGTCGCTGGTCAATGGGAGGAGGTCGGTTGCACTGCCTTAGTGAAGACAAGCAGAGAGAAGATTTCTGCATGAGGCTGGGCACTGGGGAAAAACCTGCAGGAACCATTTTGCTCCCTCCACTCACTGTTTCTCCTACAGACATAGTATTTAAAGGCTGTGGGGATGTAAAGGCTAACACGTAATTGCATGTTTATTGTGCTCTTTCAGCTGCGTGTGTAACACAGCAGTTCAGATCCAGGTGACCAGTTGCTGCTGATACACAGACGATGGCTACAGATGAAAGGCACATCTTTATGCAAATATGATTTGAAAATCAGGCCCAGAACTTCAACAGTAATGGCGTTTTATTTCTAGAACATAGTACTAGCCTTGAACCATGTTATTAGTGTGGGAGAGGAACACAGCCTGTCCTGGAAAACCAATGTGTTTGCAGAATTTCTTTGCTGGGTGGCAGCATTTTCTGTGGGGCGAAGGTGGAGGAGATAGTTTCCTCCTCTCTCACTTTGATGGATGTGTGCTGGAGAGCAGAAACACGAGAGGTGTCAGGAATGATGGAGTGGTACTGAAGGCTCTGACAAATGAGCTTTTGCAAGTCCTGCTGCAGCCATTGAAGGTGTTACCATCCCGCTGCTCGCCTCTGCCCTCTGCCAGGGCCACCTCCCCATTGCAAAGCGCACAGAACTGAGGACGTGCCCCCACACAGGCACTGGAGCTCACTGGTCTGCGTTGGCTTAGCTGTTGGAGGAGATGGGATGCGTACAAAGTGGAGGGGGGGCACGTAGACACATGTTCTGTCCTACTGACCTGGTTCACAGGGAGTAAATTGCTTTGGGAATGGAGTAACATCTTCAGCTGCTGCAGTGATTTGCTCAGGGAGCATGTCAAAACCTTGAGAATAAACATCGTGAGCCCAGAAGCTGTAACTCTCCTTTTCCTTTTCCCTTCCAGCTTGCGGCATTAGAGAGGCAAGTGTTCGATTTCCTGGGATACCAGTGGGCCCCTATCCTAGCCAACTTCCTCCACATCATCATCGTTATCCTCGGCCTGTTTGGCACTATTCAATATAGACCTCGCTACATAGTGGTGGTAAGTAACAGCCGTTTTGTTCAGAGCTGTACAAAGCCTTTCACAGCCTTTGCTCTGGTGGGATATGGCAAGCGATGAGGAACTGAGTAAAGCCCTGGGAAATCAGGCACAAGCATTGTAAACAATTTTAGCAGGAGGTGCTGTGCTTAGGAACACTTTGTTCTGTGCGCTGCACTTTTACGGTACTTACTCCGAACTTGGAAGATGTCAGATAATTATTACTGGTACCAAAGTAACACTGAGATACTGCACAACAGACAGGGAGAACTAGATGCTGGACAAAGGCATGGCAGAAGCTCTTCCTCCCTCCCAGCTCCTGCCCCTGTGTCTCTAATCAGGCAAGGGACCATCTGCATGTGGGAAGCAAACAGAGGAAGAGACACCGATTGCAGTGCTGACTCAGGGCGTTTAACTGCCCCCAGCTGGATCACATATATATAAAGTAATTCCAGTGACGACTTAATGATTATTGCTTCTCTCCCCCCCATTCCTTTCTAGTATGCCATCTGGACTGCAATTTGGGTCACCTGGAACATCTTCATCATCTGCTTTTACTTAGAAGTGGGAGGGCTCTCAAAGGTGAGTGGGAGATTTGTGGGTGAGTGCCCAGGCTTTGTGTCCAAGGGGATGGAGCTTAGCTGTGGGACAGGTAGGGGGCTGTCTGGGAGCAGGTCCTGCCCCCTTGCCTATGGTCAGGGCTGCCTTACTAAGGGATAGAGGACTACTGCTTGTTGTATGGTAAAAGTGGGGAGCTAATACTGATTTCTGGAGCCCTTTGCTGGTTGGTGCAGGTGGTGGCTGGAATAAACCCTGCTCTCACAGCAGGTAGAGTGTATTTGCTTTCTAAGGGTGAGAGCAAGCTGGGCAGCAGAGCCAGCCTGAGATGGGTTTGAGAGCTAATTCCCAGGTGTGGAGGAGGTGGCTGAGGAAGGCTATGAGCCAACTAGATTACAGCTGATCCTCTTGTGATCTGATAAGACCTTGGGAAGAAGGTGCGTGGGTTGGAGAGGAGGGCTCTCCTGAGCAGTGAGGGTGCTCTCTCTGCCAGCCTGTCCCAGGGAAGAGCTGCAGCAGGGGCTCAGACTGGCTGGGCTCACTTGGACCAAGGACTTTGCTGTAACTCCATACCTGACCAGCTCTTGATGTCTCTTTGCCTCCTGGTCCTGCTGAAGACCTAATGCCCTTCTGCAGTAGGGGTAGGTATCTGGTTGTGGCCGCACCAGGTGAAATGTTTCCCGTTGGACCTTTTGGGAGAGGCTCCTCTCTCTGCTGAACAGAGAACAACCCAGAGGGATGCTGGGGAGGCTGGTGCATCTCCTCTGGATGTAGCCTCAGAGGTGATGTGGCTTCCCTGTCTTAATTCTTCTTTCTTAAATACAGGGGTAGTTATTCATGGCTCTTGGCCAGGGGTGTTGTGAGTTAATATGCCAAGCTGTTTGAAGGCTAGATAAGCTAAGTATTGCTGTCTGCTTAATGAGGGGTGAGTCAGAAATAATAAAAATGGGAGGCAGGCCCTAAATTAGGCCTGAGCTGTAAGCAATGAATTACTAAGTGTTGCTGTAGCTTAGCAGACTCAGAGCGATTATAGGATACAGGTTCATTTCAGAGCACTCTACATCTGGCCTAAATTCCCAGGTCATACATCTAAGTTGCAGTCATAATTGGAACTGCACTATGTTTTCTTATCAGGCCTACAGCAAGTCATGAGTGACAGCATAAATCCTTTGCAGATAAGAAAATGTAACTTCCTAATTCCTCAATTAATCTCCATTTCCCCTCTCAATTATCCACAGAAACTTTGAGAGAGTTCTTTCCCAAAACAATGATTACTCATGGTGTGAAAGCTCAGCCCGAGATGATCTCGGTGCTGGCTGTGACCGGCTAAAAAAGAATTTTATGTATCTATTTAAATGCTCCCCTCTGTGGAGGAAATATTGGCTTGATAAACTGTTCTGGGAGCTTCTCTGACAGCCGGTGTTTGCTTCCAGCCAGCTGATGACTTGTGTTTACTAATCCCAACCTGCCCTGCAACACGTCGGGTCGCTGTTCTGCAATTCAAACAGCGTGGCAAACTCCACTTTCTCCACTACAGAGGAGCTTCATCTCATAACCTTGCTCTGTGCTGTGCCTCATTTTAGCAGAAGCCAGCACACAGAGAACCTTTATTTAGCCTACAGGATGACGGTTGTGATTGGGGACTTTTTCATTTTTTATAGAATGGGGTTGCAGTATAAGTTGTTGTCAACTCAGTGGACTTTGCTCTACTGCTGCAATGAGAATTTAACACTGTTGGTTTGGCAGCAACTGGTAAAAATAACAGAGTATTTGTGGTTGTTTGGTGGCAAAATCCTTTACAGCCTTGCCTCTGCTCTTAATGAGTTATTTTTGTTGGAAAAGGCTGTCTTGTAAGGAAAAAACCTCGATGCTACTTTCTTTCCTCCTTCTCCCTTTTAACTGAAGTTACCTGGGTCTTTGTAATGGCAAAACAAACCCCTCACTTCCACGTGAGAACTAAAGATACACTTGAAACAGGAATTAAGGTTTCTGTAGGATGGTGTGGTGCTTTGCAGGCTGGACTCAAGAGCAGTGTTGCTTTCCCACTGCATCTCCAGAAACCTGATCCAAAGCCAGCTGACATCTGCAGAGTCTTATTGATCTCTGTAGTCTTGGGATCAGACCCCAGAAGGACAGCTGGGCTTGGATGAGCAAGCGTTGGACAAGCTCTTGGAGGGGGTAAAGGCAGGGCAGCATCAGCTGGGGGTTACAGCAGCAGTGCTGCCGAGGAGCAGGTACCTCGGTGTGCCCTCGGGGCTCTGGGGAGGAAGCTGTCCTTTAGTTCCTAATAAGAAGTCAAAGTGTGTAATTAGCCTGGCAGTCAGCAGGTAGACTGCTTAGAAAGAGAGCTTTGGTGGAGCAAGGCTGATGGGACTGGTCAGGTAAACACTAACTCATTAACTACTAGACTAAGCTTGAATATGCCGGGGAGCGTTTCGGACAGGACTGTGCTCCTGTGCAAGTCCCTTAAGGGGCTGATAGCTCTGAGGAAGGTCTCCAGGTGCTGTTTCCTCCATGATTCCTGCTGAGCGTTCCTGCCAGCCCTGCGCTCACCCCTCTGTATTCCTGACAAGGGCAGCCTGCCAGGGAGATCTCTGTCAGCAGCTAGCTGATTTATAATGACAAAATGCAGAAAGGGCAGTCAGCTGGAAAGAATGGAGTTTGTTAACTTGGCGGCTGGTAGTGACAGCCCAGTGCAACTGAGGCAGGTGATAACCCAGGTGGGGTGAGAAAGGAGGGAAAGGATCGAAGTGTTTCTGCTGTAACAAGTTTAGGAAAAGCCTGGAGAACTGGAAAAATGAGGAAATGGTTATGTGCACTTATTGCAAATAATTCTTTGTGCTCTGGTGCCTGGATCTGATTTCACAGTGGTACAGGATGTGAGCGGGGAAGTGCTGTGCATTACAGGGCTGAGGGGAGCACGGACGCTTGTTCTTGTGCCCCCCTTGCTTTGGGTGCCTGGCTGATTTAATAAACAGATGCCAGAGGCACCACGGCTCTGGTCCCATGTCAGCCCATAAGCAATTCGGCAACGGGCTTAAGAGACTACCTCCCTGTTATAAACTCTGTCGTCAGTATAACGTGGGCTGGTAGGCGCGTGGTGCTGAACTGCGATTTGGGGGCTGGTTGTTCACCTTCCTTCACCAAGCAATGGCTCCTCCACTGCCTCTTTCCACCTTTGGGTTGTCTGCCCACCACTTCTCTCTCTTTCTTTCCTCCTGTTTTTCCCCAGCATTTCCTGACGTGCTCCTTGTCCTCCAGGTTCCTGCAGCAGTGCTTGCTGTCATCTGACCATGGAAACCTTGAGAACGGCTGTTCTGGCCAGTCCTGCTCAGGGTCGTTATAGCTACTTGCTAACCATCTACCTCCTAACCACTAGTTATAACTACCCTGTGTTATTTTTATTGAAACAGAAAATGCTCTTTCCTGCTCTGTGAATCTATTCTCTACTTCTTGGAAGAGATAAACTGGCCTGACTTCTATATTTCTATCCTGTCACATTTTTTTATCCTTGCAGTCTTTTCTTAGTAGGCTTAAGAGTGTGAAATGCAGCACAGCAGAACTTCATTAGGTGGCCAGACACAAATGGATCAGCATAAGTGTCTAAGAAGGCACTTCCCTTGTTGCTGCAAGGGCCTCCCTAAGCACGTAGCCTATGCCAGCTTTCCTGAAGTGCTTTGCCAATGAGCAGGCAAGAGAAACAGCAATCTGGATTTGAAGGGTTGCTTCTCAGTGCTGGCGGTGAGATGGTGATGTGCCTCTGAGCGGCTTTTGGCAGCGTTGCCTCGCTGACTTGCTCCGCTCGCAGTTCTGAGCACGCTTGCAGCATCTGGGGGAAATGCAGCCTCTCCGAAAGTGCTGTACCCCTGCTCTGGTGGGGCTCAAGCTGAATTTCCAGATTGCTGTTCCTCCTCCTTGGGTCTGTTCCTGTTCCATCTCCTTATTTTTCTATTTGTCCATCTGGCCATTTGGTTAGGTGAATTGTTGGGAGCTATCTCTGAAGTTTCTAGGCTGTGCTTGAAATAACATGTTAAGCTTCTCCCTGTCTACTCGAGTGTGAAACACAGTCCCTCCTGCAACCCCTCAGTCTGAGTTAATTATTAAAATCCTGCTGTTAAGACATACAAGCATCTGTCTGTCCAGCTGCCGTGCTGATTGACTCTTCATCATGTACTTGAGAAACATTCAGAGAGGTTTGAAGAATCGGTGTTCTGTATTTCAATGTATTCCTTTGTCTTTTCCCTCTGGAATTACCCATCTTGGAATGGTGAATTTTATTTTACCCTTCCTTTATATTCTTTCTTGTCTACCCAGTGCTTTGATCTGAATCCAGAGCTGTGGTGGTGGTCTAAATCTCCTCTTATAATGGAAGCAGCCATTATTAGTCAGATGGGGGATTAGTTATATTCCAGAGAATCTGGACGGCATCTTGGGATGGCTTTGTACCTGGAAAAAAATACTGTGAAGATAAATGCATGTGTAATTACAACTGTCCCTCAACTCCATCTAAATTTAGAAACTGGAAGCCTGGGATTTGGCCTTTAAATGCTGTGGCATTGTCAACAAGCCTGCTGAGAAACAATGAAAGTGCTTCTCTGTTGTCTCAGGGTGATGCAGCTATTCAGCACACAGGACTAAAAGATAAACATTATATTTCCTATTTTGATAAGAAATGTTTCCAACTGAAAAGATTTAAAATTATTCTGCTCTCAAGCTCTGGGGGCTCCCATATACGGTTCAATTTGTTTCCAGAGCCATTATACTGCTGGCTTGCCTGAAAATTAAGGAAATTTGGGGGGAGGTCGTTCAGGAGGCTGTTAACAACAAAAAATAAAACCATCTCTGATGGCGTCCCTTAGAAAATAATTTCAGAACAGCTTTCAGAAAACTATTTTAGAAAGGGAACACAGCTGGCTCTGTGGTGTCAGAGGTAGGTGTGAGTTTTTGCCTGTGGGACACAGTGGGGTGAGGCTGGGAGTGGGAAATAGACCCTGTAACATGTAGGTACTACAGTTCTAGTGCTGGTGTCTGTCTTCTCATGCTCATGGCAAATGGATGGCAACCAGGTGCTACAACCGTTCAGAGTGACATGTGATTTATTTTTTTATTTGGATGGCCTTCAGTGAGCTCCTGAGAAGGAGCTTGTATCACTCTTGGCTCGTGTTTCCCTTCAGGCTAAAGGTTACAGAGGAAGCGATAGCCCTTCAAGTCGCAGCCTGTCAAGAAATGAGGGGGAGTGTGGTTACACGCAGATCACTCTCCCAACTGCAGGGCTTGCTCACTTCTGGGACTGATGAGCATCTTCCAACCTGCATACCACTTCTGGGAGTATTTCAGTGCATTTAAACTTCAGTGTCCAACAGAAAGGTTTTAGGAAACAACGGTTTCCTGAACTTTCTTGTGACTGTTTTTTTTCCTCCTGATTTTAGTGTGCTGTTCTTATTTCACAGTTTCATTTCTTTTCAACCCTCCCCTTGCAAATGGAGCTGGCAAACCGCACAAGACATCTTGGGATTTTTTTCCCCCAGTCTCCCAGCAAGCACTGTGCAACTGGAGGTCAACTAAATGATTTTTCTTGAATCCTCTTTTATTGTGCCCCATCAGCGCAGGTATCCTCTGAGGCCAGCCAGCCAGGGACACAAGCAAAGGAACGGCATTGCTTTGGATGTTGAGACCCTTTCATTCATGCTGCCCTCGTGCCCTGCAGTGCTCCAGACAGATGTTTGTTCAGAAAGGTGTCTCTGCGGATGCAAGGGCATCCGCAATCCCAGTGTGCAATCAGTATTCATCTTACATCTGTGAGATGGATGGCTCGTGTGAGAGTGGTTGTGGTGCTTTTAGAATCCAAATGTCCTTAGGTTTTCCAATCTGTTCTTAACTGAAGTATGATTTTTAAATTTTTTTTTCACAGAGCTGGAGCATGATTGTAGGCACAAAGCACTGAGTGCTGGTTAGGACCTACTGTTCCTCCACCTGCCTACCTCCAGCCCAGCACCTGTTCTGCTTTTTCAGGCATAACTCCAGGCAAGTTCAGCTTCTGCAGCCAAGTTACACCAGAGTCAATTCTATAAGGACTGAAAAAAGGGAGATTCAAGAAGGAAAGCAGCCTGTTTCTTACTTTGCCAAATACACATAGAGAAGAGAAGGCACTGAAGGGGCTCTTTGCATCAGTGAGGCAGAAGGTTTGGGAAGGCACCATCTGGGAGCCTTGGGGACCGAGGTTAAGAGTAGATGCTGTGGTGCCCTGTGGAACAGCTTTGTTTCTGTGCTAATTGGGGGAAGCCCCAGGCAAAGAAAGAAGAATTGTGGTGGGTTTTTTTTTTTTTTGAGAAAGATGATTCTTTCCTTCCCTAACCAAGTGGCTTGTGAGAGGGAGAAGAGCACAGCAGCTTGGAGGGCTGGCTGTCTCCAGGAGGAAAAGCTTTTGCTGGGGAAGATTCATGTGTCTCAGAACACGCGAACTTGGGAGAGAAAGAACAAGTTTTGCAGAAAAGATGTGATTTGGTGGATATGTGGGATGTCTGTGGGCCACTAAAGATCAATGCCCAGCAGAGGGAGCAAGCCAAAGACTCTTCTGCCAAAATTGTGAGAAGCTGGAAGAGAAAACTGTCTAGAAATGTAGATAGCACAGCACCATGTGCATTATCCTGTAGCTGCCAATCTAATAATTATTCCCCACGGCCTTTAAAGTGCAGACAGCTCCCTTTAAAGTGCCAACTGTTAATAGAGTTTTCCCTATTGTCTTTGCTATTCAGGCTGCTTTTGCCCTGGTTCCACACTTCATCTCCATGCCCTCCTCCGTCTACTGTAAAACACACTGCATCTGTTGTGGTGATTATGTCAGGAGTTTGGCAGCTGCCTGCTCATTTAATTGTCCCCATTTCTTAACATGTGCTTCCTGCAGCATATTTTAATAACAGCTATGCAAACTGGTTTTGAGTATCTGTGGTGGAGTGGAAGGTACCTACGCAATGTGCATAGCGTGGCAGTTGGTTTCTAGTCACAGGTTATCTGGCTGGCACTCAAATTTTCTGCCTTTGTAACTCAAGTTTGCCCCTGGATGCAAACATGGACACAGAAAAGTGTATCTGCAGGACTGCCTGGCTAGGCTCCCTGTATTGGCTGTGGAGACAAGTCCTTTCTCCAGAGGGTAATTCAGAGCAGGAGCCTGGATTAGCTGCTCTGAATCTGTTTTTTCCTCTTGACTCTACAGGGAGCTGAGGAAAAGGAGCTGCCACGTGAGGTTTCCTCATGTTGGGAAGTGTGAATACCCCAAGCTCTGACTGCTGCTGTTCTGGGAGCTGCTCCTTTCCTGCAAGGGCTCTGCAGGACCCTGGCATGAGCAATGTGAAGTACTATATGCATAGGTGCTAAAACTTTTAGTAATGGTGACATGGGGTGTGTATATCTGTATCTATTTCTACCCTGTAGAAACACATAGATTCTCTACCTGATCCATTTTATAATCTACCCTTCAGAAGAAAACTTCCAACCCCCTGCCCTGTTTTGTGGTCAAAAGGGGTTGTTGATTCCACATCAAAGTGACCCAAGAGAGCTGCTGGGGCACCCAGCACTGAGTGCTCATCTGCAAAGTGATGTGGCTGATCTAGTCAGCCGGTTCCAAGTTTGTCCCTTACTGTCTGCAGGGAGGGTTTTGCCATGTCCTGTAAGCTCAAAATCCTAAAGCTCTCCCTGTACTCCAGCAAGTACCACTTTTTTTTTTTCAAGTGTAAGGAAAGTGTTGTCATTCTTAAGCAAGCACCTGGTCACGCACCAAACTCCTGCACTACTTGTGTGGCGTTTCACTATGTAACCTCCACAATGGCATGGTTTAAATCATGGAACGAGTAAAGATGAGAAGGGCAAAACAAAAAGCCTCTCTCAGGGTAGAGATGATAAGGAATTGCTGGGGAAGTGTTTGCAAGAAGCTGCAATCATCACCATGAGGTGAGGTCAGCTCAGCTGGGTAACGTGACCTGGGGCTGAGTAAGGTCAACAGAAGACACAGAAGCACCATATGTGAAGAGTGTGGAAGGAGATCAGACAGAAACGGTGAAGGAACTAGTTAATGTGTTAAAAGCTAGGAACAGAGGCTTTGCAAACCCACTTTAGGGTTATGAATTTCATATTTCTCAGTTATCTGTGTCGATTCCCATGCTGGGAAGGGCATACCCATAGCACGTGATTCTGTGACAGGATGCTTAGTGCTGCCTTGTTTACCTTCTATATTTGCAAGGTTAATCTCCCAAACCCAGAACTTGAGGGTTCTTTTCTGGGTGCAGGATCCACTAACAAAGTGTTCTTGGGTTTGCAGCCAAGAAAACTCTTTTTGATGTAGAAGCTGCTCAGACCTGCTTCCAAAATATGGTACATGCTGGTGAAATAGGCTTGTTGGAGTGCTGCAGGACTGCTTCAGAAATGGTTCCCACCACAGAAGCCGGCCTGTGAAAAATACTTCTTAATAAGGAACATACAGCAAACTTACTTTGATTGGTGCCAGCATTTCTTAAGGGTGGGGATCTCAGAAACTTCAGGTTCTCCTTTGATTTAGTATGACCTCCATCTGACAGCATAATCAACACTTTTATAGTACATGGAGATCTCTCTGCAACTTTTCTCTCTAGGACAGTGAACTCTTGACATTCAACATCTCCCGGCACCAGTCATGGTGGAGTGAAAACGGTCCTGGCTGTGTAAGGAAGGAGGCTTCAATGTCTGGCATCAAAGGGCTGGATAGCCATTCCTATGTCTCTGTGATAGGCTGCGCCCTGGAGTATCGGTACATCGAGGTCATGCACAGCTCCTTCCAGATCCTGATCGCGGTGAGTACAGTGCTGAGAGTGCCATGGGGTAGCAACTGTCGAGGAGATGCTGTTCGTTTTTTCCAGGCACAGAGGCTGGCCCATGTTTTCCATCCCCTTTTGTAGCATCTGATTGTAAAAGCCTCTGTAACTTTTTTTGTTTGTTCTACTTTTCTCTTTTATGAACAATATTGATAGAAAGTATTGGAAATGGATACCAACAACCTAATACCTGAAGTAATGCATCACGTGCAAGCATACAATAACAAATAACTCTGTATTCCTGTTGGAGTGTGGAAAGTTGTGTTTTGACAAGGACAGAGACCCTTTGGAAAAAGGATTTCTCCTATTCCACATGAATTAGTGATGGGTGGGGGAGCAGATATGTGCACATGTGTTGTGAAGAAATAAAAGGGAGAAGATCCTTAACTCCAGAAAATGAAATGTAGTTTAAGGAAGCTGAAAATAGCATGTTTTCTTTCTGCTGACACCAAAGACATGCATTAAATGTTTCCATCAACTCTTTCTTCAGTCTTCCACAGGCTTTTTAAAATATGCTGCAGTAATTCAATGTCCTCGGTGTTCACTGTTAACTAATTGTTTCTCACTTGTCTGTGAAATTAACTGAAACAAAATGTCCGTCGTCCCCCTTATTTCCTCAGTACTCCTGCATTTTGTAGCTGCATTAGAGTTAGCAGCCTGCATCTCTCTAATCTGCTTTGGTTTGTTACTTTGTGGTTAATGGCTTTAAGCACAAGTGGATGCGGACTAGTGAAACATTCACATTTCACCTTTCAATTTTGGGTTAAAGAAGTGTAACTTGCCCTGATTAAATATTAAAGGATAACAAAGAAAATCCAAGTTTTTGGAGTGCCAGGTACTTCTCTGCACGTTTTTGGGACAGCTTTCCACTGTCTTGATCCTGCGTTTCCTATTACTGGGATGATCTGTGTGACCCAGTGAACTGCAGGGAGGGGGGAAGGCTCTGACTCCTTCCTTGCCGTCTCACAAAAAAGAGGCAGACAGAGAAGCTCCTGTTTTCTCAGTTGGATGGACTCCCTGGCATGTGTGCTGGCTGTTAATACTTGGTTAGTTCTCTTTCAGGGAAAATAATCTGCATTAAACTGCCTGAGAGCTGCTTCGATGCATGTGTAAGAAAGGCAAACCTACGTATGCAGAAGAATAGAGCCTGTTGCCTTTAATAAAGGGCCCTTAGCTGGAACAGGATTGATGCTGCTGAGCTGGTGCTGTTCCTGAGTTTGGTGAAACAATTGACAGACTTTGAAGTCAGACTTTAACAGCACAGACGTGTGTCACTGTTAGCATCCTTCCTGAACGCCTGAGCTGGCACTGAGCCCCTGTGCCCCAGGCTAGAGGTTCAGCCAAGAAATGGTCCTGGGTTTGTTCGGAATAGGCCTTTGTGTTATGGCAGCTTACTAACTTAGGCACATGGCCCTGAGCTAAGTGATCACACCGATATATAGGAGTCTGTGTCTCTGGAGTGTTTTCTCCTTTGCTTCTTCCCAAAGGCACATGACAATATTCTCTGTGCATCTGCAAAACACCACAAAGGGCCAGATGGGGAGACAGAGAAGGGAACTATAAGATAAAATAGGATTTAGATAAATATTTTCTTTCTCCCTGAGATTTAAATTGCAGTGGATTTTTGAATCCTAAACTCTGGAAATGAGGCTAAAATACTTGTAGGCAAGAAAGCCGTGTGGGCTGAGATATGCAGAGTGAAGTAAATTTTTACTTATCCTGTAATAAAGGTAGAGTATTGAAGCCCCAGGCCTGTAACTCCTGCCAGCTCTGAAATGCTCATATACTTTTGTCATGTAGTGGGACAAATGGAGCTCTTCAGCTCTGCTTTGCTGAGGTAAGGCAGAAAGCAAGCGTTTTCACTTTCTTACTCAGATCTTGCCTGAAAAGTCAGCCAGTTCTCTCCCCCCTTAGTCTCTGAGGGTCAAACTCTTTGATCCCTGCCAGTATCTTTTTCTCTTCTCTTTATCTCATTTCAAGGCAGATTTTATTACAGGCTGCTGTCCTTCCCAGAGCTCCTGGCAGGTACTGTGCTGCAGATGGGCAGCAGAGACCAGATCAATAGTAAAAAAAAAAACATGACTAGGAACTTGGAGGCTCAGGGGATGCAGCAAGGGATGTGACCTAGTTCCCTCCTTGTCTGCCACACATTTGAGACTGGAAGAAGGGCAAGGGACAGGCAAAATTGTGCTTTCCATAGTTTTTTGCTTTTTCTAATGGTTTTTAGAAGTTGTGGAGTGGGGGGGTTGTGTTTTGGCTTTTTTATTCCAGATATGGTAGTGTGAAATCCCTGTTCTTTAACTATGTAGTACCCAGCTGTGGATGTTTTGGTTGTTTTCTGGAAATAGCGATTTTTTTGAGACTATTGAGGAACTGTTGTGCACTGAATTGTGTACTGGGGTAAGGCTCACTCAATTCGATCTTGCATGCCAAAGGAGAGGGAAAGCAAGCCTGAACCCATATGGTGAGCACAGTGTTGGCTGTCATCTTGACTCCTGCTGACTATATTATCCTGCTCCTGGGCATACATTTGAAGACACATAAGGTCTCAGTCTGCTTTTACTCAGAGCTTGTCTGTACTCCTTGAAGGCAAAAGCAACTCCTTTAATCTGGAATGCAATCAAACTTGGGCGTATCAGTCACCACACATGACACAAGTAGCTGTAGGGCCCAGTATGAAAATCTTTCTCAATGCTTTAGCACAGAACACATTGGAGTAAAAAACTTATTGTAACAACATCTTAAAGTCTGTACTGGTATAGAAATGTCGCTGTAGAACTAGTACCAACCCAATTAGGAAATGCAACAGCAACTAGTTTGTTAAGAAATCAGCTTTGTTTTTATCTTAGCAAGGATTATTCTTGCATCTCCCCAATTTGCTAGCCAGCAGGGAAGGGAGTGATTTCTAGTTCTGAAATACCTGGCATAGCTCTGGGCCGTCCATATGGTAGTTCTGGGAGTGGGGAGGGTTAGGCTTTTCCTGAGGCTCCACTGAATGGGATGGAAATTAGAAATGTCTTCCCAACCGAGAGAACTCACTGCCTGCCTGTCTGCTGTTTTCACTCAGACTGACAGGTTGGAAGGTTCCCAGGAAGGCGGCAATGCAAGCCTTGACAGCAGATGTTATGTGAGAAGCAACGTACAAGAGATGCTTTGCTGTCGGCAGAAGCTAGGCTTTCAGTGGTCGTAATTGCATCCAAAGAGTAAAGAAGGTCAAGGAATCAAAGGATTTTGATTGCATCTTTTTGGCTATCTGGTCACAATGGTTCTTTCTTTCACAAGCTGGCTTTTTGCTTTCTTGTAGCACAGACCTCTTCATTTTCCCTCTCTCACTGATGAGAGCATACACACTTCATTAGCTCTGATTAGAAGTGAGACCTAGAATACATCTGCCCTGAAGGAGGAGACTCTGAACGTGTTCTCTGTGGTGGAAAAAATGATGGCAAGTTTTTCTGTTGAGAGAATTGTTGAAGAGCCCAGAATCTTCACTAGTACAGATGCAGACTAAAGCTAAGATTTTACAAAAGCAACAGTAACACCACCTAAAATTTGCCTTCCCATTCTTCATGTATTTTGCATGCTTGCAGCCAGCTAGTCCCTTTCTGTAGATCTTGCTGTAACTCAGTCTTTCCAGCTCCAATAC
Organism: Balearica regulorum gibbericeps; assembly: GCF_011004875.1. Lineage (NCBI taxonomy): Eukaryota > Metazoa > Chordata > Aves > Gruiformes > Gruidae > Balearica > Balearica regulorum. The sequence continues at coordinate 10,611,591 of NC_046199.1, forward strand.
TTTAGTTCAATGCTCCTGGTTTGTGAACAATTTTCAACTCACTATTAAAAAGTTAATTGATTCCTGAGAGGCAGAGGGATGTACAGATTTATATTTTCCTCACTCCCTTTGGGCACACTTGTTTCTTCCTCTCTCTCCTGCTCTGTTCACTTGCCTGCAGAATGCTTGGGACATCCCAACTCCATCCTCTTTTGTTCGGCAGCATGTGCATTCCCAGGCTGTCTGACAGGCTGACTGAACACACCTGCCTACAACATGTGTTCCTAATAAAAAAAGCTTAATCGGATACTTCTGCAGCCTGGAGGAAGCTGGTACTGAACATGCAGAACAAGTAGAGAAACAGCAGCAGAGGCTAAAGCCCAGGAACATTCTTTGGGGAATTAGAGCAATAGCTTAGTGTCATTTTACATCACTGACGTTTTCCCTTCTCTTCAACCTCCCCTACATAATTTGCAAAGATCTAAGAATTCTTGCTGTTTCCCTGGGACAGTAGAGCTTAAAACCCTCTTTCGTATTGAAATTGGCAACCAAGCTGGCACTTTGAGCAAGAGTGAAATTACTTCCAAACCCTTGGCCTCTGTGAAGCTTTCTGTTCCATGTTAATTGCTGCCAAACTTGGTGATGTTTGGGGGCTTGATGCATCTTCATCAGGGATGAGCCAGAAGGTTTGTGTCTCTTGGACTCTGCTCATCGCAGATTCTAACAGACTCTTCCAGTGAAAAGGACTGGGCAATAGGGGTGGCATTTCTCCTCTGTAGCTATATTCATAATTCATGCAGAAGGTGAATCATGGGGAGTCCCAGGAGTTAATTTCTTCCCTGAGGTGATATATTTAATTATAGCTTAGGTCAGCCCATATAAAAATGCAATTCATGTTTACATTGTACATCTCTACCTTCCTTGCCACTGAAACTCTCCTGTTCTGGCCAGGTCACAAGACTACCAAAACTTCTTTGAATAAAAAGTGCCATTAATTAAACAATTTTTTTATTGATAAAACTCATAAAGAAGGAAGGGATTATAAAGTCAATAAAAAGTGAATTTTAAACACTAAACAGGCAATTTTGAAACAAAGCCAGGAGACACAAGAAATAAAAAAGAAAACCCTCCATTCTAATAGAGCTGGAATTAGAGAGTTAGGGAAGTTCACTTAATTCACTAGCTGTTGGTTGGTTTGTTTTTTTCTGAATGCAAAAGATCACCTTAGTCATAAAAGGAAAAATGTATGGGGTGAGAGGAATGATGGTTCAGGGTTATGAGGCATTAATTTCTGTGCAAAACAAACTTCCCAAGACAATCTTACTGCTTGCTTGGTGCTTCTGAACCGTGAACAATTTTCAGAGGTTTAACAGGTTCCCTTTGACAGTATGGCTGATAATCATTCATGCACTCTGCCCATAAACTGGGCAGATAAGTAATTTTCCTTGTAATACTATCAGGAGTTCTCAGAGACAGATATCACACAAGCTTTGTTTGTACATGTTATAGGGTATAATAACACTGAATGGATTTAGGGCTGCCACTTTGCATGGCTATTGACCCAGCGTTCCTACTCTGAGGCATGGTGGAAAATCTGGGGAAGAGAAAATACTCCTAGAGTTTTCTTGGAATCTGGGCACACATTCCAGATGCATTTTTCCTGCTTGGATATTCGTGTGTATATAAATTGCATTATTTGACCTTTTGTCCTGTAAAATGTAAAAGACTAGATCTTTAAACTATAAAAATGCTAAAGCAAGTACAAAGAGTGTGTGTGACCACACATTTGATCCTAATTCTATCCTAGGGCAAGTGCAAATGCACTTCTGTTGTAGGGCAGAGTGTGCAGGTGGGTGGTTAGGCATCTCATTGAATGCTGGGACGCTTTAATCTGAAGCACCCTGGTTTTCCAAAAACATCTATAAGCGTTGAGGTCGTTAGCTACCGCAGCCCAGCTGATGGGCGCTAACTGCCGATTTCCCAGCCAAGCCCACTTATGACGCAAGGCAACGGGGTGCAGCCGCGGGGGTTGCGTCAGCACCACGGCCAGTTCCTGGGCCGGGGCCGCAGCCCTCCTGCCCGGCCACCGAACCTGCCCAAACCCACCTCAAAATCCGGGAGGGGGGAAAGATCCCCGGGATTTATGTTAGCACAGTACAAGCAATAGAAGAGAAGGAAAAATCTCTGATTATTCTGATTTTTTTTTGTTTGATTTTCTTGTTTGTTTTGCTTTGATTTTTTTGTCTGCCTTTAAAAAGCAATGGTTCTACGCAGAGGCAATTCTAAAAGTCAGCAGGTAAAATTAGATTGGCCATTGCACGTGGTCTCGCAGTCAGCATCACACCTGGAAGGCTTTTTTTTTTTTCTCTTTTTCCTGTGTGAAGTCCACTTGAGCTCATAGAAACTTAGTATGAAGCAGCCCTGGTTTCAAAAATGCACAGCAGGGGAATGAGAGAGTCCACAGAGCTACTTCTGCTCCACTGAGGTACCAGGACGTGCTTCCGTAAGGCTTACTCAAGAGCAGAGGAGAGAGCTGGCTTGTCTTTCAGATGATTGTACAAAATTGTAAAGGAAATACAAGGTTTAGTGATGCTACAAAAGCATTCCATTTCCTTCCAACAAGGTCTGCTTTGTAAGGAGAGCTGGAGAAATCACAAATGCCTTATAATTCTCCAGTAGAAATCTCATTATCTTGCCTTTTGTTTTCTGGTATGATGTATTTTTCTGTCATATTAAAAATGAATGGACTCTACTTTTCAAGCCCTACCATGCATCATTCTGTCTTCCCTTAGAGTGAGTCACTGCACGTTACAGTCTAACTCTTGTTGAAAAGAATCGAGTTCACAGAGGAAAACAATTATGTCTCGCAATAACTTTACTAATACAGTTACTGTCAACCAAGATCTCGCTAAGTGGGGTGTTACGTAAAGATGTAAAATGAAGGATGGAGAGGATATTTGATTAACAGGAAGAAGGCAAAGCAAAATAAACGCCTGCTGGATCTAGTATGCTTAACTCTGGTAGTACCAGTAGTTTGTTTCTCTATTCAGACTGAGTAACAACTTGCTAGTGAAATGGAATGAAGCAGTTCTGATGCTTTAGAGCTTCTACAAACCACCAACTAAGGACAGACCCACCAGGCTACTTTAAATTTATTTTTCTAATGCTCACTCTAGTTTTCTGCTCTAAAGACTGCTCTGAGCAATGGGTTGACATGAGGGCCATGCCATGCCAGGATGGCTGTTACTTGAGAGGCACCCTATTGTTTTACTGCTGCTCCCCTGCTTCTGTTTGGTTCCCAGGAAGCAGCAATTCACTGCTAACCTATGCAATTTGTGAATTAAGACCACTGCTGTCATCTTGTCTGTTTCTCACTGTGCTCTGGCCCATTTACCTTGCAGGCCCAATGCTTGATTAGCTCATGCAGAAGTGTTTACTCTCTAAAGATAGAAAGAACCTTACAAACTGTAGATCTAGAGTAAGACTGGGATTTCTTTCCAATGAATTTTTGATCTCCAAGCCAAAGTTACTAAAGATTTCAGTGTCTCTGATCATCGCTGGCATCACCAGTTTTATGGTTAGCTAAATTTCTCTCTCATCTGCATAAAAATTACTTGCACCTTCTTGGTAGTTCCTGCACCAAAGTAATTTGTCTTCCTTTGCATAACCCTTATGACAGGAATTCAGAACTGATGATTTCTTGTCCCTGCACCTCTGTTAATAAAACCTCCACCTGTATGTCTGTCCGTTATGCAGCCATCCATCACTCTCCTGCATCCTCATCACTTCTTACAGAGAGTAAACTTAGCCCGGTACTTCCAATGTCACAAAATGAGCCCATGTTCTTGCCAATCATTCTAGCAAGAGCAGGCTGCTACTTTGAAGGTGAGGATGGGTCCTGCAAGTTTTTAGTTTGGACCTTTGAGCATGCTCCCAGCACTGTCTTTCCTTAAGCCTACACCTGCATTCCCTACCTTACAGCAAATATGACTTGGCTCCACCATTACAGTAATGCTGCCAAGTCGACAGTAAATATTGGATGTTGAAGTTGTGCCAAGTGGGTTTCGACCAGTCTCACAAGATTGATGCTAAAATGATTTATTCTCTATTTTCCAGCTGGTGGGCTTTGTCTACGCCTGTTACGTTGTTAGTGTTTTTACAGAAGAAGAAGACAGCTGTAAGTATTTATCAACAGATCCTTTGGCAAAGGTTTTATTAAATTTTATTTCTTTCTCAGATGTTTGTCTATCAGGATTGAGTTGTCATCAGACTTCTTTCCATCTCTCCATCTATATCATAGGGCACTACCTACCTTTCAGGGATCAGCTATTTTTACTGAGGTTTTTTCCCCCGTGTCACTATGTGTTCGATGCTGTAATTCTGCTACCCTTTCAACACAAAACGTTTTGGCTTCTCACTTACTTAGACAAAGCTTTAGAGAAACTGGGTAACTTCTTCTGTTCTCAAGCTTAGACAGCTTAAGAATAATACTACTGAAATATTACCGTTGTAATTTAAGAGTCCTTACAACAAAGAATACAGCGCAGTACTCGAGTAGGTCACCTGCTGAGTATCACACGCCACAAGCTGAGGATGAAGCACAGCATAAGATTTCTTGCCAAGGACCAACCTGACCACTTAACTTAAAAACAGAGGAAGTACTGCATCTGAATTACAAGGAGGAGGAAGGAGCTAACTCCCTCATGTTTGGTATACAAATCTCTTAAGCATCATGTCATGCATTGACTATGACATGTTAGACAAGAGCAAAGAATCAGAGGAATCTCTTGGGTCTGTGGGATCTATGCAAATATCCATAACCTGGTCCTGGATTACTTTGCCCTTTTAAAACTCCCTTTGAGACCAATCATTTTGCAAACAAGAGAATGGATGCCTAGGGTTCAAATAAATGTGAAGTTTGATTTCTTTGGCAATGTGTTGGGTCTAGGCCAGTTTACTCCAGGTAAGGATCTGATCCAAAGGTTTTATATCCAAGTATCACTTCTTTAAGATGTTCATTAGGTTTGTGCAAGTAGCTTTGTTGTTTTGAAGAGCAGCTGGCATGGATTTCAGCTGAAAAACAACAGCTTTGAACTGAATATTTGAAAGTACATGAAGGATGTTGATTTCATAGGAGTGAGATGAGATGCATTGCTTATCTGACTTGTCCTCATGTTTTTCTGTTGCTTCCTGTGAGGCTGAACTCATTCTACCAACTTTATTGATCATTTGTTTAGAGCTTGGCAGTGCACTTAGTGGAAGTGCTACATTATAAGTAATACTTTAAAAATTACCCTATAGCTCTTCTATTAGCTAAATAGCTTGAGTTCTGAGCCCCCTTTGAATGTTGTAAAGTAATAACTTGACAGAGCTCATTTTTTTTAGTACAGATCTGTTGGGAGAGGCAACCACATGGAAGGAAGTATTATCTAGAAACACAGAGCTGTTAATTTCAGGATATGTTGGGTTTTTTTTTTTTCCCCACTAACAAATTCCTTTTCTCTCCCAGTTTCCCAGCTTGGAGTTAAAATGCCAGCTTGAATAATTAACAATGACAAACCATCAATATTTCACACTCACAGTGGTAGATCCCTCCACTGACCCGAACAAATTTGAGCTGCGTTTTAATTTTCTCTTCCATTTGTGATTTCCTTTAAATGTTGCTTTGATATGCAGCATGAAGTAATTATAAGTGCTGAGGCACATTAATCAGGAAGCTCATGCTAACGTGATTTTCATGAGAAAACACAGCAGTAGGGATCTTCTAATGCTGAATTGTGGGCAAGAATATTTTAGATGTGCTAATACACTGTAATATATTGCAACAATGAACCACAGTTAAGATTTTTTAAGTGACTTAGATTTTGAGTACTTCTATAGTTAGGTGCTCAGATTACAGGACTTGTGTTTGTTCAAGGTACTAGACAGTTACTGAAAATTGCAATTCTTTACGGTTTCCTAATTTAGACATTCTACAACTGAGGTAATATAGTTAGTATCTTGTTTTTCAAAACTGCAAACTGTCTTGATTTTAAAATACTCAGACATTTTCAAAAGTGGCTGAGAAAAGGTCAAGTCTCTCTGAAACTACTGGGAATTATCCCCCCAATTAACTTAGAACCTCTACAGATTTCACTCATTAACTGACAGTTGTTCTATAATCACAGTATCAGCATGAAGTTATCCATCAAGATGGAATTTGTGAGAATACATTGTCCTTGGGTTTCTAAATATATTTTAAGAGGGGTTTTTTTTTTCCACCTCCAATATATTTAGTAAATATTTTTTCTATTGTTTGTTCACTAAAAAAATACCAAAACTCTTTAGCTAAAATTTAAAATAATAGTGCCACCTTCAGGAAAGAAAAATAAGCAGGCATTTATAGAGTTAATAAGACTCTCCAGTTATTTTTAAATGGCACTTGGACCAGATAACTTTCACACTTCCAAACAAAATGCACTAAGGTGGCACCAAACAGTGGTCTAAGCTGGATCTATTTTAAAGGTTTTTGCAAGGCCTGCTAGGTCAGTCACAAATCACACCACATCATACCCCTACTGACCTGGCTGCGTTGGCCAGCTCAGTAATATAGACTTGGCCTAATTTCAGCGGAACTAAGAGAGACTTGGAAAATTCTTCTATGGTTACTAAGGGAATTGTCATTTAAAACTTTCCTTGTTTAGTTACGATGCCCTTATGTGAATACTGGAGAAGGGAAGCATTGTTCCTATCTGTATAAAATGAAAAGAAATTGAGTTGGCAGAGGGGACGTGAAAAATATCAGAGCTGAAGATAATGAGGTATTTGCAGTTTTGCAAAGCTGCTGTTGTCTGTCTAGCAGGAAAGACAAGTGGGGCAAGAAATTTCCCACTTCACTATATAACCTTCACGGGGATTGCTGTGCTGCCAACTTCTCTGCTGGCATCCACTCACAAGCCGTTCCTCAGCTTCCTTCTTTCAGCAGGTCGCTGAATGGCTGAGGCTTTGTCAGCTCAGTTCTCACGTGAAGTCACCGCACGGTGGAAATACTCAAGGAGGCTGCGGGACGCCCTCTTGTTTTTCTGGAGTCTTTTATTAGCTCTATGCTTTCAGTCTTGCATTAGCTGAATCTCTTCCTTGGCACACTTGCCCATCCCAGGAGATCCTGGAAAAGCAATCTGTACAGACAGAGATTTCCACCAGGCAATCCATACCTGAAAAACCATTTTTCTGTTCACTCATTAATTTTTGTGTTATGTCATGACATGCACCAACTTTCTCTTTCATTTCCTTTCAACTTTCTGGCCATGTTTGTTTATTTATTTGAGTTTCGATTTTTTTTCAGTTGATTTCATTGGTGGATTTGATCCATTTCCTCTCTACCATGTCAATGAAAAACCCACCAACCTTTTGTTCAAGCAGACATACCTGTAAGTATCATCTCCTGTGCTAAGAGGCTATGCAATTCCTCTTAGTTTGATGGTTCAAGGGTGCCACAGGTTTGGGGTTTTTTCTCCCTCCTTGCAGGTTAATTTCTCCAGCAGGCTTTTCAGACATGGAAAGAATGAACAAGTAGACACAAGAAGGGGTGAAACTGCCTCTGCTTAGCCCCAGGTTGCCAGGGTGGAGCTGGTGTTGCTGTACTTGGCTCATGGCAGTGCTGTCTGATAGGAAGCAGTGGGGCCAGCTGTAGGATGTTGTTATAAACAAACTATTGGATAGCTTTTCCTTGAAGAAAGCAAAGAGAGGCTTTTCAGCAGCAAATAGTGCCCAAGCAGGTAAAGGTAGGAGCTGTGGGGAAGGAAGAGTCAGCCTCAGTGGATGCTGAGAGTCAGCCATAGCAATAGCAGAATATGAGTCTCAATCTCAAGGTTAAACTGTGGTCTGTCAGGCTGAGCCTCAACGACAGATCTCTACTGGGGTAAAATTTATGCAACATGTAGCTATTTAAGCTGTATTTTAGCTCTGTGGACAGACTGTCATATCTGACCAATCCATGCAATTTTGATCACTGGTCATGGCTGCGTCATCCTCCAATAATCTCCTCAAGGTAGCACCCCAAAACTTCACTCTGCCTTAGGTACAGGGTCTCCCTGTATCTCTGTGTACTTCTAGGGAACCTGCAGGGTACAAAGCTAACGCACCAGTGAATTAAATCAAACCAAGCATTAGATGGTTTGTATGCAGGATGGTACAGGTTTGCTCTTAAGGTTTCACTTTTTTTTTTTTTTTTAAATTCTGTTGCCTACAAGAACAGAGGCTTCTATGTGTGGGGCAGCTCAAGAGTTCAGCTGAGAGCAGGGAGCAGAAAGGGGAGTTGTCCACAGCAGCTCCTCTCACATCGCTAATAGAGATCCATTGTTGAATTCCAGCTTCTGCCCTCTGATAATCCCTTCCCACTGCTGAAGGCAGATCACACTTTCACACAGTCCACTTAAAAGCTGGTTCTTAATGAGATTCTCAGGCATAAAGGCCAGTATTATCCATTTACAGCAGCAATAAGATCTGACTTTTTGATACTCCTTAAATCAAGTTGCAAGAAGGCAGCTCAACATGCAGAATTTTTTTAAAACAACAGCTACTGGAGATTGTTTTTTTGGGAATAATGTTACTAGAGAGTCCTGCCAAAAAGAAGGATGTGAGGATGGGGGAAGAAAAACTGCCCCCAAATAGATTTGTAGATGTGCACCTATAATGTAGCATGGACTTACTACCCACTTTGTCACTGCAGCACAAGACCAGGAGAACAAGTAATTTTTGCAAAGCAATTAAATTCTCTGTAACTTTGGGTGTTCTATAGCATTATTAGAAGGGATGCTACAGGAGATTAAATATTGATTTCCCTCTCATTTTGTCACAGTGGGATGGAATTTTCCACAGTCTGCAGAAGCTGTGGAGATTTAAGCAGCTCCCTGATTTACTGGCTGGATACAGCAGCATGCTGAAGAAACATCACACTTTTACTATATGGGGTTTGGGCTGTTTTTTCCTTAAAATGACAAATTCTGTTTGTGAAAGAAGCTACTACTTATAGAAAACTTTTCATATGGGGAGATTGTAATATGAATAGAAGCTAGCATTGTCAAACTTCCTTACAAGGGTCTCAGTAAGATGGTAAGCTACTAATGAAGTACACAGATAATTTTGTTGTTCTTCATTACCATTCTTCAAACCATCACTTATCTATTGATAGCCTCTGCCAGCACAATGTAATATTTCTTTCTGGCTAATGGGAGGTGAAAACAGCTGCTGAGCAGTAGATAGGGTGACCCTCTACAAATTTCACAGCAGCAACCAAATAGCAATTTTTGTTTATTTATTTCACCTAGCTCTCATCTTTCTCCCGCATTATGAATGGGAGTAAGAAGAAGAACAGATACTTGGAGTTTTGCAGTCTGGGGCACCGAGTGCCAGATGCCTTTGTCCTGCTGCAAATATCATTTCATGATGACCGAAGGCATTTTCTTTTTTACATCCTGTTTAAGAAGATGCAAAGCAACACATACCTCCAACTTCATTTTCATCCAAGTTCAAATTTATAGAACAGCTAGGAGTCAGGAACACATACTTTCTGGTTTTAACTCCTTTTTGTTGAAGAAAATGCTGAATGAAACCAAATCTATTCAACTACTGACTTGGAGCTAACCACAACCACGAACTTTCATTTTAGAACAGTATCACCCCATTGTCAGTTGTCAGCTGCTCTCGTGATAATGCACTTCCCCTGTTGCCACAACTCTAACAGGATCACTTTCCTTCATTCCTTAATGGAATTATCCTATTCACTCCAGTTTTATCTAGCCTTTTCTGATGAGATCACACTCTTTCCTGTCCTTCCAATGTACCATTTCCCTTGTCCTAGCTTACATTTTTCCCTAGTATCTCTTCTCCATCTCTCTAAATTTATGATTTTTCATAGATCTGAAGGCCCCACAGAACAATGACATTGACCTCAACCAATGAGCATAGCTTAAGTCCAAGACAAACTGCCATAATGTCTGTAACAAGCATGTAGTCTATGAGTTAGATATCTTTGAACTGTGACAGCATATTAAAAGTTATTAAAGGGAAACTGCTGCTTTCCTTGGCAGCCTACTTCAGTGGTTATCAGCTGCTAAATTCAGAATTCAAAACGTACACATTTCTGACCTTCAGCTTCCATCCACTGCACTGAAAAAAGTTCTTAAATACCTCTGCCTCCTACCAGGAAGAAAATGATTACTGATAATAGGTACTTCCAGACCACAATCCAGTTATCTCCCAGCTTTATCATGGTAATCTACTGGCCTCCTTGACATCATTTGCAAGTCCCCAGTTAGTGGAAAACCTCACAAGTTATCAACAGCCAGGTGTTATTTTTCTTTTTTTAAAAGAGCCAACTACCACCACCACCACCACAAAAAAAAAAATCAACCAACAGTTTTGTACTGTTGCTTAAAAAGGCATGATTTTTACAAAAGCGTGGTTTAAGTGTGCTCCATCTTAATTAGCACCTCCAACACTCACACAGCAACAATGATGTTCTATATAAATACAGTTATTTCTACTCCAGGTTCAACAACTGCTCCTGTTCTACATTTCATTGACTCTAGGGGGTTTTGGTTGTGATAGTTCCTATCTCAAGTCACAAGCTTAAGTAAGAGACACTCACATTATCATGATAAAATTGTTCTGGAAGTTTTTCTATGTAATAGAATTACCCTTAATCTCACTGCTGCTTACCAATCAAGGCACTGTTCTAATTATTTAACAATAATATATTGGGAATCTTGATAGAAGGTATGTTAAAGTCTTCAGTGCATGAGTTTCTGGGTCAAAGTACTTAGCCAAAGGATAATAAATCAGTTCTTGAAAACCAAAGTTATCCTAAGGCAAAAGAGAACATTTCCAAGAAGTTTTCAGGAAGGAAAGGCTGAGCTCTTGCCCCTCCTTAGCTAACACTCACATTCAGGCTGTGCTTGCTTGCACCACTGTCTCCTCTTAGGCTGCACAGGCAGGTCATCAGCTCCAGGTTGCTTTTGTTCAGCAAGGAAGCGTTCTTGCACTGGTAACTGTGGAAGGGTTAACCAAGACAGCTTTGAAGTTTCCACCTAAAGCCCTTATCTCCCAGCACCCTGCAACACCTGCCAAGACAGGAGGAGGCCCAGCTCATCATGTCATTTGTGAGCACCTCCTGCCTGCTGCATCCATCCAGTCTTTTGGCATCATTCTTTGAATTTGTTTCAGAAAGTAGCACAGTGCAGTCTCAATTATAAAGCAGAATAGTCTCAAAGCATGATTTTGTACGTGATTTAAGTGCTAAATCAAGAACCTGCCAGATGACAGGAGGTAGCCTCTATTTATTTAAAAGGTAAAGAGATGGGCAATAGATCTCCCTGACTTTTAAGAGTGTATTTATAAGGCAAAGCAGTTAATTGCACAGTTGTAAGGCTCTTGTGCATAACACTCACTGTTATCTGGCACCCCAAGTACTACATTAATGACTTAAGAGCTTTAATTTGATTTTAGTTGTGTAGCCAGATTGCACTGGACTGTTTTCCTCAAATCTGCCACGGCAAGGGCCATAGGGTAACCTAGGGTGTGACTTTTATCAGATGTAGACTTCAGTATTGACATGGGAGCAACAGGAGGTATTGGTTAATTGAATGATCTAAGGCTCCACTTGGTAATTGCTCACTTTAACACTCCCTAATCAATTCTTTTGTGGTGCAGACTGTCTGCCAGCCATGGGCATGAAGCAGCTATGAGCATGCAGCTTAAAGGACTAGACCACATGTAACAGTCACCCACTTACAGGTTGAAAGTAGGTTCTTCAGTAGATCAACTGACAGGTACAAGTACACAAATAACATTATTCAATTAAAAAAAAAATCAAAATCCAGATTGAAACACTGGGGGAGGAAGGGGAGGAAACTCCTTTAGGATTGATTTCCCCCCCCACTCCCTCTAAACTTTGTTTGATGACCAGAATACTTTACAAAGGAAACTTACTTAGGAAAAAAAACAACCATCCACTTTGCTTTCAGGAGAGAAAAACCACAAAATGCTTCTGCTTTTCTTTCTAGGTAGACTTTTTCCCAAACAAACAATTTGCTGAATATCAACATGAATTTGCAAACTGTTTTTATCAACCTGAAGCTGCATGTTTAAGAGGTGATGTTTCAGCTGAAAACATTTGCTCATCTTTACTGCTACAACAGTAGATCTGCTTATACTGCTGCATCTACACAAAAAGCACATCACTGCAATTTCAATGAGCTACTTTATTCTAGAGATGACCCTTAGCTTTTTAAATTCCTAACTAAATTTTTATGCAGCTCCAAATGCTGAGGATACCTAGATCTAACACTTTGGCTCATAGCTGTTCCTTAGTCTAACTGCAGCATATTCAGGTCTGGTATACACATAGCATTCTTTCCAGACTTGAAGACTACTTAACCACATTACTTCTGAGCTTTCAATCCTAGTCCTCATCTGTAGTCAATCATATTTAAAAACCCAGAACAGGAAAAAAAACCAAAGCCAATTATTTCCACACCAATTCTGTCATCTTAAGTAAGCAACTTAGTACTTGCTCCACATTGATGCCCTGCCTTCACTTTTCCCCCCCCCTACAGGCCTGCGTAAGTGAAGAGGAGCCAGAGGATGGATAAACCTTGCACTCTACCATCAAAGGTGCTGCAGGAAACAATCGCCTGTGGCCTGGAATTTTGGCAGAGGAAATGCAGGATGGTGAACTCCATTCCATTTTTTGTTCCTTGTCTTTTCAAATGCAATGAATGTACGTTGAAGAATGGCCACGCGGTTGGTTTTTAATTCGCCAAGTGCCCTGATGAACCATTCCTACCATAGTCTGGTGGTACCAGCCAATAAACCGCACAGGCCTGAAGACCTTGGGCAGACCACGTTCACCGAGAGCCTCACTCAAGAGATACAGTTGAAGTTGGAGCTGCTTCCTTGTGCCATGGATCCAGAAAGAAGGAAGCACTGCGTAACACCCCAGGACATTTCACGATGTGTAGTTAGCCTCTTCCCCTTCTCCTTTCCCTTGTTCTGAAAAGAGCCTAAATCCCCTAACACAACCTCATCTCCTCCCTGCCTATATAGAACTAGGTGGGGGCTATTTACATTTGAATTATTTAGGCTTTTTTTCTTCCTTTTTTTTTTAAGTTATAGATGACAGCTCATCCCTTCTTCCACCCCCCCTATATTCAGGACTCCCTTCCTCATTCTTTAGACATGGTCTGCACCTTAGCAGTAGGCATTTGTCCTGGATTTCAATGTTCTGTGACCTAACTCCTATAATGCTGAACAGCTAAAAAACTAGTACAAGCACCAAATCTTTACTCAGCACAGAGCTTAGCCCCATTTCAACATGCCAAGCTATTCCCAGAGCAGCTACAGCTTACTCTGGGTTTGCCCATCTACATTAAATTAACACCAGTGTAACCATATACCACAGCTGAAACCTGCTGCAGGACACTGGAAAATGTTTCATTGATCACAGATGTTTTTGTACCTGCCTTCTCCACCAAGCAGCCATGTTTATTCCAGGCACAAGCCTGACAACATCCCGATGGAAGGGTTTTTTGTGACAGGATCATTTTGAGGGGAAGCAATGGGCTGAAGGAAATGGGGAATATAAGTGTAATTAAGTTGCATTAATGAGCTGCAGCAATTCATTAAAAAAAACAAACAAAACACAATGTCAGTTTTGTTAGCGACATCTCCCAGCATGTTAAGTGTCAAGCAGAGAAAGCACTTGTCAGCCATCCGTGGCTGGTACGTTCCAAGACAATAATTCTTTATTGTCTTGCCTAATCTGTTTGAGATTACTTGGCATTTTTGAGTAATGCTTTTCAGAAGAGTCAAGCTAGAAGCCATGCTAGGGAAGGGAAAGTGAGAGAGAAGAATTAAAAAGAAATAAAAACATTAAGTGCTAAATCAAAGACAGAATGATGCACCTTACTTTGTCCTGTTCCAAAGGGCCCAGGAAGCAAAATTCTCTTCTATAAACCCAGAAGTACAAGCACTAAGAGAACATCTTTTGTTTCTGTGCAACGTCTACTCCAGATACCCACTGCACCCTCACATCCTGAGTTCTGATCAGGTGCAGCTGCAAGTAAAAACATTGTCTTCTATAGGTATTTTTCCTTCTTTTAGCCCACAGAAGCCGCAGCTTCTGACTGAACAGAACAGACAGCTGACAGTTGCTGCTTTGATGTTAGCTTCATCATTTGTTTTTAACACTCTCAAACTGACCAAGCCTTGATGCCACATTTACTAATAAAACTGATCAAAACCCACTTGCCAAATACTCTGAAAAGACTAACCATCAAACTATGCACTTAACAGCATATGTCTTGGCTTTAATACACACTGGTAAAGATCAATTCAGTAAAAGTGTGATGACCAAGTAGCTTCATTAACTATCACCCTATGTTATGATGAACAAATTAAGTATCTTAATAGAAATAAAATAAAGGTTCAGGTAAGCCTATAATATTTAGTATCAATGACTGCCATAAATAAAAAAACCAGTCTGAGAAGAAGAAAATAAGACAAGCTACCAAGGATCATATTCCACACTTAATTACTTCCTCTAGTTTTCACTAGCAGACCCATCCGTCCTTCATACTCTGACAACCATTCCTCCTGGCCTGCCTGTGCTAGACCTACTCTAAGTACTGCACAGTCATGCAATGACCCTGTTCTGTTAGCGTAGGGACTACCAGTTGTTTGCATCTCCAACGTGCTGTAGGAGAAAGGAGCAGCTAAAGGTTTTGCTCTAGTGGGTTCCCCTATCTCCAGGTTCGGAGTGCCCTCTATTGGGGCTAGGCATCACTTGAGATACTGCTAGTCAACAAACAACGTGTACCTGTTTCTGAAGGGACATCTTCCCATAGAAAAAATGGCTCCACCCTTCCAGATGTGGAAAAGCCACACAGTTTTCAAAGTGTTAAATAAAAGAAGCCCCAGAAAGAGCTGGTATATTTACAGCCTTCTAGTCCTGTTCGTGTTCAGGCTAGGTTCCAGCCACACTGAGCTAAAGTTTAGAAGGAAATAACACTATTCCAATACAGAGCTGGTTTTGTTTTCCCTTCTTGGATTAGCACATCTACTTAAAGTGCAAGCTTTTGCTGTTATTTACAGAGGCAAAATAAAGCCAATGATCACTTGGAACCCAGAAACAACACCTAATTTGGCACAGCAGTGCAATTCTGTTCCCTGTGAGAGCTGCTGTCTGGCAAAGACCCACCAATTCCTCCAAGAGTTGGAGAGTTTAAACTGCTCAACTAGTAATTTCTCTCACTTTTGCCAAGAGCTGCATTAATATCAGCTTCTTCTGAAGGCAGGAATGAAGGAAAAGGTCTACCCTCCCACATGGACCAGGATAACTGACACCTGAAGGTTACTCAGAGACAAGCCTATAAGCCTGTTCAGTATCCAGGGCTGGAACCAAACAGAAGCAAATCCAGAGCCAGTGCTCCAGTCTCCACAGATGTGAGCCACGTACCAAAACTCTGCAGTAAGATCAGATGCAGAATTATTCTCCACTTGCACAGCTTCCTGTGTCAGGTCCTTATCCTCCTGCATCCTTACCCCTTCTTTTGCAGTTCAGAGTCTGGAGGACCCACATGCCATCTTGTGAATCCCAAAGGAAGCCAATGGATGATAAGAACAGTGGCTGCTCTCACCCATACCCATGTAGTACTGAAGGACAGAAGTTAGTGATCTACAACCTGATGCCACTCTAACATCTTAGGACACCATCACACCCCCTCCCCCAGCAGGGCATAATACTAGAATCAGATACTCAGACCTCTAAGATAAACAAAAGAAACTTTTTATTCAGTGAAAAAAGAACAGTGCATTTTAAAAAACATATTTCTTGTCCCCTGCAGTTAAAAAGCCATAGTATTAACAAAACTTCTCTTTCTGGCTACATAAGAATGCTCCATTTAAAATAAGAATCATCAGTTTAGCAAGCAACCTGAAGTCCTAAAAAGGTAAGTTTCCATCAGTATCTTCTAGTAGCATAGTACTCAACAGCCAGGGAAGAGGCTCTATAAGAAGCTTCTATGAGATCATCTGGTGACCCTGACCAAAGAGCTTTTCATCTCCTGTCTAGGGAGCTCAGCTGACAGTAAAGAGGTTGGAAAGTCTACAACAGGACAAAAGCTTTTCACTTAATTACGTGGATTTGAGTATTACTGAAACATTTTGTCAATTGTTGACAATTCAACAAGAGGCAGGGAAAGACAGCCAAGAGCTCAGAAGAAAGAGCTAGATTCTCCCTCCCTCCGATACACTGCTGCAGAGTATTCTCATCTCAACTGAAGTTTTGTATAAAGACACTCCCATTTTGACTCAGACTTACTGAAGGAAGCCATCAACCCTAGCAGAATAATCTCTAAACCAGAGACAGCCCACTGAGAACAGCCCTTGATTTCAGCAGAGCAGGGATTTATTTGAGAATGCAAGAATTTGGAGAAGGAGAATCTCTGTCAACAAAAGCCTCTTTTGGAGGACAAAAGAAACTAGTAGAGTTTTTCTGGAGCAGTCCTACACAGCAAGATCAGCAAGAGTACAGCAAACCAGCAACTCTTACTAGAAACACTGTGCATAGGTGGTACATTTAGTAAGCTTTTACACTTATGCCAAGCTACCCTGCAAATAAGATTGCTCCAGCATCAAGCTATTTACTTATTTTCTTCCTCTGCTGTGTTATGAATGAGTTGTATAGACTTATCTTTCCCCTTAGGCACACCACGGTTCAGGACATGAAAGTCTTCACACTTCCCCGGATGACCGCTCTGCAGATAGGACACAATCTCAAATTGAGGGCACATTCTCCACAAGCTACCAGGTGGCCACAAGGAACAAACACAACAGACACATCTCTGTCCATGCACACTTTGCACATCCTTTGCTCTTGCAGGCGCCGAAGCTGTTCTTCCGTGCTCATCCGAGACTCATCTTTACCAAAGAAAAAGAAAAAGCCCAAACTGTTAGTATTATAACAGCTCCAGAGTGCCAACGCTATCATCTTAGGAAGTCACACTGCAACTTGCTCATCATTTTGCTCTGAGGCTGACTAAAGGTAGCAAAAGTGCCTCGCAGGCAAATTTCATTTAAGCTGAAAACCTACAGCTATTACAGACTGGCTTATCACACAAGATTCAGCATATCGATACATGCTGGACTGAGCATGGACCGAGATCAACATCTTTTTACTGTACTAAGTTACTCCAATACACCAAGTTTTTGTATAAGTCTGCTTCACAGTGGAACTCTAATTCCTGAATAAGGGTCTCTATGTTCAGTTACTGTTCAAGCTAGCACATATTCCCCTCCATGATTAAAAATGAAGGAATACAGTGACCACTGATACCGTAACTATAAAAGTCATTCCAATTATGCTTAGTCTCAATGTCACCACCACCATCAGCCCCGTGCACCTGATTCCTTTTGTTGCACAGACTGCATTTCTTCTCTTGAACTTGATGTTTCAGTCTCTCTCCCAGCAGCATCTGTACAACCAGGAAAGAAGACTACATTAAATGCAACCCCTTTCCCCCCCTCTTCAGACAGTGCTGTTTAAAAAGATGACGTATCCTGGATTTCAGTAGCCTTAGGTCAAATACCTGTTTACTCTGCTGTTACTTTCACACACCTGGTGAAGCTGGTGTTCTCTGTGGTGCCCCAATCATTGTGTATGTTAACCTCCCTACCATGACATGTCCACATCACATTGTCTCCTCAAAGTCAGTTTATCTATCCGACAGCAGGAGCCATCAGCTGCTTATTCCTGCTCCTCTGCTACTATTTAATCACACTTTCGATTTTGTGGAAGGGTTGGGGGTTTTTTTGCCTTAGCTAAAGTGATGGTAGACCATGATATAAGACAGGAGCTTTGGAAAGCAGGCTTGCTACCAGAAAAAGCCTGTGTGCAACTGCATCTTCAAATAAACTCCACAAAACAGATAACACAAAACAAATGTAAGTTAAGGAGAATAATATTTATCTAACCAAACAAGTATGGCTATTTCTGATCAAGCCATTGATTCAATCTTAAATAGGCTTGGTGAACTCATCCATCCTACAAGCCTTGCTTTGGACAACTGCCTCTGCATCAGATGTGAATTTGTGCACAAGCCTCCACATTGTGCAGCTGTCTGCTACTGCAGGTGTAAGGTCAGCAGAAAATATTGAGAATATCTACACCATAGGCTATTGAAGGCAGATATAGTTACTGATGCCCCAGTAATCACAGCTCCTTCAGGTTTCTTTAGAGTAGAACCTCATTCTTCAGCCTCTCAAAGAAAGGCAAGCTTGGGTACGTTACTACTCTTAATTCCAGCCTAGGAAGAGAAGGCAGACCCACAAGACACTCACAACAGTGCTCAAGATGAAGTGAATTAAGAGGTTAAACATCCACCAAGAACCTGGGTGTGCGAGTCAGGCATACCTCTGCTTTCCTCTGCACTGCTGCTCTCTCCCCAGTCTGGCTGAAGCAGATCAGAAATCAGTTCAGACTCAGAAAGGTAGAAAGTCCCAGTCAGCATGTATTTATTCTCTACCAGGTTTACCACCCAGCTGGGGTCAAAGCCCATCTGTAGGACATTCTGCACTATGATAAAGTGATCCAGAGAAGGAAGAGCCTGCAATTCCCAATTCCTCAAAGGATCTGTAAAGCAGTGAGCAGATACTTTACCAAAAAGGCAGAACTTTAGGCCAAAGTATGCCACTCCCTCACACTGTTATATGAAAGAATGACATGAATGTATTTCTAGAACATTCCTCAAACTATATAGATAGCTAGATCAACATCCAGATTTACAGTTTTTATTTCCAACCATAATTCACAAGTCAAAAGCAATTTCATAAAAGCAAAGAGACTAATTTTGAGTGGCTTATTCTACTGTAACAGTGAACCAAGTCTCCCATGTTTGGCCCCAGTCCAGAATCCTTATTTCTGTTTTCTCATCCCAAAAGTCTTGAAACTGCTTTCATAATGATCAAGTAGAACCTTGAAGTCCCTTTATTTTTAGGAAATAGAGTCTAGCACAAGAAACAAAATTGCTTGCTCTGGTGAGACCTCCAAGACCAGAGACATTTAGCCAGTCTGGATAATCATGTGACTTTAGGGTGCTTGCCTAACTTTCCTTTGACTTGTCCATGCTCTTGATGATGATGTCTGTGGAGTCTTTCAGACTACAGCATTTTAAGCCTATTTGACAGGAGACCAGAGAACAGCTAGAGGGTCCAGTTGTTCATTAACACATTGATCCTGGGGATCTATTTCCATTCATCAATCGCTCCTGGAAATTTAAATAGGTGGAATTTGAATCACATAACTGGAAAACTCATTTTCCTCATTCTCTTGAGGAGCTTATCCGATAGGATGAGCTTAAGAGATATTTAAGCCTTTGAAGGGGCTGCCAGCTGAATTTCCCACTTCCACCTTTACTGATAAATGGTTGAGACAGATTATGAGGTAGGAGAGACTTCAATGTTCCACTTGATCTTCATGAAAGCAGCTTCAAGACTTCTGTTCTGGGATGAGAAAACAGAAATAAGGATTCTGGACTGGGGCCAAACATGGGAGACTTGGTTCACTAATACAGTAGAATAAGCCACTCAACATTAGTCTTTTTGCTTTTATGAAGTTTCTTTTGATGACTTGTGAATTTTGATTGGAAGTAAAAACTGTAAATCTGGATGTTGATCTAGTTATATAGATAGTTTCTCTATATTCAATATTCAAGCTTCTAGAACATCAAAGCATCTCACAAACACTATGTCTACAGAGTACACAGTAGCTGAGGTGGGGTAGAAGACAAAACAGCATGTAATTATAACACTGACCTTGGGAAGCAGAGGAATCTGCTTCAGTCTGATCCCAGGAATCTCTCTGAAAAATGTAAGATGACAGTCAGGAGAGAAGCACATGTTCAAAACTCCCCCCGTCTACCAAACCCTCATCCACCATAAACAAAAGATTCATGACTCACTGGAGATAGCAGGGTGCTTGAAAAAGACTCCTGAACACTGCTAACAAATTCTCTCCCCCTTGACCGCAATAAAAATTCACACCTATAAGCAGAAAGATTTAAATACATTAGTACGGGATCTCAAGTGAAAGTAGCAGTAGTTTGAATTTTAGAATCAAAGAGTGCTTTAGGGTTACGAGCAAACTGCTATATTCATTAAAAATGACAGAGTATCATGGTCTTTTTCCCCCCCTCTCCTTGCATGAAGGGCAACAATAAGAGGATCATGATTTCCCCCTCCACCCTTAATTCAGTCTTCATGTTTGGCCCAAGATGAGCTCTGTCCTTCGAACAGATCACAGAAAATGTTATAATAGACCACTACACAGAAACTGCTACAGAAAACACAAGCTTTACAATATCTTGCTTTTTGTACCTCAGGAGTAGAAACCAAAGCTGTTCTTTGACAAAGAAAGTGATTTTAATTGAACGTTTAGATGGTAAGCTCTAGGTCAAATTAGAAAATCTCAGGTCTGAACTGTGCCACTCTACCTGAGCTTGAACATTTGATTTTGCTTTTAAAGTGAGAGGGTTTAAAATATTTAAGCTTTTTCACTTGTATTTGTACAGTTGTTTTTAAAAAACTAGTGCAGCTTAGACAACCATCATCCGGTTGGTTTTGTAATTAACACAGAACACTCCAGTGATTAATCAGCTTTTGGAATAGAAGATGTAGCAGTGCCCAAGAAGAAGCCTAAAAGGGACTGAAGCCAACTGTCCTCAAGTCAGCAAACTACTGTAAGGGATAACATGCAGAGGAACACCAGGCATGCATCAACTACATTTTGGGGAGGGAAGAAAGGGAGAAACAGAAGAGGACAGGCAGTTGAAGATACAACTATTAGGTTTTCAGGTCAGTCTTTGGTTCTTCCACACGTGAAGGGAGAGTAGGAAGAAGGCACTTTTGGAAGACAGTACAGACTAAGTGACAGACCTAGAAACAAGTTTTCTACCCACTACTAGGATCTGAAGATGGTCCCTTGCTGTGCAACTTTGAGGAATCAGAACCTTCCTCTTGAGATTTCAGGATTTCCAGAAGGTTACAGACTATTGCAACAGTTTCCGCAGTTAAACACGATTGAACGTACCTGACTGGCTTCTCACCTGCTCTAGCTAGGTAGAAAAAAATCTAGAACTAAGCTCATAGAGCCTGGAAGCAGCACTTATTACTAGTACATCTGTGACTCATTTGTCCCTCAACTAGGTGTACTTCTATCTTATGAAAGATCAGTGTGGAATGCACAGCACATCCCTTGTAGCAAGACCAAAAGATATCTGTCAACCAAGACTGACTTACCCCGGATACCATTTGGCATGTTCTCTCCAAGGATCGTGTCCAAACGACCAGTTCCTCACACCTCCATCACAGTAAAAACACCTCACTACATCATCTTGTCCTGAAAAAGACATCAAGAGATTATTTGACACTGAGATACTGTATGCTCCAATAGCTCCAAATGAGAACCTGGGGAGAGATTCAGCACAAAACGCAGGATAGCGGACGGAACAGATGAGCACATGACAATTTACCAACACTGTGCGAGTTGTATTGGGGCAGGAAATCTGGTGAGAGTTTGAACTCCCAGAGCTGCGGCTGGTTGAGATCATTCCAGAACTAGGTCACAAGCTAACAGGCAGCATGCACACGAGCACCATGGCTCCCATGTATGCACATACCTATCCAACCCCCTCTTGCCTGCATTTAGAGTAGAGCTGCAATTACTTACACCTATAAACATGCTTTGTTTCCTAGCCACAATCTGCCATAACCAGCAGCAGGCACAGACAATGTACACAGATTCCATCTCATGGGTGTAAGAATTTGCTGCAACATGGTCCCAGCCCATCCATCCTGCTACCATGCTTCTCTTTGCAGAAATCACAAGGGAAAGAAAAATTAAAGCCAAACACAGTTAAGAAGAACTGCCTACAAATGCCCTGCTCCAAGGGCAACGAAACGGCATCAGTAAAGGCTGCCAGTGAGTTTAGGTCACAGGCACGATCTTCCAAACACTGTCATATCAAAGCACTGTCTGGCTTAACTCGAGTGCTCAGTTCCCGAGTTCTCCTGCTCCAGCGACCGCAGGAGTGCCACATCAGACTGCTGCTGCCTAACGAGTCCCCGCAGTAAGTCTCTGTCCCGGGCTCTCAGCTGCTCTGTAAGCAGCAAGTCCAACACAAAACACACAGGTTTTAGCTGCAGACACCGCTTTATGGTTTATTCCTGACCATGATGGTCTTCAGTGCCTTAAAAATTAATAAAAAGAGACAAAAGCAGCAGATAAGCTAACGTGTCTGTAATACTCTGCCACTCAGGCATGCACCTGCTGCTGTGCTTCAAGTAGATGGGTACAGGTTCATAGCATTAACTGGATTTATAGCAAGATGCAGGTCACACAGTTTGAGTGAAAATCTTGCAGAAGCAGAGACACATACTAGCGAACTAACCAGTCACTTCCTCTAACTCAAGCTAAAAGAACAGAAGGTCAATTACCTGACTTTCCTACGTGCACATCATTCGCTGTGTTGCATCTCAGATTTTTCTAGCTATCACAACATTTAAGGCTGAGGGTTTTTTCCCATTCCCATCTTTACCAAGAAATAGTACTTAAATAAGTGGAGAAAGAGGCAATTCAATTTTTCTTCAACAATAGCATGAGGCCTTCAGGATGCACAGACTTGTTTCTGCTAATGGAGCTTTAGTTTATGGACCTGCCTGTCACTTCCTTCTGTCTGTCTGATGTGCAAACACAAAACAAATTGATTCCTTCATATGGAAGAAGTCACACTTGCAACACAGAAATAACACTATATTATTAGCTTTCAAAAACCTGAAGGATCCCCCCCCCAATATTTAATTACAGTCAAGCATTAACATACTGTAAATATTTCTTCTGACTGGTCAGTCCAGGGACAATTACCTCTTCAAACCTATTATCTAACTAGCAAAGCCTTCTCCAGGGGAAACAGTGATGTTATCTTGATATTCACATGCATATGATAAGAAATATTGCCTATTTTCCTCCAAAAAAAAAAAGTGTCTTTTTTATTTCTGTATTACAAGTCCAAGGTCCTTACAGCAAGAAGCCACAGTGATAGCCAAATGGGCTGACTACCTCCAGGTGTCACTCAGATTTGTTTTTTTGAGAAGAAGGCTTCAGTGCAAGACAGTTACACAAAACACGACATGCCAACTAAGTGCACTTCTAAAAGGATTTGAGGCAAGTAATAAATAGGCTCAATGGATGTTAAAGCACACACTTTTCTGCCAGTAAGACATTTGTTTAAAACATGTCACTTTTTCTGCTCCTACTGGGAAGGGAATTACTAGCAGACCCCTCAGTACCAAAACATAAGTTAACACAGAATCTAATTCTGCACAAGCACCAAGTGAAACAGTGCAGGCTGAAGGAAGGATGTGGTTTCTAACTACACTACACATACTGGCACATATTTGTGCAAGCAATAAAACATAGTGACACCTTCAAAACTTCACTTGAATAAGAGTTACAAACAGCATACCTACCTGTGTAAAAGAACCCCGCTCTAGCCAGTTGCTCAGGATGCACATCAGTATATTGCGGCCAGTTCTGAAACGTAGATAGTCTCATCTCCTCCGTTACCATCTCTGGGTACTCTGGTTCGTTGGGCAGGGCTGTCTCCTCACTGTCTATCCCCTGCAAAAAACTGAGGAACTGCCCATCCACAGTGTCAAAGATTTCCTGAAGAGGAAGCATCTCTTGGTTCCCAACATCCTCACCAGAAATGAATTTACAGGAAGGGAAGAACTTCAGGTGCTCTGCTATGGGGCAGTCACCAGGTCCCCAGTCCTTCAGGACACCACCACAGCAGAAACACTGTACTTCATCTCTTGGACCCACAAAGAAAAAGCCAGCCTTGACCAAATCTTGGGCAGACACAGGCGAGGTGCCTGGCCATTGCCAAAAGGTCCTCAGTCTTCTTGCTTCGTTCCTCATGCTGGATTCAAACAACTGGCAGCGAGCATCCCTGAGCTCGATCTCCTCTGCTGGTGTCATGTCCCCCATGTTCTTGTTCTGAAAAAGAGGATAAGATAGCCCGGGGCAGTCAGCTGGGTTCCCGGCGTCAGGCAGCACTCATCCAGCGTTATTTGTTCCTCATCCCCATGCATATTCCGGAAAGCTCCTGGTCTTGACAAAGCTGAGCTTGTTTCAGAATTGCAGCCCAATCAGAGATCTGGTGCTTGTGTACTTTGCTGCTGAATTTTTGCTGAGTCCTCACCAGTGTCTGAGGGGAAGAGACCAGCACTTTCTGAGCCCCTCTGCCAATTTACAGGAGAGGTGCCTGCGGGAACCGATAGTGCAGGGGGAGGGCAAAACCTGTGCTGCCGCCCTTGCTGAACCAATCCAACTTTCAGCATCTGATTTGCATGCTAAATCCCCAGACATTTTGCTCAGCTTTTAAATTAACATTAAGACAACTGTGGGTTTTTTTCCTCCTAAAAACAGATTTAAGGAGGCATGCCATAACAGAGCAGAGAACAGCCACGCCCAAGCAAATAGCATCTCAGCATTCATTTTTCAGCCAAACACTACACAGAGTATCAGTAGATTTTTCATAATCTTATTCTGCTAATTAAACAGTGAATATATAGAAATAACTCTATGAAAGAGAACTTCTCCAGGACACAGTTTAAAATAATTAGGTCCAGTTTCTATAGGGAGGTGTCCATAAATGAAAGATAGGACATTTTCTGCCTGTGCTAGTTCTGTGCAAGAGGAAGAGTGAAATTAAAGCAGCTATGAGTGCCCAAATATCCAAGCCCTCATCTTACTTAAGGTAATGGCCCTTCCCTGCGCAAGCAAGCGAAATTGCTACTGCTTCCAATACTTTCCATGTGGCTGGGAAATACACTTTCAAAAGGTCATACAGTTACACAACTGAGAATCAGGATCAATTTAACTAATCACTCCAAAGAACCCAGAGTCAAGTCACTACACATGTGACTAAGTAGCAGGTGCAACCAAATCTATTTTTTTTAATTAAGTGTCCTGAAAATCCCTTCACCACCTAACTCAATAGGCCAATTCATCCCAAGGGAAGTGCTGGCGATACACCGGTTATCAGAGCTAAACATTATAAGCACACAGACCCAAAACATCACACAGGCAAATATTAAATTAGAGTAGCCAGAGTTAACAAATACTTCATAGGTATTATACATTTGGTGAGATTTTAAAAGCAAAAGCAAGCTTACTCAACCACATGCCTCTCACAATCAGGGGTAGCAAGGAAGACAAAGTTCATTAGCAACTGGAATTTTCTTCTATCTTCATAATAAGTGTTCAAGGCCAGGTTGGATGGGGCTTTGGGCAACCCAGTCCAGTGGAGGGTGTCCCTGCCCATGGCAGGGGGTTGGAACTAGATGGGCTTTGAGGTCCCTTCCAATCCAAACCATTCTGTGATAATCACAGACACCAGAGTTGTAGCAGAAGAGGGCTCCAAGAGTTTGTTTTAGAAACCACGCTTTAATACAATGGTTACTCAAGAACTATGTTGCTGATATAAAGAAAAATCCATACAGAAAGAAGAAACCCACCCTGTTAGTCGCTGATACGCAGCAGAATTTGCAAGCTTAGCAAACTTACGAGCATACAATTTTTTAGCCTGCACAGCAGATTTTGCTCTCAGAACACAGAGAAGCAGAGAGACTTGTTCATGAGGCACAGCTCCACAATATCAGTGTTGCTCTCATCTTGGGCCCTAACAAAATAAAAGCTATTATTCTTAAGCTACAATAAACACCATTTTCCACCTAGAAGGTGGCCGAGTTATCTTAGCCTACTTAGGAACCACACATCAGATCAAACTTCACAACAAAATACAAAGAAAGAAAATTAGTTTTTCCACCTAAGAGCTTAACAGCTGAGTCAAGCTTTTTTTTTTTAAAAAAAAGCAACATAGGAGAACAAATATATTTCTCTTTCGATTGTGAAGAAACCCCTTATGGTTTACCTACATTATATACTCTGCAGAAGATCCATTAACTTGGCTAACAAGGCTCTCTAAACCAAATTGATATCTTAAATAGTTACAACACCACTAAAAGCCCATATTCTCCCACAATCCACATCTTACACCTACATAGTAATACAATTCCAAAGCTACATACCAACCATTAATAGCAGCAATTCTTTTTGATTAGCACAATAAAAACTTAAAAAAAATAAAAATTACCTGCAATATACTAAACAAAAAAAAAAAAAACCAAACACTTTGAAAAACTAAGACTCTCCCAGCCCCACAAGCTTCAAGCTACCCTCTTCTCAGCAAGGCAGGGGTCTTTCACAAAGAAGCAGAAACCCTCTGAAGATGCAAGTGATCCCACCTGCCACAGAGCCCATTTCTAACGCTTCGTTTTCCCCAATTGGTTGGGGTTGTGCTGAAATTCTCTATTGGCTAAACAGTTCAAATTTCATCTTTATAAATGGGGGTCACTAGGGAAAGATACAAAGCTCAAACTTCCTCCAGAAAATAACTTTGAAGCCCTGGGGGGGGGGGAAGCTCTAATAACCAAGCCTTGAAATCTGGCATA
Source organism: Balearica regulorum gibbericeps (assembly GCF_011004875.1). Lineage (NCBI taxonomy): Eukaryota > Metazoa > Chordata > Aves > Gruiformes > Gruidae > Balearica > Balearica regulorum. Next base: position 10,638,180 of record NC_046199.1, read on the forward strand.
GTACCAGTCATGACTCCTATGACACAATGCTTGCAATCCTCCTGTTTCACTATAGTACCTTTGCTACTGCATCCATGATTTTTTCTTTAATTTCTGTTGATGTAATAAGAGAAATGAACAGAATCATATGGTAAAAGAAGACTCTCCAGATGTAAGTTATGATGTATGTCAAATACACTGGAGTATGTCATACACAATCACACTGTGGCTCTATCGTAGCAGTAGTTCTGTGTCTTTTTCAATATGCTCTCACCCGTGTATGTTTTGCACCTTACAATTTTCAAGAAAACATACTGTAAAACTAACAGACAACAGCAAGAATTTACTGAAGATGGCTTGAATAGATTACATTGCCTTTACATTAGGAATAAACACTGACTCTTTTGATGCCATCGCATCTTCGTAACACGAAATCTTTCTATTCCTCTGCCTTCCTGTGGTCACAATGTAGAATGAAGGATTTTAAGGCTAGTTTTGAAAGATGCAATTACTTGAAAATGTGTTTTCCTCTACCACGTTTCTGCCTGAGAAGATACCTGCAGCTTATTCTAAACTATGTGCTTGACAAAACATGTTCTCCATTCTAACATAAGAACACAGGTGGTTTATGTTTGTAAAAAATGATAAATTAGGATTCTTCTTTTCAGAAAAAAGATCCAGAGCCCTTTTCTTGTAGGCAAGCCAATACAAACATTTTAATGTAAAAGAACACTGTTGAAAGGTTTGGGGTTTTTTTTAATTAAATATGCATTAATGAAAATCCCTGAGCAGTAGAGGGCAGTGCTTATATAAGAAATTTACAGAATCTTGTAATAAGCGAATGTGTTTTTTTTTTTTTTTGTCCATAATGAATTTATATGTAATTGCACATTATCTTCTGCTCCACAGATCCTATTCTTTGTAAGTCTATATTGATTTTTGAAGAGCGTTATCCTAAAAATATAAGATACAGAGTTAACCAAATCCCTCTTACAGAGGCTGTATGGGGAATCTGCTGATGGGTTGTTGCGAATCACCTGTTAATAGCTAAGAATGATCGATAGTTTTGATCTTCTGAAGGATTTCACAAGCAATGACCTCATCTTGTACTGCTTATAACCACCTTGCTTCTCAAACATGATCTCAGGAGGTGTTGCGAGCATGGTAGGCTCCTGGATCTGCCTTGGCCTCACCAGCAGTCTGCAAGCAGTGCTCAGGGATGTTTCGCCCAATGCCTAAAAAATCTGCCGGTGGCACCGGGTGGCACCGACGCACCATGGAGTGGTGGTAAAGGCGCACTGAACTGCCAAGCCCCTACGATTCCGTTCGTCCAAGGGGAGCACCCAGGGTGACTCTTAAAGAGGGAAAAGCCGTATAAAAGCTCAGATGAACTTAATTAACAAAATTTTGACCGATTCTGGCAGTGATTATTAGGGTTTTTTTGTTTACATGACATTCTTTCATCAGGCAAGCTTCAAGACATGTTTAAGGTTGGTTTTGTGTGGGGATACACTCATGTAATTTTGGGGAACATTTCACCAACAAAGGAAAGCTCAGAAGGACTAGTGAGATGACTGTAGCAGAAGATGAAGCAAGAAGTCTGCCACTGAGAGCAATTAAAAATAAGTCACCACAGATAAATGATAGGGTTTTATTTTAGCACACCAAAATTTTGAAAGTAAATAACATATTCAGAAATGTGTTGTATGCAACTAATATTGATCTTTTTTAGCAATTCATATGCAGTTTTTTGTTCCTTTTCAGAGAAGTAGTATGTCCTACTGAACTTCTGAACACTTCTTAAAACAAAGAACATAATGAGCTAAGGACAGAGGCTGGAGGTACCATTGCTGCACAACACAACAGAGGGAGAGACAATTGTGCCTATGCATGACTGTTTTGGGGGGGAACACTGCCCTGTAGCTTTTTCAGTAAAGAACTGCAGGAAGTATTAATCTTTTAATGACAAACAACTGTGGGAATCAGTAAGCATCAACCAGGAGTCCAGGACAGATCAGTGATAACGACCAACAGCACCATTACTGTGCCCCTGTATGAGAAACGCAGTAACTCCTACATTGCTGAGCTCATTCCAAGCATAACTGGAAACCAATACTAGACAGTGACTTGAAACATCCTAAAAAGAAAGGAACGTAAACATAATTAACCAAAAATATCTTTGCTAATATCAACCTGGTTTGGAAGGAAAGCAATCAATAACTACAAGGGGCAGAGTATAGCTGGAGACAGCACGATACAGAGCTCAAAAGGGCTGAAGTGACTGGAGCCCCTGGAAAAACTCCAGTGGAGTTCAGCATCCCTAACCTCGAGGTTCTACACAGTTGTAAGGGCATGTAGCTGTTCTGTGTGGTTTAGCTCAAGGAAAACTATTGTGCTTTCATCAATCAATCAAGAGTTAATAAAAAATTCCTGAGGAAAGAGGCATTAGTAACAGGGGGAAAAAAAAGGTATCAGTTGGCATTACTGAAGAAGCAAAGAGGCTGGGAACATGAACAGAGATGCCATAGCTTGACACTGCAACTGATGTTGAAGTGATGATGAAGGGGGCTGGATAGCAAGGAAATTTAGGGCATAATTCTTGTTTCCACTTGCTCAGAACCCCTGTTAACCGCTCTATGAAGACAAAGATCCATTTTTCAGAATAAAATGTTCAGACCTTGTGATATAACTGCTTTCCAGACTGAAGCAGAGTGTACATAATCATTAAATTTGTAGCCATAGACGTAGGTGACTGGCTTCTGTTTCTCCATTTAGGGCCTTGCTTTTCCTCTTCTGGCTGCCTCTTCCTTGTCTGTTGTCCTTCCTCTTCCTTCATGCTGAATGACCAGCTGGTACCATCCTGCAGCAAAACACCTGCACCCTGCTGCTCTCCTAAGAGTTGCTGGCACTCTGTTCCCTGCACCAGCAACGTGTGTGAGGGTGCCCGTCTGCTCAGCTGCCTTCCAGTGCAGTGAGGGACCAATGCACGGCGCTGTCTGTAGACACCAAACTCCAAGGCATCCATAAAACAAACCCACCGTGGACAGGCAGCGTGATCCAATGCCGTGAATAATTACAAGACACGCTGAAAAGTGACTGGTCACACCAGAGACAAACACAAAGTAATTTCCTTAGGGCAAAGCTCAGAAATCTCACTTTGCTTTTTCATCCAGCTCAAGGTTCATTCTTTTGCCATCGTGAGCGCTGCTATACATCCGAAGGGGTCTTCTCTGCCTGCCAACGTCTCCCTCACTGCACTTTCCCCGGTGGATTTTTCAATAATAATGAAGAACATATTTAACACATTAATAATGATAAATGATTTATTCCTCCAAACATGAACAATCATTAATCCAGGAAGCCTGAAGAATGTTGCTATAAATAGACATACTATATACAGCCAGAACTAATGCACAGATGAGTAACATACATGTTTTGTATCATGTTTTGTGAAGTGATTTCCTAAGGATTCAAACCCTTCAATCTCTTTCCCTTTCTTCTGGCCTCCTCTACCACAGCATCTGATTGCCTCAGAACTTTACGTATTGCAACAGTTAGGAATAGCTAAAATGTAGCTTGCAACGTGATTCATGAAAGTGCTTAGAATCAAGTACTATTAATATACCAGCCCACAGTACATATCAAAAGAAAAATCTGCAAAGCACAGCAGATACTCAGAAAATCAATAGAGGAACTGACCTTAAAAACCTACTGTGATTTGAAAGAAAAGCAAACTAACATGCTAGTTCCTTGGAACAAGGAAAATTAAAGTGTTTCTGCCACAAGCCATTACTATGTCTTATATTGTTTTGTAAATTTATGATTTCAGTGTCCAGTCCTTTATGAAAAGTATTTCTGCTATAGAAGATAGAGTGGGTTGAAAACTGTTCAATGCTTTTTCAAAAGGTAACTACTTGTAGAAAACGGTTTATTTTATATTTTTCTAAATGGTTTTTGGAGCTGCTAAATTTGAGCTTCTTTTTCAAGGGTCTTTTTTTTCTCTTTATTTGGTTTTCTAACCCTTCTTGCCTTTGCCAGTGAAGTCAAAACATCATGGGGAAAAAAAGAAGAAAACCAAAACCCACTTTTTTTTTTTTTTGTTGTTTCCCACATCATTCTAAATACTTAAATCTGTAAATATTCAATGAACTATTTTCAGTCTTCAGCACATCAATGTGATATCCAAAGAGCAAGCAGAGTGCTTAGAGAGCTGAGCAGCAGCACAGGAATTACGAGAATTAGTTTCACGAGAGAACTGGATGGCTAAGTACAATTCCCACAGTGACCATGGAAAACGTGAACGATATTCTCTTTCTTCCTCCCATTTGGAGTAGGATCTGGCTGGTTTCCCCAAAGATCAGCTGTGCTTCTCCTTCCTCTCTATTCCTGCCTCTCCCTCTCACCAACTCTGTTTCCTGATTCCTTCTGATCCTGACATGGAGGAGCCTCACGCCTGCGCTCTGTTCCCTCTACCTACTCAAAGCCTGGCAGGAGGTACAGGAACGGAAGATACGTAGCCTCGTGTAAACTGAGTGGCATTGCTACTCCAAATTGTTCACAAATAAAACTAACAACTCCTCAGAAGAGATTGCTATCAGCCTGTGACTAACGTACATTCCACCATCCAACCATTAATTGCCTTTAAAGAAGGATTTGTTAGGCATTGTTATGAGACTAACGGAACTCATTCTACTTTTTAATTGGTGGGAAATCAGCCATCAAGGAACACGGAACATCTGATTTTCCAATTAAATTCTGCTACAGTTTGGAATGTATTTTGATTGGAGAGATGTGCTTAGCTGCCTGACTATTGCTTGGACGACAGGCAGAAAGATCTATTCTTGGGCTATTCACACTAGCAATCATCTGTTTTTCTCCATGCAAATTGGCACAGAATAGGTTTATTTTGTCCCTGTATCAATAATCAATAGCAAGATTGAAAGATGAGGAAGAAAGACAACAGACCAACCTGAAGGATGCTGCAAAAAGATGAAGTGAGAAATTCTAATATGTAAGCAAAGACCGACTGACCTTACAGTTTAATGGAAACTACATGACAACAGCAACAAAGAGCTGCCAATGATGAAGATGAAGAGGGAGACACGGGACAGTCCTTGTGATCAGTCATTGCTCGGTTGAGCTCCTTGCTACGGCTTTTCAATGAAGTTGTCTTGCAAAGAACAGCATGTGCGATGGTGATGTCAGATGTTATCTGTTCACAGGCCACACTCTTTGCATATGATTTCCCTTCTCATGTTTTCAGTGTCTCAGTGACATGAAAAACAGGAGAGAACAACAGATACTATTTCTCTATGCGTCTGCTGTTACTTTCACCCTAAAATGATGGGAATTCAAATTGGATCCTTGTTTTGGTTACATTCCATGGGGGAGTGCGCTGCAGGAGGGAGATGATTCCAGCATGGCAATGTTTGATTTTACCCCCCTGCTCAGAGCAGATAGGGCTACAGAAAATCCCTGTAAAATCTAAATTTGGAAAAAAAAAAAAGTCTTCTCTAATTTACAAATGAACTGTTCTAAGATTTCAGAAAGTGTTAATAAAGAAAGAAAAATAAATTGTTAACTTTTTCTTGTACTAGAAGAACATACCACCATGTTTCTCTCAATAAAGCCAAAACCAAACAAAAACCTGCGTTACACCCTAGGTTACCATGTTACACTCCAAGAGAATCCTGAGTTGATACAATTCTGAATATTGCCTCTTATCTATATACTTCAACTGAGACTTCTCGTCTTACTGGTTTTGTTTCTAAAAGACTCCGTACTTCTCAATGGATAGGCAAGATCATTCTTAAAGTTACTGGGAAGAAGCAGTAACTCACATTTTCCTAATGCAAAAGAAAAAAAATATTGCCACAAACATGGACTTAGGCACATACATATCTACCTATTTGCCTGACATGCTCTGACTTTAAACCTAAAATAACAGGTATAGCCTAATAGCTTTAGTCCCCTGTACCTTAGGATGCTGAAGCAAATACAGTTCTAACATTCTGCCCACATGCTCTCATGGCTAGGATGATTCATAGTCACATAGTTTCTATATCAAGACTAGTGAACATACACAATCACATGGGCTCCAGAGCAGTGCCCACCACCCAAGCATCCAGGACGAGCCTTTCCCTTGTCCTTCCAGACAGATGTACCACTCTCTAGCCACACTGCTCACTTTTCTCTATCATTTGAAACACTGCTCCGTACATCGCCTCTCCAGCTCATCCAGGGACTCTCAAGAGCAGAGACTTACTTTGTCCATAGCTAGACAGTAGCCAACAGAATTAATATAAAACATGCCAGTTACTACTTGCTACCTAAGTCAAAAAAAGAACCCAAAGCATCTCCAGGTGCTGAGGATTAATTCAGTGCTCATTCTTCCTTATCTCTCAATGAATGATCAGAAAAATGACAAAAGAAAGTAGATGATTAATTTCAGGTATTTTATTAGAATAGAAACTCAAACTAACAATGTCCAGACACACGAACACAGGGAAGACTCCAGTTTTAACTGCATCTAAAGGAAAGGATGATTGCATTGTTTAGTAACTTTCACGAGGACTAGAATTTGCCACTTTTATCCCCAAAATCAAGCATGGAAATGCTACAAACAAGACTTTGTAACTTCTGGAACTACTGTGCGGTATGGTAGGTCTTAACTACTTTGGTCAGAGCACTAGCTCCTGGTGAATGCAGTAATGAGACTGGATGCAATCATCACACACGTAGTTACTAGGCCCAGTTTGGGCCCCAAGTTATTTCCTCAGGCAAGAACAACCCACCATGCACAAGAAGCAGAAATATAATCGTCAATGAGGTATAACTCAAATACTAGAAATAAAAGCACATTGCTTTCATTTAATCCAATTTTTCCTTAAGCCAGCCCTCCCTAAAAATTACAGCAATTCAACTTTGGCATAAAGCAGCACTGAATGATTACAACTCTGGCACCTTATTCAATACTGCTTTATTTCCTAAACTTCCTTCAGCAGAGCACATAGGTAAATGACAAGTCTCCTCTAAAACCACCAGTTTGCTTCTTGGCCCTGCTGAAATCAACATAAGCTATGGTAAGGGTCCGAGATATCACCCAGGTTCTGCAGAATAGCAGCTGGAAGGAAAATACAATTAATTAACCCGGTTAAAAAACACGCTCAGGGCAGCTGCAGGCTGGTTGTGACTGAGGATCCCAGCCGCAGCTACCTCAGGCCCCAGGGCCGGACCCGCACCGCCTGCAGGCTGGTGTGAGGGGAGACCGGCCTCCCTCAGCTCCTCGGGCCACAAGTGAGCCTGCATGGCCGAGCCTAGGGGCAAGGGATCCCGCGTACAGCCTCGCAAAGGCCGAGTGAGAGGAGGAGGGGACCCGGGAAGGGAGAAGGAACCGGGGAAGGTAGAGGCAGCCGCCCGCCGCGCCTCAGCCTGCCCGCGCATGCGCAGCAAGTGCCACCGTGCTCTGCGCGCCTTCCCCCCCCACCCCGCCTGCGCCTGGCTGTGCTTTCCCGGCGTGCCCCGCGCGCTCTCGGCGTTGACGTCACCGCAGCCCGGCGCCCGCCGCCATTGGAGTTGGAGGCTCTGGTTCCATCCCTCGCTGCGGCCCGACGGTGGCGGGCAGGCCCGGGCGGCGCGGCCCGGGGGCATGTGAAGAGACGGGGCCGGCAGGGTGAGGCGAGGCGCGGGACCGGCGCCGGCCTACCGTCCCACCGTCCCCCGGGTCCCCTGAGGAGACGCCGAGCGGCGGCGCGCGCGCCAGCGGCCCCTTTCCCTCCCCCTCGGCCTCGGCCCCTTCCCCTCCCCGGCCGCCGCCTGAGGGGAGAGGAGCTGCCGCCGCCCCTCCGCCAGGCCCCGGTGCTCCGCGCCCCGCCGAGCGGCCCTGCCTTCTCCCCCAGCCCTCTTTGCTGAACCACGGCGGCCCTGTACATGAATTATGTCTGCCACAAGCGTTGACCCTCAGGTAAGTAGCGAAACGAAGCGCGGGGCCTGCCTCCTCCCCCCCCGGGGGCGGGGGTGGGGGGGTTCTCTTGCAGGCCGGTGCGTGCCTGTGTCCCCGGAGAGGCTTTTCTTCTCCCTCCCGGCATCGCTGGAGCTTAATCTTGCTCGTTAACTTCCCCCCGTGGGCACAGCACGTTCCCACTGCTTTTCGAGGGCCGTGGCCATTTCCAGGGGAGGCCAGTGCTGAGTGATACGTTCAACATACTCCTCAATACCATTTTAAACAAACCCTGATATGTTGTTAGCTGTTTCTGTGAGCCTTTTATCCATCCTCAAAAGCTGCATGTTTTGCAGTGACAATATAAGCGTTTTTCTAAAATTAACTTTTTTCTTTCTTTTTTTTTTTTCTTTTCTTTACCCAATCATGTGCCGTGGTTTCCCAGAGACCGAAAGGACAGGATAATAAAGGTGAGGATCATGCTGAGATCTGATCGTCTAAATTGTTGCTGTAACAAATGAATTATGCAGGTACCTGTAGGTGAGCAGAAAGATATTGCTCTTAATCCTTATGGATAACATCTGAAACAAAGGAAGTTGTGCTTTGTTTAAAAAAATAACATATACTGTTATTTATACGAGCTTGCTCGCATCCCACTTAATGCTACGGAGCTTACAGTGGGAAGGACGATGTGTTAGTACTAAATATAATAATGCTTTTCATTTCCTTAAAGCAGTTTTCTACATAAAGTCACAAGGATATGCCCTATTTAATAATTTTTACATACTTTTGCATAGTCTCATCCTGCTATATTAATACAGTTGTGTTACTGATCTGCTGTTGACTGATACGTGTACTAGTTGTCATGTATAAGCCTACAAACTTCATTATCTAAGGAATTTTAAATCAAAAATAGTTAACTTCTGATGAGTTAACAAGCTTTTTATGATAACTCCTGTGCTTTGTTTGAAGTTAAACTGAACATCAAGTCATCTGAGAAAATACCTTGATTGTTACTGGGATTGCTAATAAGTATGTAACTGTTTAGGCTTAGAAACTAAGAATATTCAACTCATAAATGTTTTTCAATGTGTCTTAACCTGCCCTAAAACTCCAGCTACTTCTAGTTACTGGAAGTTTGAGACTATTTCCTATGTTTGTAAATGCTTTTTTACCTCTTCCTGATAAATTTTGCAGAAATATTCTGGTAAATTCCCAGACTTGTTTGCTAAGCATCCTATTTGGTGTAGTGTTACTTTTAGTTTAGTTCAGCTGTTCTATGAAATAGTTGTTTTATTTACGTATCACATAATGTGTTTGACCTTATTTTCTTAACTTTAAAGCAAACAATAGAAATTATTCAAGTGACCTAATAACAGTTCTGGGTTTGTGTATCTTTCAGTAATGGATTTTGAATGCTTTTCATACATTAATTTATGCTTAAGTAGGCCTTTGATTATGGCAGATATCTCTATTTTACACATGAGAAAGTTGAGACTTAAATTTTCCTGAAAATGTCAGGATATCAAGGTACTCAGCCATCATTATTTCATAATTAAATGTAACCTCATCTTATTTTAGCCAACTTTGAGTTAAAGAAACAGTTAATAATACATGCTGAGAGAACTGTGAATTAGTTTCTGGGAGTTTTAATTACAGACCAGAACAATAGATGCTGTTTCCCAAAATTCTTGTCAATAATTTTTACTATTTTGTTCAGAGGTAATTCGTATGAGTTGCCTATTCACTTTTGACTGTATAATATAATTTTTTTTTATAATTTACTCAAATTTAGTTTTGTAAGCAATAATATCAAGAGAAACTTTTTTGGGGGAATAATGTCATCTCTTGGTATTTTTATGAGTCTTCATGCTATGAATAAGATATACAGCTTTTTGATAAAATAACATAGGATGGAAATCTTTAGTGAAATGCTACTAAGCAGTGTTATAATATATTGCAACCTTTTTCTTCTAGTACAAAATGGTTCATTACATCAGAAGGATACAGTTCATGACAACGATTTTGAACCTTACCTTTCTGGGCAGTCAAATCAGGTTAGTGTATTTTTAACTTAGGCTTTTTTCTTAGCCATGCTGTTGGCACTCAATTCATAGGATTGTGTTGAGGGAGCAAATTCCTTAAATAGAAATGGAAAAAGAAATGACTAGCATATTGTGTTACTTGGTAATACAACTAGCATTTGTGCTCGCAAAGCTAATATTACTCTGCATATCCAGATGGCCACAAGTGAAAATGAAGTTAATGCTCCAACTAGTGTCTGCTGATTGCTCCTCAAATTGCAGGTTATTGATACGGCTGGACTGTGACAGACTATTTGATCTTAGAGTTCTTTGATAGATGAGTTGCACGTGGGAGTCTGAAGGTTCTACTTTTGGGCTCTCCTGATTTGTATAATCCTAGAAACGAGTGTAGTTGAAACTTGGTTTCGATGATTTCTGTATAGCTTGTAGAGTTGTCCTGTTTGCTTTTTACACTCAGCAAATATTGTTCTTTCAAGTCCTCTGAAATATCTGAAGAATTAAAAATGTGTTATTTTAAGAGTAAGGCACTGTAATGTAAGCTCTCAATATAACCTAGTTCATTATAATGTATGCTAAATCAACATCCATGACTTAAATAGCATTATAATTAAAAATATCTTTTAATTGAAGTAGTTATTAACATTCAGCTCTTTGAAATGAACAAAATGTATAGAAAAAGGAGATGCAAAAGGTTTTATTTCACAAATATAAAATACCATTTCAGAGAGAAAGAGATGCAGACCTAGAGGTACATCATTATTTCTTGGCAGAAAGGCTAAGCGTTATGTTTTAAAAGGGAAATTTATAATTCAGCCTGAAGCTGATAGAAGCCCGTGTTAATATTGGTCATAGCACTGAACTTGCTTGCAAAACAAAATTATTCTACATGCTAAAAATAATAGCGTATGATGTGGTGCTCTCTTCCATTTGTGGAAGTTGTGCTTTAATCTTGAACATGAACACTAGAGTGAACAGTATCAGTTCATGGCCTGTGTATTGGTTATCTTCAAGGTGTATTAAACATTTTTGTTAGGCAGTCAGATAGATGGAACTGTTTTGGATCATAGCAGCTTTTGGGAAAGGTGCAAACTTTAGCACAATATAGATGTACTTGAGCTTGTTTCCATCCTGGAAGCAGTTGAGACACACCACTATGGAAGTCAGGACAAGTGTGTATATGACAGCATGAATTGTCATCTGAGCTCTGCACTGTGTGGGTTCTGGCTCCTGAGCTAAGCTTCGTAGTCCTCTGCAGCATAGATGTGTTCTCCAGATTTATACAAAGTTAAAATGATTTAATGGGAAACATGCCCTCTTCTCTTGATTTAATGTACTGTAGCAGGTATAAAAGCAGGAAACTTGCGGGGGGGGAAGTAAAATTTTCTGAAATTCCACTTCATCGCATGTGTATGTAATTTTTAATTACTTAAAACCAAGGTATGTTTTTCTAATGTGAAATATACTGAACATTACACTTAATAGATGGTTCTACAGTTTTTCTATATTAGAGTTTAATTCTAGGAAATTTGTCTTGGCTGTCAACAAGCGCATTTATTAGCTTTGAATAGAAAATTTGCTATAACTATTAGAATTTCCATAATTTTAATAAAGTTTTTTTACGTGAAAGTGTAGCTCCACTAACCGATTTACTTATGCTGCAGTAAGAAATTGGCATGCTGCAAAGAACAATTGTGTTGGTCGTCTTACAATTTTAAGTGGAAAGTGACAGTAGCATTAATTAGGACTGTGAGATTTTTGTACTGAAGACAACCATGTTTCTGAACAAAGCCTTATTATCTAGTTAGATTTATTCAGCTCTTTAAAATTATTACAAAATATAAGCAACTTACAAAAAATGATTTGAAACTGATTGGATATTTAAAAAAACCCAAACATTTAAGAAATTAGAAAAATATTTAAAAAATTAAAACCCTAGCTGATGCAACGATATTTGACATCAAAGATCAACTGTAGGTTGGTAATAATGTGTTAATTTCATCTTTTAAAAATACATATTAATCTTTAAAATTAGTATTGAGCATGTTGTATAATCAAATAAAATATAATTGTCTTCCATATTTCTGTTGAAAACTGCTCCTAAGTAGTACTGCCGCCTTTTCTTTCCATAAAGGTTCTAGTGTCCAAGTAGCAGTAGTTACTACAGATCAAATTTGAGATGTTACAGGTTTTTGTTATAAAGCATACTAAAAGTACTTTTAAGTGCAAAGGGAACTGAGTGAAGTAGAGTATTCATATACAAAGTTATTCTGAAAGCAGAAAGGCATTCCCCATGTGATGTCATCCAGAACCAAAAGATTTATAAGTAACAGGGAATTACTAGTAAGCAGCATACTTTTTGGAAGGGAATCTTCCTTTCTCCCACGAACAGAATGGTTGGGTTTGGGTTTTGTTTGGTTTTTTAATTAAAAATTAATTAAGAAGTATGGAAGGGTGCAGAAAGGTCAAGGATAAGTTTGTTGAAATAAATGTTCTGCTGTTGCAGTGAAGAACTTCTGTCAGGGTTTTTTTTACACACTCTGGCATAAAGCCAGTCAAAATAGATCGAATGTTTTGTAAGGATGTCTGCTGAAACTTTCCTTCAATCTTGTAAGAATTCTTCTGGAAACTTTACAGGCTGTGTGACAGAAAGTGACAGTCTCAAGAATTGTGTAGAATCCTTTAGCAGAAATATTTTAGGACAAAACACCTGCTTTCTCTAGGCTTATTGTTTTTGCTCTTAATAAATTCTAAATCTGTAGAATATATGAATATAAATAATTCTTCAGAGATACTTATGTCTCCTCCCTTTGTGCATTTGTTTTTACATTTCTCTTAATATTAACACTTTAAGGTATAATACATAGCAATCTCAAAGTAGTGTCTTTCAGAAAAATGACATTTCTATATGCTAAATATTGATTGTTTTAGCTTGGGAGTCTAAGAAAACTTAATGCACTTTAGAGGATCGTCTCTTAGGAAGGTGGATTGTGTACCTCTTGTTAATGATAGAATTTGCATGTAAATAAAGGCAGCATGAATAGTGGCAGAGATTATTTCTTTTGAATCAAAACCACTGGGTTTAGGCTGTTTAAATCTCAAGTGGTTGCAGTACTGTATGTAAATCTTGGAGACATTTTATGGTATTATTCCGTATATGGGAAGTAAGGATATTGAATTACTCTGTCTTTGGGGTGTCATGGAAGGGAGTCATTAAAAAATGAGCAGTAAAGATGCCTTTCTGTATCAGTTCAGTATTATGCTTATCTTCAGCAAGTTTTTTACTTCATTTTTTGAATGAGCTGAGAAATAATATGATTTTTGGAAAAATGACTAAAGTTCCAGTGCAATTTTGCTGGTCTTGCAGATATATTTTTTTTCAAGTTTGAAATCTTACGGTTTGAAAGAAATCTTAGTTCCTCTTCTTAAAATAATCTTTCTCCATGAGTAAGGAGAGGCTAGCTACTGTTTGACTCATTAACAGGAGGTGTTGACCTTCCCTCCCCCTCGCTGTTAATTACAGTTAGAGTGTCAGTTCGGAAGGTCTTCGGTATATATGCTTCAAGTTTATTTAAAGAGGAATAAAACGTATTTCTAAAATATTCTGCATTTGTTCTTTTGCATTGTTGAATATGAGAAACATACAGAACGCTTCAAAATCAGATGTCAGCAGAAGATTTAGAGTGGAAGGAAAGGCTTGTCAGCTTGGTCTAAGAAGCAGTTGAAAGGGAGGAAAAGCTAGAATTTCAGAGGGGGATATACTGGTTTATAACCGGTCAGTCTCTTAGTATCATAGAGTGGAAAATATGGCACGGTTGGAAAGACAGTAGAAACAGTCTTGCATATTTGTAACTTTACTGCTGAGAGAGGAAGAGGCTTTTGCAAAACGCTGAATAGGGTCTTTCTCAGTTTGAATGGCATGCCATATTTGCATATATTTGTCTCTAGTATACTAGTCACCTTAATTTCCGTTTGTAGTTGTTAGCTCTGCTTACAGCAAACTTGGCATGCTTCTTAGCATCTGATCTCACTGTGGTCCAGTCTATGTCAGAAGTAGCCTTTGCATGTTTTACCACTTGTCGTGGTTTAGCCCCAGCTGGCAGCTGAGCACCATGTGGCTGCCTGCTTGCTCCTCCCTGGTGGGATGGGGAGGAGAACTGAAAGAAAAAGATAAAACTCATGGGTTGGGATAAGGACAGTTTACTAGGACAGCAAAAGAAGAGGAAAATAACAGCAATGCTAATAAAAGAACATACAAAGCAAATGATACACAATACAATTTGCTTACCACCTGGAACCTGATGCCCAGCCTGTCCTGAGCAGTTCCAGCCCCCCCTTAACATACTGAGCATGTCATATGGTATGGAATACGCCTTTGGCTAGTTTGGGTCAGCTATCCTGGCTGTGTCCCTTCCCAGCTTCTTGTGAAAACTCCGTCCCAGCCGAAAACTAGGACGCTATCCAGCCCTTATTCTATACCATCTATGTCATGCCTGGATCCTGCACTTTCCAATTAATCACCACCACTCTTCCTGTCTGATATATATATATATACACACACACGCATGCATGCATGCAGATAGCATTCCCTTACTTTATGGGCCATCCCTTTAAAATGTCTGTTGAGTTCATTTAATCCGTGACTTTGGGTGCCATCTGTCACAACAGTCTCTCAGGGCAGGAGAGATGGTGTGTGCTGTTGGATTGTTGCATGCTACATCCGGAGCTTGTGGCTGGTGTATCTGGCGTGGCCCATGCCCACGGTCTGTGGGTTTGAGGAAGTTGCTGGGTGCCACTTGGTGAAGCCAGTTCTAATTCCATCGTTGCTGCACTTTGCTTGGTTTCATCAAAATTCATTATTTGTTATTTTGGGTGATTTTTACTGTAATACCATAGATATGGCATATAGCAATTGTAGTAGTGATGACATGCAGTAGCAGGGTTATTTAGCAATTAACATCATACAATTTAATTATTGGCTGTTCTCACACAAAATCAAATCCCCTTGAGGTACACATCAGACTTCCCCATCCTTCCACATCACCCACCCAGGTCCTTGAGCAAAAGCAATCCCATGGATGGGTTGCCTTTGCCTGAAGCAGGGCTAACTCAGACTGTCTTCCCCAACATTTTCTTCATGTGCATTACAGGGACTTTATCCCCTTCTACAGCACGTGGAAGTTTTGATTGGGCTCAATTGATAGACACCCCGAGTGTTAACTAACTGGGCAGCCTTTGCTAAATGCGTATCCCAATGTTTGAGTCCATTGTATTGTTCAATTTTCTTGAAATCAGGCTGGTGTGTGATAGGGGATATGATCCACCTCTTTGCCATAGGTGTGTATGAGGTTGTTTCAGAAATGAGTCCCATTGTCTGACTCAATCCTTTCTGGGGTTCCGTGTCACCACAAGACTTGCTTTTCAAGGCCCAGGATAGTGTACCAGGCAGTGGCATGGGGCATAGGATATGTTTCCAGTCATCCGGTGCTTCCACCATTGTAAGTACATGACAGGTTTGTGGGAATGTGATACAATCAATCTGCCAGGCCTCTCCATATTTATATTTCAACCATCATCCTCCATGCCAGAGGGGCTTTAACCGCTTGGCTTGTTTGATTGCAGCACATGTTTCACATTCATGGATAACCTGTGCGATAGCATCCATGGTTACTTCTTTGGCTAGTTTGGGTGAGTGTCCTGGCTGTGTCCCCTCCCAGCTTCTTGTGAAAATTAACCACTTCAGGTATGTTTTGCTTGTTGGGGACTGCTGACCCCTCAAAACAATTCTGTAATGAGGACTTTCATCATATTTTCTGTTATATGTGCTGTCATATAAAAGTAATTTCTTCGAAAACTTCTCCCATGTAGCAGTTCAGAAATACTAAATATCCTTAGTTCTGAGAGACACAAAATATGTTGTTATATAAGTTTCTTGAAATATTTTGGGGTGTTGGGAGATTTAATAATTCTAGAAGAAGCCACTAAATACCCTTAGTAATGTAAATAAGCTTACATGGTTGCAAGATCTCAAATACTAACCTTATTGTGAGCCACTTATTCTGGGGTGTATTAGAAATGCCCAGATACTGCATTTTAGCCCTCAGTCTTTCTTGGAGTGTGAACTAAGATCTGTGATTAGAAATTAAATTACCTTGTCTCTATTGTTCTTTTCTGTTTGGTGATGAACAGTGTTATGACTCTTTATAAATGAAGGAGTTTTTAATATCTGAAGTTACCTTTTTTTTTCTTCTCTTTAACAGAACAGTAGCTATCCATCAATGACTGATCCTTATCTGTCCAGTTATTATCCACCATCTATTGGGTTCCCCTATTCTCTCAGTGAAGCACCATGGTCTACAGGAGGAGATCCTCCTATCCCATATCTCACCACCTATGGACAGCTCAGTAATGGAGATCATCATTTTATGCACGATGCTGTATTTGGACAGCCTGGGGGTCTGGGAAATAATATCTATCAACACCGGTTTAACTTTTTCCCTGAAAATCCTGCCTTCTCAGCTTGGGGAACAAGCGGATCCCAAGGACAGCAGACTCAAAGTTCAGCATATGGGAGCAGCTACAGCTACCCGCCTAGTTCACTGGGCGGTACTATTGTGGATGGACAAACAGGATTTCATAACGATACGTTAAATAAAGCTCCTGGAATGAACAGTATTGAACAGGGAATGGTTGGACTTAAGATTGGTGGAGATGTTACAACTTCGGCGGTGAAAACAGTAGGTTCCGTTGTCAACAGTGCTGGGATGACAGGTGCCCTCTCTGGTAATGGTGGATCTAATGTAAACTTGCCAGTATCTAAACCAACTTCTTGGGCTGCTATAGCTAGCAAGCCTGCGAAACCACAGCCTAAAATGAAAACGAAAACTGGACCTGTAATTGGAGGAGCATTGCCTCCTCCACCTATAAAGCATAATATGGACATAGGTACTTGGGACAATAAGGGTCCTGTAGCAAAAGTTCCTGCCCCCCAACAGATACCTTCTCCTCAGTCTGTCCCACAGCCACAGCAACAAATTGTTCAGCCTGTTCCAACTCAGCCTCCTCCATTGACTCAGCCGCAGTATCAGACCCCTCAGCAGCCACCCCAAAATCGCTGGGTAGCTCCTCGCAACAGAAATGCAGCTTTTGGCCAAAGTGGAGGAACTGGTAACGACAGCAGCTCAGCTGGCAGTACCCAGCCTAACCCTGTTCCAAGTGGCGAGTCCCATCCTGTTCTTGAAAAACTGAAAGCTGCTCACAGCTATAACCCTAAAGATTTTGAATGGAACCTTAAAAATGGACGTGTGTTCATAATAAAGAGCTATTCTGAGGATGATATTCATCGTTCCATTAAGTATTCTATTTGGTGTAGTACAGAACATGGTAACAAACGCCTGGACAGTGCTTTTCGGTCCATGAATAGCAAGGGTCCAGTCTACTTGTTATTCAGTGTCAATGGCAGCGGACACTTCTGCGGGGTAGCAGAGATGAAATCACCTGTGGACTATGGCACCAGTGCAGGTGTCTGGTCTCAGGACAAGTGGAAGGGGAAATTTGATGTCAAGTGGATCTTTGTGAAGGATGTGCCCAACAACCAGCTCCGACACATCAGGCTGGAGAACAATGACAACAAACCCGTTACAAACTCCCGTGATACACAGGAGGTGCCCTTAGAAAAAGCAAAACAAGTGCTTAAAATTATTGCTACTTACAAGCACACGACCTCCATCTTTGATGACTTTTCTCATTATGAAAAGCGCCAAGAAGAGGAGGAGGTGGTGCGGAAGGTAAACTTATTAAAAAATTTATTTTATACACAGATATGGGGAAAATGAAATGTGAAGGCTGCTATGGTGGAAAAAATGTAAGTAGGAATTCAAAATGTTTTTAATACATCTCAACTTGATGGTTTTATGTGTATTTAACAACACAAAAAACAAACTGATGCTTATTTGTCTGTGACAAGCTCATAGCCAATGAGTTTTAAAGCAGAAGGCTAAACAGTAATGCAGGAAAAGGACATTACATTCAGTGTTTTGGAGTTTGATTTATTTTTTTTATCCTAAATGGTTAATAAACTAGAAAATAGTTTCTGTTTCAGAATTGGATTCTGCCAATGATTGCCACTTAAGTTTTTTTGCCTTATAAATATGAGGTGTTTTAACACTGACTGGAACTGGGCTATCAAAATAGATACCTGTGTTAGCATTTGAAATTTGTACGTCACCTTTCAGAGCAAGAAGCCTGATCTTGTTTGTTCAGTTGTTCCCTCTGGAAAAGAAAGAGTTGCATAAATTTGCTGGAATAGTGCTAGAAAGATTGTGTTTCTGCTGCTGAAGTCACATGTATTATTATTTGGGTAAATAAAAGTTTTCAGTTCCCAGGTCTAATCTGTCTACTAATTCTTGAAAAGAAGTTTTGAGTGAAGATGTAATAAGAGAAATTTGGGCAGTAACTGGGAAAGTGTAGTAAAAATTTATATGCACTTTCATGGCTCTAAGTCTACCGCAAGAGACATCTGTCCGTACCCATCCCATGACCTCAGTTTTAAGAACGCCTTTCTCTAATTAGGCAGTCTAGAAGTAATGGACTGACAAAATAATAGGTGTTAGTAATAATATATTTAAATTAATAATAATTATATGTTGTTAATAGTTGCTAAGTAACACTTAAAGTTGCTTGATATTGATAATGTTTCATAAACTTTTTTTTTTGTATAGCATTTCAAATAAAGCATTTATTTGACAGGCTAGTTTAGTGCAGCGCATGCTTGTTTCAAAATGTTTTTGAAGCAAAAACTTAATGCATATTCCTGGAGCTTCAATTGAAGTTGCCATTCTAAAGGGGGGTTTGCCATTTAAAAGTGTAGATAAAATTGCTTTAAGCTGTCTTCATAGAATATACCCTTAAATTATGAGGCAAAAGGACATCAATGTCTTAAGAACTTGTTAGCTCAGTTTTTCCTACCCATCAGATATGATGTGCATAGCATACCTCAACACAGCAGGGAAAGAAAGCTTAAGGCTTTAAGTTTTTCTTGTGTATTCCTGTTGGGTTCCACAAGCTAAAACCTAAAAGCCTTTACTTCAACACTTCATTTCTTCTGTAGACAATTAGCAATTCAATATTTAATGCAACCTATATCTTGAAGAGAGGTGTTCCCTTATATAGGAGAGAATCTTGACTAAGTCAAAAGGCCTGGATTCCTTTCTCCAGTGTTTACAGTCTGTAGTGATAGGAGCTCTAGTCTTGAACAGTGAACTTACTGGCCTGAGGAAGACCTGGGTGGCTGCATACTGAAGGTCCTTTGCTTTGTAGTAGCTCAGGGAGCTGATTTTCAGCTATTGGGCTGATCCCACTTTGGGTTGTTTTGATACGCACAACTATTTCCCACCTTCATTTCAAGTGCTGATTCAATGTTCTTACCCAGGTCACTGCTTTATAACAGGATCAGGTTTTCAAAATAATGTGTTTTTTCTGCCTCATCTAAAACTGAGGCTCTAGCTTATATGATGCATTTAGAAAATAAACTCTGAAGTCTAGTTTAACATTTCTTAGATTCCTCCAAATAGCTTAGAAAATAGGACAATATACAGACAATTGAAGTACACTGAGGAAGATAATAGTGCTAGAGAGGTAAAGCAGATCAGCACCAAGGGAATGAAAATATAACATCCTGCTTGTTGATTGCATTCTATAAAACTATTGTCTCGAAAGTTAGTATTTTCCCCTTCATTGGCTAAATAAATTTTAGAACTCCTACTGATTACTAGAAGAGTTTTTTTGCAGGATATGTACACACTTAAATTTCTTACTGTTGAGAAGTTTGTGCTATTGAAGTTGAAGCCTTCCTGTTGCACAGTTAACCTTCCTATGACAATAAGTTCTGAAGAATCTTACTGCCAGTATCTTATGACCTAATTGACATTTTCAGATGGTTGTTTGTATATGTGCCATCTTAATTGGTTTTCAATTTGCAGTGGTTTTGATTCATTATACTCTGTTTAGCAGGAAAATTACGTGTTGAAATTTTGTGCTTCCATTTCACCACTGCTGTGATTACAAAGGGCTAGAATTCTTAAAAAAATCTACACATGGAGAACTTGAATTCTTTCATTTCATTTATACATAAATATTTAGTGGGGAAGAATAACTTCATGTAATCTGTACCATGCAAGCCACTAGCATTTTGGTTCTTTAGATGGTTATGCTATTTCCTTAACTAATGTGTGCAGTGTAAGCTTCAGTGTGTGCTCTCTGAGTTTAACTGATCTAGGAACACCAAATAATCAGATGAGGATTAGGCAGGTGTATTGCTGGATGAAATTCACTACAGTGCCAAAGATTCATCAGTGTTACCAACATTGTTTAAGGACTGTATCATCATCTAGAATTGAGGGACGATTTGTTCGTGCTAGGATGTAAGTCCAGCTTTTCATTTGCCATAGTAATAAACTCTTTATCCCAGTCTGGTGACCCAGAAAAGGAGTAATAGAAGGATATTGGTGTCTGGAATGAAGTAGCAAAGAAGTGAGCGGCATGAAATCTCTCCTGAGCCTCATAGCATTTTCCAGTCAGTTTCCAGGGCCACTACAGTGTCCACAAAGAGACCAGCTTCCATGATTAAAGCTGGTGCTCTTAAAACATTAAAAAGTTGCAACATGTGTGAGAGAGCTTCTTTAAAAAGAAAATACAGTATCATGTGTCATTATTAACATTCCCTAAAGACATGCTTGCATAGTCTTAACAAAATTGTTTTCCGAAGTTAAAAAGCATGTAAAGAAAATAAACTTGTTTCAGATTTTGGTATTTTTATTTTCATCTCATGTGGTAGGATGGATGGATTAATCTACTGTCAGCAACTCATCTTTATACATCTGTATTTAACTAGATGTTCATAGTGACTGGACTGCTGTGCTATCATCTGTGATCTGTGTCGAGACACTCAGCTATCCGAGGCCAGCACCTTGGTATTGTGCTGGAATTGCTGAGTAGTCTTATCTCAGAAAGCCCTTGAATCACCAAGCTTAGTTTCTCCTTTTGGGTGATTAAATATTGTCAAGTGTTAGCTAGTGCATGTTGTCACTTAGAAAATACTAATTTTCTTCTAGCGTTGTGTATTTCCTTTCAGTGTGCTTTCTGTGAAGACATTCATTGACACAGAACTCTTAAGGATGGAATACTGTCCTTCCTCCAAATTTGTAATTAAAAACCATTTATATTTTAAGATTGATACTAATTGTGTTTCCTGGTATAAAGATAGCATTTCCATTTTTGTGTCAGAAGAAGATGAATGCTTTCATCCCACTGACCTTAACAAATAAAGTTTAGTAGGAAGGTTGACAGCTACTTCAGACTGAGGTGAAGCAAACAAAAGTTTCTGCAGGTTTTGTGAAAACCACTTTTTCCTGTGTGTGAAGACTGTATCTATTAATGTCATGAAGCAGAAGTATGCAACAGGAGCTCCCCTGTGAGATATGGGAGAATTCCCCTGGAGAAGAGAAAATATGAAGGCTCCAGATGGATCTTCAGAACCAAAATGAACAAAGCTTTGTTAGTTGCTTACAAAACTGCTGGTACTTGCTTGCAGTTGTGCTAAATAGCGCTAGTAAGGAAGAGAATTTGAGAGTTAGAGCTTCTAAAAGAGCCGTGCTCAAGAGCACGAAGAATTGTTGCATTGGTTTCCTCTCTCTCAGTTTATATGGTTTCAGACACTTTTAAAAAGGAAGACTCAGGTTAGCCCCTGAGAGAGAAAGCAAGCAGCAAGGTAGGAGGAACTGCTTAACTTGCTCAATAAATAGCACTTTTTACTGAATTACAAAGCCTGAGCTGAATCTCTGAATGCCATAAGCATACTTTCTTGGTACCAGGTAGGAGTCACAGGTGCTAGCCTGTCTTCTATTTATGTAAGACTATTCCATGAGAATGGAACTCTTTGACTTTTAAAGAAAGTGGGATTATGGGGGTCAGTGGATGACTACACAGAAAACTAAAACTACATTTTGTAAGGTGGCAATGGGAGACAATGGGCTGATGAGCATGGTAGGGCAGTGAAGCAGAGTAAAGGGGATTTGCCACCTTAGAAATAGAAGTATGATGGAAAAAATTCTTGTTTGGAAGCCTGAAAATGGGGTTGATAGAATTCAGTTAGATTCTTTCTAACCACCTTTTGTTTGAAATGTCAGGGAGCCATAACTTTCATTGACAGTTATCATAAATCAGCAGTTAAAAGATAGGAGGAATATAAGGTTTTTTTAAACAAATTATACCACTTTATACAGTCTGTTTTGTTGATTTGATAAACCAATTTTGCTATCTTTTACTTCCCTCTTAAATCATAGATTAAGAATTTATACTAGACTTTGTTGACTTAATTTTGTTATGAAAATTGAAATATTAATATTAATCTGAAGGCAGAAATCAATGTATTTCATTTTTTAAAAACTCTTCTGATTTTATGCTGTGACCAGCTGAAGTAACAAATACAGTCTGTTACATTTATAATGTTTCATATATTTGCAGATAAGCGTTATATCATAACAGAAACAATTCCGAGATGACTTTTATACAGAAAGATTCCACAAAACAAGTAAAATCTGAAGGCGTTAGTTTAGGACTTGACTGTTGTTTATGCTAAGGCTATTTCACAATTTTCTTGCTTGAAACAGGGTTTGGTGCTGTATTGATGCATTCGAGTACAGTTCACAAAGTAGAGTATCTACATTAACAGTTTTCCACTAACAGTCTGTTTTAAACACCATTGGGATGAAATGGAAAACAGTAAGGCTGAACCCCTTCTACTTAGTCTGCATGGTGTCCTGGCTGGAAGAGGGCACTGGCCTAAAGATACAGCAGTGTATTTTATTTGACTTGTCTGCTGTTGTCTGCATGTTCTGCAACTTATGGGGCTCCTGAAACAATTGCTGAAAAAGTCCCCTCTTTCTTGTTTGTGTGTTGTTCAACTTGCCTGTGTTAAGTCCTGTGCAAATCCTCTGCTCTAGATCAGAGCAGAGGCATGACTATTTACTGCTGGGAGAGCATAAGTTGGGTGAACTTAGGGAAATTGAGGGATGCCTGCAGCTATCCCTTCCATTACTCTTACCTGTTTTCGGTATCTGGGGTTAGCAGAAACTTTTGAGAGAGATTTCAAAGAACCTGCAGCTTCTGTGCTCTGAAACACTTAGAAATTCTTGGGTGGTTCAGCGTAGCTGTGCTGGTTTTTATCAGACCACACAAAGGTACCTGACTTTTCTTCCACCTGATGATGGTTTGGTTGTTTTTTTTTCCCCCCTTCCCTGACTAGTCAAATATTTCACAGTGCCTCCCAGAATAGTTGAACAGATAGGAAGAATTAGGAACAGAGCTCAAATTTCTAGAGAGCTCAAATTCCTACTTTTATTGAATGTGACTAAACTCCAAAATCATTTGAATGCTTCAAAATTACACCGGTTCTGTGGAGTTCAGTAATCTACCATCTCCTTTCTGCTCATGTATTGGTTGCGTTACTACTGCACTAGCTAAAATAATCCAGAAAGTAGAATACTGCAGGTCCTGTTTCTGCCTAGGAATGTTGTTGATATTCCATGCCTTTCTTACTGTGACCTTCACCTGCGCTCAGTTTGAAATGACCAAAGGTATTCATTCAGCTGTTCCACTTGAAGCTGCGCTTAATATTGTTATCAGGTCCTTGGGCAGCTTGTCAGGTATATAAAATATATTTATAAAATGTAGCAGCAATGTTTTAACAAAGCATTTAATTGTCTGGGATCGCATTAGTGCTGTTATACGACTAAAATCTTTTTGCTTGTTCATTTGAGTAAAATCTTTCTTAACTTTTAACTTTTTTTCTCTTTGCAGGAACGTCAGAATCGCAACAAACAATAAGAATAAGAATAAACATATACAGTTTGATATATATACTAGAACTGATATTAAATTCGACTATGAGAAACAAAATTTAAGTATACTGGTGCTGTATCCTGGCATCAGGACAAACTAAAGCTTTCAGCTCCAATGTATCTTCTCGTGCAGGGGAAATTAAGTTGTCGCATCTTTAAGTACATTGTAGTTTATTTTTGCCCAAGTGGATCTGCATTAATTTGTATCTTTTTTTCTATGTAAAATTCTGTAGAAATCATTAATAAAAGTGTGTCTGGTTTTATTTTTTTTAAGTGGTAAACAGTTATATTAACCTAATGTGGACCTATACATGAGCATACTAAAGTGTCAGTGCTTCCCAAAGACTTTATTTTGGCACAAATTATGTTCCTAGCCAGATATAGCAATTATGGAGAATACATGACAAATCTTCCTTTATCCTCCTCCCAAACCCTTTTTCTTCATGGCGGAAGTAAGAAACCATGCATTGATTTTGTCATTTAAAAAACTTTTAAGATACTGCACTTCAGAATTTCGAAATGAAAGAGCTAAATTTCTGATCACTTTGTGCAGCTGCTATGCCTCTTTATTTATCTGTACAATTACACTTTTAAAATTGCTAATGCGCCATGTTGGTTTTTTCCTGTCTAGTAGAAAATCAAATTGTCAGTGAAATTGTTTCTCTGGAAAATATTTCCCTTTCACATTCTGTTAACCAGTGCTTCAGTGTGCATTTGTTATACCATATCCTGCCGAGAGCGAGTGAGATGCTTTCTCTCAGCCATAATTCTGCTTTACGGTTTTTGTAGCTTAATTAAATAATAATGTGATGCTATCAACATTGCAGGGGTTTTGGACAATGTGTTTAAACCTGTTTCAGCTTTCAGGTGTTATTAGTTAATTGCAGATCATTTTTAATCTTTCCCTTCATTACTCCCTCCCACCCCCCCAAATCCTAATGCCATTTAAAGTTTTTATACCAATAATGCTGAGCTTTAACGTAGGAACTAATAGTACGGATAATATGATGGATTATGCCTCAGATGTTTAAAATTGACAGTGTGTATGTCTAATTTTTTTCTGTTCGATGAGTAAAAAAACCTGTTTTAAGAAACTGAATTTGCTGTCATGTTTTTGTGGAGTGAGGGGACTGTCGGAGAACCTGTCACCAACTGGAGTTCCAGTTAAGCATGGAAATGGTGCTCATGTCCGCTGCTCTAGCACACTGAATCTGCACGTGTTTATTGTAGAGGATCTTTTACTATATTAGAAAGCAAGTATCTTCTGAATACTATTTACTCCAAAAGGACCTCCAATTTAAATAAAGTTTAATCTGTATCATTTAGACTTGTATTTAGAACGTATAACTCTGTCTCTGGACTGTTACTGCCTGTAAGGGGTAATGGACAGCATCAGATTAACTTTTTCCTCTAGGAGAATACAAGCCTTAATAAACAATACATATTTAGCAACTTTGATGTCATTTTCATTTTTTCCCTATTTCCAGTTGTCTTCCTGTGTTATGATCACCCCTTATGCTGACTTGTGAATTAAGTCTAATTTGAGAAGTGTTTTGATTGAATAACTTAGGTGTTTGCTATCAGCACACTTGATAATTGCGGAAGGGTTTTGCAGGATTCCGCAGAGGACATTTAAGCTGCTTTGACTGTCACAATTCCTCAAAGAAAATAAATGCATGTACAGTGTCTGTCACTTGTACATTCCTTTCTCCTTGTGTGGTAGAGAAGCTGGAGAAAATTGGAAGTTGTCCTGTAACCTCCTGAAGGCTGTATTGCAGGCATGGTCCACCGGGATGATAACAGAACTTTCCCAATAGAAGTAAAGCTATGAAGGGTTTCTTTTACAGCAGTTGGCTGTATTTCCCAACTCTAACTTTAGTACATTGGCTTGGTATCTTTTTTTAATTGACTTTTTGAAGCAAAACTGCATTTTATAAACATGTTCTCATCTAATAAAAGCACCTGCTGTTAGTTTCAGTTGTTATGTCAGGACACTTGCAACTGGTGATTCCAGAGCCAAAAAGAATTCAGCTCCATCTGGACCCCGACAAGAAGTTAGTTACACAACTTTTATTTCTTTCTTTAGAGCTGGGGGGAAAAAAAAAATAATCTTTGCTGTGATATACCTATAGACTTCAGGTAAATATTTTCTTTAAAAAAAACCACAAAACACCCCTAACAAACAGCAAAACCCCCAACAAACTGAGAGCCTTTAGCTGAAACCAGTTGGGCTATATTGTTAACAACAGTGATGCTGTGTTTTGTATCTATTATCTGGCTTTGTGGGTAGCAGAAAAAAGTCTTAACAGCTTCAGCACGCAGAGATTTCTTACAGACGCTGCCGTGCTGCGGCTGGGTTGCACAGCACTGGCTGGGTTGAGTTAAGCAGGGAGAAAATTTAACGGGGTAGAACAATCACTTTCATTATGACCACGTTCAGTGTTTAGGTAACGGAAATGCTGGCTGCTGGTGGTTCTGATTTTCAATCAACTGTCATTTCAATTTAAAGAGATGCCTCACTTTTTTGTTTTGCAGTGCTCTATTTGCACTGTGAGGGGAGAAGAGCATTCTTCCCGTGTCTGTTGTAGAATAACTTTGTGTTGTAGGTCTTACTCTTTATTTAATCCAAGTAATAGTTCTAAAATAAATTGCCTGTGTGCTTTTGGAATTCGTGCTTAAATTCACCCCTTAAATGAGTTGCTTTTGTTCAATGCTTTTAGATTGTGTTTGACAGTATCCCTGCTGCCTTCCACTTTTAAGCCAAATGTAGCTGGTGGTACCACATACGGATTACAGAGTTAAGTGAAATTATTTCTCTGGTTTGATTACTGGTTGGTGATGGCAGCGCATCGTACTTCTCTGAAGCTGTGAATGTTACATCATTAGGGAAAAAAAACGTATTCGTTTGTAGGTAGTCACACCAAAAGTAATCATACTGAATACTTAATCTTTATGGAGATGTCTGTTGCTGTGAGGGATGGTTTTAAGTGATTGAACTTGTAGAGAAAGTGACCAAGTTAAATGACATTGAGATGGAAGGACAAAAACAGGCAGACAAACAAATTCATGTTCAGAATTACTGCTCTGCCATAACACAACATGCTTGTAAATTAAGGACAGACTTTAGGTTTTACCTTATTCATTCCTGGGAGATGGAAATAGGGGATGTAAAATTTTAAATCCTATTTTTTTTCTTTCCTTTCACCCTTTAAAGGACTGCTGATATTAAGAAATGCGAGTGTTTCTTTACAAAATACTTGATTTTTGTTTGGAGAACTTACAAAAGATATTAATGGGTTTACTAAAAGATATTAGTGAGATCTCAGTCAAAAAAAAAAAAAAAGAGTAGTGTTTATTTCTTAGCATTAGACTGACCACAGTGCGCTAGAGAGCATGGACAATCATGACAGAGTATGTCTTTGTTTTTCTTATAATAATGAGTGATGTTATTTGACCAGGGAAGACAAAATTCCAGTAAATGTGGGCAATAAAAAAACTTGTAGGCAAAGATATTACAAACTAGAAAGCAAAATAACTGTTGTAATGTTACTGCCCTTTTGTTAGACACCTGTTGAGAAAAGTAGTTGAGGGGAGCGAGGGAAGCTTAGTTAAAGTAGCAGATAAATGCAAAAATGAAGCACAAAGAGTATCTAATGAGCAGGAGGGAAGTGTGTTGACCTAGCGCTCCTTTTCCTGCTCTCTCAGGTACTTTGAATTCTTTTACGTTGAACAATCTGTTTCACTTGGAAAAAGCTCTGGCTTTTTCTGACAACAGTGCTCGGCATCTGCTCATTTTAGGAGAAAGCTGTTCGCTATTTTTGGGAAAGCGCAGGTTTTCAATTGGTATTTGTGATGCTGCCCAAGAACAGTGCGAGTGTAGCTGTGGCTTTTTTTGCGATAACCACCTCGGCTGTAGCCTGCCTTGTCCACAGTTCCTTTGAGAAAAAACAACTCTTGTTCAGCCTATTTTTAGAAGTGAGAGAGTTGAGTCAAAATGTTGAAATGAGTTAATTGGGGTGTGACTTGGCAGAGGGAGATTTTGGATTTCATGAGTAATGTGGTTCAGTCCGACAGACTGTTTCATAGCTGACATCATTCTCACAGTGCTACTACCAGTTCACATATATTGGCGTGTTGGCCTAATGTTGGGGTGAAGGAGATTGTCTTGTGTGTGAACATTCCTGATTCCACAGCTTTCCTGCCTTCAGAAAACTTCTGTTGGAAAAAACCCTCTAAAATTGGCTTGCATATTGCATATGTAATGATGTATTGCATATGCAATGTGATGACAGTCTGTAATATTTTTCATTGCCTAGCAAGGATATAAGCAGGGCAGGGCTTTAGGAATTACAGGAACAGCTTTTGTTCCCCGCTATGATACTGGATTAATTTCCTTATTTTATGTAGGATCATAATTTCAGGGCACCTTTGTAATCCCTTGGGAAATCCTACATAAGAGGGTGCTGACTTGACTTCTGTGTCATCTTTTTACTGCCTGTAACGTCCCTGCTCTCCCTTTTGTTCACGTTCCTGAGTTACTGACAGCACGAGGAAGACCTTGGAGACGTGCTTTCTTCAACATGCAGGACTTTATAGAACTGGCATCCACACTGTCTTTTACTGAATCTCCTTTAATTTGGAGAGCGTAGGAGGTTTTATGCCATCTGTCTGTTTATAAGTTATTCAAGAAATTATTTTTACCTGGGATGTTACCATGACAACAGACAGTTGGTAAAGTCTTCACCAAATGCATTTCTAATGTTGTCCAACTGCTGCTAAATCAGTAGGATCTGGTGTTTTGCTGTGGTTTCAATAATGAAGACAGCGTGAAAGAGGTGTAAATACTTGTTTGGCCAAATCTGCATTCTCCAGGTATTTTTAGATTACTAATGCAATGCGTTGGGCAGTCATACACATTGCAAGCAACCTTGATTTCCACCCCCACCCCTCCCTTCCCTCACCATTCTGTGAGGTGAGGATAGTAAGAAAGTAAGTTATTAGTAAATGGCGTATCAATCTATATGTATATTATTAGGAAGATTTTTTCATCGTTCATATCTTCTGTGTAGTCCCTCCATTAAAGTATTGCTACGCTGCTAAGTTCCCGTTGACAGCGTTATTGTAAACAGCAGTTTTGATTTCTGTGCTGTGCTCTTGTGGATCTACAAATTGTAACTTCAGCAAGTTGATTGTTGATAACATCTGACTCTTGAGAGAGCTCTGCATCTCCCTGAAAGTTAGTGGTCTGCAAACCCTTGAGAAGTTAGAAACCACCGATGTAGGAAGTGTTCTTGCTGCTGTTGGCTCTCGTGTAGCAACACGTTTTAGTTAGCCGAAAACAGCGATGGCAGAGACATCGACCATACTGATTCTTGCAACTGAATGCACTTTGCTGAAACAGCTTAGCCCCCTTCTGATGGGACGTTGCAGGAGGTGGGTGTCATTAGGCTAACGAAGGAGCAAAGCAGATCAATGTCTACACCTGACTGGAGAGTCACTTTCTAATTAAAGACTGTGCCCATGCCACATGCACCTGTGGGCCCAGGTTTATCGAGTTTGAAATTAGATTTACTAGCAGAGTGGCTTCTTTTTCACTCCCTTTGGGGTGAAGCTTCTGGGTAATCAGTACACTCAGGAAAAACAGTGAATTTTGGAAGGTCTGGGGATTTATGGAGATTATTTGGCTTTCTTACCCCATTGGTATGTATGGAAATCCTTTTCTAATATAAATCTGGTTTGTATAAATTTGTGACGTATTAACAGAATACAGTTATGTGAGTGCAGATAGTTTGAATTTAGGGGGAAGACCCTTCAGGGGTCTGTAACAAACCAGTGCTTTTACCTGCTCAAGAACTGTCAGCAGAGGCTTTTGGCCCCTTTTAAATAAGCTGGTTATCAGGAGCCCTCGAAAACACTTCTGTGGAAGGGCAAGGTATTTTTACCTTTTGGCTTGTAGCAACTTTATTTCAGAAGTATGTCAGTGGCATTTATCGCTATCTGGCATGAAAATTAGAAATGTGTTAAGTACAACTGTCTGGTAAGCTTTCTAGACCTCTGTTCCTGATGTTTTACTCAGGCAAAGCATTTTTTGTGCTCTGGAATACACGAAAGCTGTGATCCTTCCCACTTCTGCTGCTCAGGTTTGAGAGGACAAAGCCTGGAAGGGAGGTACTGGTTAGGATAGATAACAAAACTGTTATTTTTTGAACAGTTCTGCTTAAAGATTGCAAGTCTTTAAAGGAGATATTTTGTACTTTCCAGTCAGTGCTCTGAGATAGAGCAGTGACTGGGGAAAACAGCCCAAAGAGGTTGGAGGCTGCTTGCTGTTGGGGAGATGTTAGGGAGGATGCTGTTCCCAGTAAGGACTCCATTTCTAGGACGGTGGTGTATTCTGCCATACCAAAGGAGGTTTTCTGGCTTAAAACACTGGCAAGTTGTAGGGATTTTTTTCGTATTTTACCTTTTTCAGTCCATATGTGAATGGCTGCTTAACTTTGAGAGCTCCCTTTAAATCAAAATACTGAAGTGCAGCCTGGTGAAACTAAACTGTGTGCAGCAGTTGGAAGGTCATATGCTTAATTACATCAAATTCAGTGGTTTTTGGTTACACATTGTTTTATATGTAGTACCTGCTTAACTAAGCTAGCTTATTTCACAATGTTCGGTCTTTGGAGCTGGGTTGGTGGTAGCGATTTATGCTGTTTTCATTAACGTTAGATCAGCCAACAGAAATTTGGAACAAAAGAAACAATTAAGGATGTGTATTGGCATGTTGCATTATTCCAGTAGGCGTGCAGCATTTTAAAAGTGAAGGTGAGGGAGACTGCTTTGTGTCCTCTAGTTTTATGTATTTGACCTCTGCAAACCAGAAATTACAACTGAAACATTAAAACCATAATAATCCCTTGATTGCTCTGACAAGGAACAGGAGTTCCTCGTTTTAACCTGTTGGTCTGGTAAGGGTATCTTGCATAGTTCCTTGGCTGTACTCTTGGTTCACGTAACTTTGACAGTTCATTTGTTTGCATCATCAAGGTTAGAAGCATGATGGGGTTTTTTGGTCTGAAAGCTCTGTCTTTCTAAAAACGCCACTTCAGAATTGGGAGGTGGTGGCCAGTAAGTCAGGAGAAGAAACAAAAAGCGATTTTTACCAGCTGGGAGTAAAGACAGCTCCAAAAGATTTCCTGATACTGAGCAAAGAGCAGCACTAATGAGCTCCTATGGGAAATGTAATCTGCCCATAGCGAGTAAAATACTAGATGGGGAAGGAGAGTGATTTTATGAGCCAGGTATCATTTCAGATTTTTCTTGAACTTACTGACCTTGCTGAGGATGCTAAAACACTGCATGTTGCTAATTCAGTTATTTCAAAGCATGTGATAGTGGAAGATAAATTCTAGAAGGAGAGTATTCATAAAAGACTGGCAGACAGAGTGCTCTTTAGACAGTTTTTTTTAAATTATCATTATTAATCTGTTGGGGTTTATTTTAAATAATAAATACAACAAGGGATGCGAACCTGCAGATCACAAATTGCGCAGAAGTTCCTCCTGTTAAATTTCAAAAGCCTCCTGGTGAAATGAGAGTGGGTTGTGAGGCGTAACCACTCTCAGAAACACACAATTATCATCCGCTCCGGTGAGCGTGACCTGCGTAAGGACTGGAGAGAGCACACCGCCCCTTCCCTTCTCAGCACCTCCTCCTCTCGGACTGATGCTCTAGGAAGTAAGTGGCCCATAGAGGTAATGAAGAGGATAAGTAAAAAGATACAAGGTGTTTATGAAGCAGTGCTTTTGTGCTTTTCAGTCATTGAACATAAGCGGGTTTTCATTCAGTAATGCTCCGGGCATTGAGGTCATTAGTAGTCGAAAGCCTGTGGAGAAGCTTGCCGCAAGCAGAGCGTACGAGAGCTCCCCGTCAGAACGGAAAGGCACGGCTGAGGGGCCGGGAAGCTAAACCTGAGCAAAGTGAGGGGAAAGGTGGCAAATATGAAAGTAATTCTGTGATTTTTTTTTTGTTCTTATTTGTTGTTTAAAGTGTGAGGGTGTGGTTGTGTTAGGGATAAGTGGAAAGATAGGAGGAGGGAAGGGCAAAGAGGTGGTGCACAGTGTCCAACACACCCGCAGTGAGAAGCCCACGTGTGCTTTCCTGAGCAGCTCCTGGCTATTAAAGCATGCCTCCGTTGTTGCTCATATAACAGTAAAGAAGCCGTTTGAATTATTCCCAGGAACCCAGCTGTGCCATTAGTCAGTCTGGTAAAGTTTGTCCAGAGGCAGAAAGCGTCTCTAGCCTGGTGACTGCGGCAAACGTTCAGTCTGGTCGGGAGATCAGTTACAAGAGCTGTCGCATCGCAGAGGAAGGGGATTTATGGGCACTACCTCCCTGCCGCCTCTGCCCGCAGGAAATACGTGTGGTACAAACAGGAGCCCCGCGGTCCTGGATAGTGAAAATGGATTTTCTTGGTGATCCAATGCCATCGTTTCAATGCAGTTAGTTTTGCAGCTTTCACAGACGTCATTCTACGCGGCACTTCTCGTCCTCAGTAGAATAAGAACGTTCCGCACATAATAAGCCATTTGTTTTTTAAAGAAACCACGCTCTGGAACAAACATTGGGATTTCTCCACTAGACAGTAGCTTTTATGTATATGAGTGTGTATGTTACGTATAGATATGTATACACATATACGTATTTGTGTGCTTCAAAGAGGTACGGTAAGAAATAGTGCTTTTTTCTTCACGCAAATGAAAAGGTGGTAACTGTGTCTGAGCTGAAGTGAATTGGCACAGCCCCAGAGACTGCTGATTTCCACTAGCTGGCAATCTCACCCTGCTTCTTGTAAGAAATGCATCAAAAGTATTAATGATGATAACAGAGAGAAATGTGGGATGATCAAAAATGAAACAGGAGAGGAGGGAGGAGGCCTGGCAAGCACAGTGTACATCAGAGACTGTTTTCAGAGGTATGGAGCAAAGCACCCAACCCCTTTTTCACAGTTTTAGAAAACCTTCATCAGAGAAGTGGTCTGGTGTGATGCCCAGTTGCCCGTGCTGTCAAAGCACATCTGATGGAGGGTGATTACAGCCCACCCGTGAGAAGAGGATTCTGCAAGGATGGGGTTTCCCTCCTGCAAGAACTTGCAGAAAAGTAGTCAGTGCTTCGACTCTTTCCATAGGTCCAACTGCACGTTTAGGATGCCTTTGTGGAGATATTTGTGACAGGGCGAGGCCTTCGCATTAAATTCAGCTTATAGATATATATGGATCACTCTGAGGTGATGTAACTGGTAAATTGTTCCAGCAGTTGTTAACACCTGTTGAACTGAGAAGTAAATTCATGTGAAATAAGCTGGTTTGTAGTAAATTGTATGAGTGCATCACAGAGTCTGTTGGTGACCTCCCACAGGGCTTCGCATCCTTCTCTGGCAAATAGATTCATTAACTCGTGTGGCCTCTGCTGCTCTGTGGTCAGGACGGGTTTCTTTTTCCCTTGTGCTGAACGCTCCAGGAGCCAAGCATATTTACTTTTGTTTTAGTTACCCTAAACCATGCTTGGTAATAGTAGCTCACAGATTTATTAATTTGAATCTTAGCTGCCACCATAAGATGACTTCCAGAAGGTGGGGAACCCTCTGGCTGGCGTTTTTGAATCGATGTACCTAGAGCTGAGAATCAGTCTGTCTTGTCAGTATAACAACCAAGCAGTGAGTTCAAGGACCACCATTAAAAACCTCATCTTTACTCCAACCTGACTAAGACTGGAGTTTTCTCTTATGTCCCTGCTCTCAGGTTACAAAGCCCTGCCAAAGTCAGATGTTTTTTAGGTGCCGTTCACCTGCAATTTGTTCCCATATGCATCAGTTGCAAAACTCTTACCGAAGATAATAGATACAAACCAAAGTCTTTCTGTGCCTCCCCTGCCGTTCCCATTCATCTGCAGATTTGCGGAATGCATGGAGGGAAGGATATGGGGAGTGTAACTCCCAGTCGGCACCATCTGGCACAGTCATGCTCAGGCTTCCCGTGGTGTGATCACAGGATACGTACAACTCGTACAACTGCTCCATCCCCTCTTAGATGGAGCCTGTGTGTGCTCCTGGCACTGTTTGTTCTGAAAGGAGTTTCTGGGTTTGTTAAAAAACAAAACCAAGCCCAACACCATTAGAGCAGAAAAATGAGAGAAATAATACAGAAAGCAGAATTCCAGCAGCTCTGTTTGAAAAAAGGAGAGAATTGGTTGTTTGGGGCATGAGTGGTCACGGAACATTGATGTGCAGAACCAAAATACAGCTCCCTGCCCTAGGGAGCGCTTCTGTCTTACCTTGCTGCCTTTTGTTCTGCTCCAGACAAGCTGGCTGTATTGCTCCATCCCAGGAATCATTTCCTTCTGACAGAGAAGGTTTCCATTAATACCTTCCTGCTTGCATCTTTGTTTCTGGGCAATTTCCAGAGCATTAAGCCACAGCACATCCACTTATTCTGGGACTCCCCATCTCAGTCATTAGCTTCTTTTGCAAAGCCTTGTCCACTGCATGCTGCAAACCTAATTGTGCTCTGCCTGTTTCCTCCACTTTGACTGCTGTAGCAGTGACAGCCTCAAAGAGCTCCATCAGATTAACCACAACTGTTCCTAGCTCAAACCACCTCGGTCCCTATTACTCAAGCTGTGCTTTTGCATTTGATCTTTTAAATGCTTTGTAATGCTTACCCCACCGTTGACGTGAAGCTAATTGGAATGTAACTTCCTGCAGCACTTCTAGATCTTTTCCTGTAATGATGCCAAAAGCTTTTCTGTCTCTGGGGTCTGCACCTGAATTTAGCTGCAAAATGACAGGCTTTGGGGAGGTAAAGTTTTGAATCGGGATTTTGGTAGCGGAAATTCCTGACTTTCTCTAGCCATTCCTTGCTAGCTGCCCTGGGAAAGGGGGGAGCCTTCGGTGTGAAGAGTTTGCGAGCCAAGGAGCTGCGAGAGCTCCCCAGCAAAGTATAAACCCTTGTGTTGCCAGCGGACAGAGTCTACAGTAGGGAATTGCCAGGCAGCACAGTAAAACAGTTCCCCATGTCCTCCTGCTTCCACTGGCCAGTTTCCAGTGCTGCTTTGCTACATCCCAGTTCCCTCTTCCCCTTGTTTTATTTCCAGACACTTAGGTTTCAACTTCTCATGCCTTACGCTCCAAGCCTACAACTTGGTTGGCCCCAGATTTGGCAGCCTTGTGCCTCAGCATCAACGCTGCACAGCCTCTCTTGCTGCAGGACCCCGTGGGATGTCTTTTACATGGGTACCAAGCTACAAGTAACCCCTCTAAAAAGGATGTTGCCCATTTACAGTTGTGATGCGACTCCCCTCTCCCGTGAGCTGATGTACAAGCCTTTGACAAATTAACTGATGTGCACGTGCCACCTCCTTTCCCCTGCTTCTGCTTTTTTTTTTTTTCTTCATCTGAATGCAAGGGATTTAACATGTCATATTAGGTGATTTCTGTTGATCTCGTTTAAATCTCACTCATCATTTGGAGATGCTGTTAGGAAAAAGGTGAGCTAGGAGCAAACTTCTTGTGTTGTGCAATAGCCAAAATCAAGCTCAGCAGCTGCAGGCAAGTCTTTGATAACTTCTTTGCACAGAACATGAACATCTCTAAATCAGCTGGCATTTCCTCATGGGAAAGGATACGAGTTTTCCTGGATTAGGGTGGTGGGGCCAGATTGGAGGTTACCACTGTGCACTGGAGTGTTAAAGAGCATCCAGCCTCCCTGGAGGCTGCGTACCACAGATAACCCAGGAGGGGCAAGGCTGGGGAAGGGGATGCTTCTGCTGCCTCTGGGGACAGAGAGGGAGCGTGGTCATGTGGCTCTCGGCTGGGAAACCTGTGGAAGTGAGTTCAAGGGGGGAGAACTAGTGGTCAGCTAAGGGTGAGCTCAGTGAAGACTGTAACCTTCACCCTTATGGGGAGAAAGGGCTTCAGGTGGTCTGCTTTATTGCAGCACTAATTGGCAGACCAGCAGGAAAGTTTATGTTCCTCACACGCTTCCAGTCTCGTCACCTTAGACACAAGCTCTTGGCCAGCATCCAGCGCATCCTTGGAAGTGGTGGTCCTGGCATCCAGTCCTGTTATCAGTAAGATAAAGGACCAGTGCATGAGCAGGTCGGCTGGTGTTTTTACTATCCCGAGAGGGGCCAGGGAACCGGGCAGGCAAGGCAAGGCACGGCACCGGGTCCGTGTCTCCTGACACCAAAGCCTGCTTTCCCTCTCGCATCGGCAGCTCGTTTCCCGCAGGTTCCTGCAGCCTCTTGCTAAGATGGAGAGCTAGTGCCACCTTGTGCACAGCAGCAGCCATGCCGCCCACCCGGAGGAACGCTGTGCCGGCGCTGCCTGCCTCTTCCCCAGCAGCCTCCTGCGCTCTGCAGAGGGGACGTTAGGCACCGGGAGGCAGCAGTGATGGGAGCAGGCTGGCTGCAGGATGCCTGTCCACTTCTCCTCTGGAAGGCCGAGAGGGTTTCAGAGCTCAGTCAAGAGCCGGTGGGGGACAGGGATGGTGGACTAAAAAGCTGAGGGTGGAACAATCTGGTAGAACATCACTTCTGGTTGTTTCTGGAAACGCCAGAGCAGAGGTGGCTCTTGCCACTGAGAAAGCGGGGTCGGACGAGCGGAAGGAGGCAGGATTGCCTCCCCAGTTCAGAATGAAATGTAACTCAAGCCACAGTCTTGAAACCAAATTCATAGCTCAGTGCCTGCGTAGATCCGGGACACCGAATCGTTCAGCGGCGGTTAGGTGACAGAAACACGCCCGGGAGGGCAAGGTTATCAACAGGAGCGCTGCCTGCAGCTGCCCTCTCCTCTGGTGCCAGCTCCTGGCACAGACGGGATGTCCCTCCAGGAGAAGTGGCAGTAGTGCCATCCTGCGGTCACCCGGGCCTTTGCAACGGGGAGAGCGGCTTTGTCCCGCTATTGTTTCTTCTGCTTCCGCAGGAACTGGTCTTATCTTGGTTCTCCCTTTTTAATTAGGGTGATAAAAGTTTAAACAGGTATTGCCTGCTTGAGCTGGGCGGGAGCTGACCGTGCGGTTACTTAGGGGGTTATGAGAGCAGCCTGTGAAAACAATCCCTGTGCTCTCGTAGTCCTATAGCCCCTCTGCAAACAGCATGGGGAAAGCTACTCTAAAACACAGGCCGGCTCTGCAGGGCACGTACGAAACCCTTCACTTGCCGGCACCAAAACTCTGGCAGCCCGGGCTGGGAAAGCTGCACTACAGAGGAGGTGAATTGTCCTGATAGCCTAAAAACCCTCCTCTTCCCTCTCTGGAGAGTAGGCGAGACAGAGCCCAGGGTCCTTGAGTAAGTGCTTTGAATCCTTCCCTGTGAGGCTCTGCAAGTTCCCTGGGCATGTCCTTTTCAGGGGGACAAGAAAGCTGCAGATACAACTGTATTTTTATATATATATATATATATGTAATCCTACACACATCAGATTATTGCTATTTTCCTGTGTTTCTGCAAGCACACCCAAGAAGGTATGCAGTTCATAAAGAAGGAGCTATTAGGAGGTAAAAGAAAATAGCAGTCCCTCTGGGATGTCACCTGGGGGTATTATACCCCGGTAATGGTGTCAATTGGGTTTGAGCTGGCTTGGGACAAACTGTGAGGAATAATCCCAAATAGGATTATTTCCATAGGATTGATGAAGGTACATCCCATTTCCATCTTTCTGGAAAAAAAAAAAAAGACACTTTGAATTTGTTCACTTCTATCGGGATGCTTCAACCTTGTTTTTATATGAAGATGACAAGCCTGGGCTTTTATAGACACTGGGCTGTCATTGCCACTTGAGCAGTGGTACCTTTCAGGTCTCTGTGATGACACAGATGAGCCCTTTGGGCTTAGGAAAAGACATGAAGATGGTTGGGGACTTTGCCATTTTTCCGGGAGGAATAGATCTGTGATGCCACCTTCTGCATAAGGCTGGAGGGACCAGTGCTGCCTTGAGTCTCCTGCCAGGTGCTTCTCCAGTATCTTCCCAAGGCAGGAATTTCTCTTTCTTCCCAGGCTGCTCCAGTGCTTCTCCATCCTTTACACCAGAAAGCTCCTTTCCTAATACTGGAATCATTCCTGCTGAAGGTTGGGCGCATTCCTACCTACACAGCTATGGAAATCGGGTGGTTCCTTCCCTTTATGGCAGCCTTCTATGCACTTGACTGTTATCCCCTAACTTCTCTCTTTCTTAGGCTTACCTATCCATATCATCAAACCTTCCCTTAAGACTGGGCCTCTGAGATTTTTCTCCTTATCCTATTTGCAGGCAGTCCCTGTATTTCTCGACATGGCCCAACCCCAAGGCCTCCCTGGCACACACGGTGGGATGACCAGACAGCTCCATCTACCATGTGGTGATTTTGTTCCCTTGGACAACTGATGTCGGGACTTTTATAGGATGAGACACTTATAGTTAAAGCCATTCCCTGACCAGTTGTGATATGAATGATTGGAGAGTGGTGCTTCGTGTACATCTACAAGGGAAGGGTGCTTAGACAGTTGAAGGTATATCTTCCTGCTCACCCCAACTTGGACCCAGCTGTGCTTTTCACTGGGAGGGGGAACTGTTTAGCTCTCCTGAGAGTGGGGGAACTGTACAGGGGAAATAGATGCTAATTTGTCTACTGTGGTGACTCCATCACGGAATGGCCTGATCCAGAACCACTGTTGCAAAGACCAGCTCGTATTCCACAAGGCTTTTCTTGTCAGGAAGCTGGAGTTGACTCCACTAAAGCTGTGACTGGCACAAGGGTACATCTGATCTTGGATAAACCCTCCTTCTGAAAGAGGAGGAGGTGGTGCCTGGGGCCAGAGATGAATTGGTGCTGGTGCTGTCCTTGCTGTGTGACTAATGGTGTTGCTCTGGGGGCTTTTGTCATCTAACCAGCCTGTAGGACATGTGACCTCCTGGAAGAGGTGCCCCCAGCTGAACCCTTTGCAGAGCGAGCCTCTGAGCCAGCTGGGAATTGCTGTAGGATCACCGGGATGCTGGCTTTGACACGGAAGTGGGACCATATCCCTGAGAAAGTGAGATCCCACCACTGAGCAGAAAATGTGATGGAGGAGGCAGGGCGGGGGCAGTTTTACGGGTACGTGTAGACCTCTGTGCAGCAGCCCTCTGTTCCCAGGCGTTTGAGCCTTGACTTACCTAAACAAATAGGGGTCAGCGTACGAGCGGAAAACATGCAAAGTGAAACCATGGCCGGCTCCATCACCAGCCTTTCTTGCTTGTCCATCTGCCAGCTGTAGCTGATCTGACTCTTGCTGGCTCGTGCTGCTGTCTCCCTTGATTTCAGACTGAAGCGAAAGGCTCATTGCAATGCAGTGGCCCCAGCGCCCAGGGGCCCGTGACCGTGCTTGGTGGGATGCGTGTGAACCGGCTTCCCTTGGCCACGCTGCAGCCGTTGGGTCGTGCACACGCAGCGGGGAGCACGTTTGGGGCAGTTCTCGTGCAGATCTCCAGCTGCGGCCTGGGGATAGGGCTGCTGTTGCCAGGCACACTGGAGCAATGTGCATGGTTGCATTGGAGGGGGCTTTGTGTGGGGGTAAGAGGGTTACATCTAAGTGGTCTAACCTCCTAAATCCCCCCTCTGGGCTAAGAAGGGGCATGCAGAGAGCCCAAGGTAGGAGAGAACCCTAGAGAATCGAGGCAGTCCTGTTCACTGAGGAGTCTGTGCAACTCCCTCCTCTGCAACCCTCGAGGGATCTGGCCCAGCGTGAGCATCTGGCTTGCACTGTCTTGGCACAATTGGTCTCGGTTCTCAATCCCCTTCGTGCCCCAATCTGGCAACCAGGCCCAGCCTGGTCCGTCGGGCCCCACGCAGGCCCCCAGTTACCTGCATTTCTTCGGAGCTGTGTTTGGTGGCCCCTGGAGGGAGCCAGCAGCTTTCCTGCTGCACTGCAGGTTACCTTGGAGTGACTTGCTCCTTTCTGCCTCTTGATGCCAGCTTTAGGTTTACTGGGGTCTGGCTCCCTGCTCGTGGCTTCTTATCCCTCACTACCCACTTTGCAAAGAACCAAGGACTTGTTCAAGAGCAGAGCTGCCCTGTGGCTGGAAATCTGCCCCCGCAGGGTTGTATGGAAGGGATCAGGGTAGTACAGGTGTCCCTTCCCCCCAGCAGTGAATCCAGTCACTGCATAGCCCCTGAATTATAGCAGGGGCAAATGAGGTCAAAATGTGTCCTGTGACCTTGTAGCGCTTGATGGATGTGGGAGCAAGCAGGTCTCCAACACCTTGGTTCTTGCGCTGATCTACTGGGAAAGAGGGAGGGGAAAAATCCAGCTTGTCTTAAGGTTCTCTGTGCCTCTAGAGCCCTCCTGATGAAGCTGAGCCCTCCTGCACCTCGCAGCCTCTTGCCCTGTGAGCTTCTGCAGTTACACGGTACCTGGCCTTGCTGGAGCAATGCTCAGGATCAGGTCCGCAGGAGAGGAGTGGGTTGCTGCACCGCTTGATGTAGCCGTATGGGCATCGTGTGCTTCCTCACTCCTGCCTCTTGCCAGGGTCGGAGGCATGACCCGTTCTCAACAGCTTGGTCGTGCGATGCCTCTGCTGCAGAACAGCCTTGAGAGCGGGGGGGCAGCTACCTTCCTGAACACCACGCTGCCGTCCTCTGAGGCCTGCGTCCTCTGCTTCTTCCCTTTCCTCGTCCCCCTTCCCCAGGAGCCCTACCTAAAAGTGCCCGCTTTTCACAGGCGAGCATGAAACCAAGCAATCCCACAAAGTAAAGTCAGGTTTTTCTTTTCTCCCTTTCCTAAACAAGGAAAGTGCTCTGCCACTGACATCTCTGTTGCAGACAAGGTCATGTGTCCCACGTCAAACACTGCAGGGATGGAGGATGGAGATATCTATGGACTTGGTTCCTTGGACAGACGCAATGCTGATAAGTGGAGCAGAGATGAAGAGGGGAGGGGGTGCAGAGAGTTGTGTGTATGCGGCTGAATCCAGCTATATGGCTTTTTGCAGCCAAATAATTAAATCTTCCCTTGCCCAAGCACAGCTCTCGGGAAGGCTCAAACTTGGGGCTTGACATGTCTTTAGGAAGCTGAAAACATGAGTCTTACAACAGAGATTTATTGAGGTCCAAAGTCTAACCTGAGAACCAATGTGGGCTACTGCAGTCTCGCTGGAGACTGTGAAAGGGCATGCGTCCCACCTTGCAGGCTGCGGTGACAGAGCCCAACGGGGCTGGAGATGGCACTGGGACCAGCTGCGGTGCTGCAGCCCCTTGCCTTGCCAGACCTCTCTGGCTTTTGGAAAAGAAGCAGGTTCATAATTTAGTTCTGTGAATAGTTGAGTCGCAAAGGGGCTCTGAGGGCAGTCGGACAGGACGGGACCGTGGACCCATGTTGCGGCTCTGCAGCAGAGAGGGGACTGCATGGCTGAGCCCCCGTGCAAGGGAGGAGCGGGGCAGGAGCAGGGCTGCAGGGGGCAACGGCAAAAATAAAAACAAAACCAAAAAAAGCAAGTGACAAAGCAAAAAGCACCCCCCTCCCAAAAAACCTCCAAAGGAGTGTTCTTTTCAGGGAGCTTCTGAACAGCATTGCGGAATCCAGTGCTCCTTTCATAGCACTGGGGGGTGGGGTGTCACTTGCTCTGGGGGCGTCCCTTTACATGGGAAGGGGGATCCTCGCTCTGCACCGAGGGGCCGCTTGTCACCCCCCCCCCCGCCCCGCTCCTTGGAGCCCTATCTGCCCGCGCCCCCCACCACCCCACACCCCCCCCCAGCTCTGCCCGCATTGTCCTGCCGCTCCTCCTGCCCTTTGTACGGCGGGAGCCCCGGCGGTGCCGGAGCGGGGCCTCCCCCCCCCCCCGCCTCCCCCCGTGCCCCCGTTAATGCGAGGAGACAGCTGCCCCGCCAGGCGCTGGCGGCATTGTTACTCCTATTTGTCAAAAGGCCGAGGATGCTCCATAGATCGCTCCATGGCTGTTGTTAAGTGTAATTAGAGGGTTTATGTCCCCAATTTCCATGAAAATGAAGCTGTGAGGCTCCTCTCTTGGCATTCACCGCGTGCCTTAATTGTATGGACATTAAATCAAGGTCCGCTGTGAACACGCAGAGAGGGGCTCGGGCTGTCCCCGCTCGGAGCAGGGCAGGCGGCGAGCGGGGCTTGCGGGAGAGAGGGTGGGGGGGAGAGAGAAAGAGAGAGAGAGGCTGTCAGTGCAGGGTCCACCCCGCCGGGATCGCCGTCCTCCCTCCCCGCCGCTCGGGGCCCCCCTCCGCCCGGGCGGCCGCGGAGGCGCGGCGGGGCCGGGGGCGGTGGAGGAGGCGGGGGGGGGTGGTGCCTTGCGGCTGGGTGCCGCTGCCTTCCTTCCCCCCCCCCCCGCCCCGTTCCTCGCCCTGCTGGGGTCAGCATCGCCCCCGGCCCCCCCCCCCCCCCCCCCGGGGCTCCGCCAGCCGCCCCGCTGCATCGCACCCGGCCAGATGCCGAGCGCCGGGCGCGGAACAGCCCCGGGGGCAGAGGGACGGACAGACGGACACATCCCGAGCTTCTGCCCTACCAGCGATAAAAATGCGGCTGGTGATATCAATAATAATTAATAATAATAAAAGCCGATAGCGCCGAGGACAGCTCGCAACAAACCTCCGGGTGCCGGTGCCGTGCGACGCGTCCCGGCACGGAGGCAGGAACCGCGGCAAAGCGCCCGGAGATGCTTCACAGTCCCCCCCGGTCCCGGGGCTGCGGGAGCGGGTCCCCCCGCCGGGCCGCCGCCGTCCGAGCCCCGAGCAGCCGGCGGATGGCTGTGGGGGACGTGGGGGACCCCCTCTCCCTCCCCAGAACAAAATGAAAATCCCGTTCGTGTGTTTCTCTTTGCTCGCAAGGCAAAGGAGCCGATTTCTCTCCTCTGGAAGGGAAACCGGCGGAGGTTAAACACGCGTTTCCCATCTCTCCGCTCCGCCGCGGTTCGGCACAATAATCGCTCCATTTAAAAAAATAAAATAATAATGCCAAAAAAAAATTGAGAGGGATCGAAAAGGGGTAAAGCAATTAAACCGGTTTCGTTGATCGCCGTCGGACTTAGAGGCGCCTTATGAATTTAGGACGATTTCTCTCTCTAGATATCGCGTCTGAAAATCCTCACCCCCTCCCCTTCCTCCCCTTCCTTTTTGTCCAAAAAAAAAAAAAAAGAAAAAAAGAAAAAGAAAAAAAAAATCACAAGCCCATTAAGGTCGCTTGCACAAGGGGAGAAAAAAAATCCTGATGCTCTTCCAAGTTAGCAATAGAGCTGGGTCGCTATCCCACCATTGTCGCCCAAACCCCGTAATTACAGCTCGGCAAGACTAGCTCTTAGCAGATTTACCCACTCCAGGGGAAGCAGCGCCCGGCGGCTCCGGCGGCACAAACTCTGCTGCCTCGCTCAGATCCAGTGCAAACGCCCTCCCGTGGCTCAGGACGCTTGTTTTTGTGTAGGCAAGCTGGAGATGAATAAGAAAGGCGCCTAGTCTCTCATTATCTGTGAATTTCAGACTTTTTTTCCTCTCTTTTTTTTTTTTGTTTTCTTTTCTCTCTTTCTT
Source organism: Balearica regulorum gibbericeps (assembly GCF_011004875.1). Taxonomy (NCBI): domain Eukaryota; kingdom Metazoa; phylum Chordata; class Aves; order Gruiformes; family Gruidae; genus Balearica; species Balearica regulorum. The sequence continues at coordinate 10,681,579 of NC_046199.1, forward strand.
TTTTTTTTTTTTTTTCTTTCTCTCTCCTCCTGCCCTGGAACAATGCAGAAGGACCTCATCAGAGTGAAAACCAGGCTCCCGCTAGGCTTTAAAAGCAAGATGAACTTGGTGCACCACCCATCTTTCTCTTCTCTTCTCCAAAGCTCTTTAAAGGGGTTATGAGGCGTCTCTCTCAATTTATCCCTTTTCTCTTGATCTTCCTAGCAGAGGGGTTTGGGGTCTAGTCCTGGCTGTTTCAGCTGATCTCATCCAGTCTAAGGGATTAGAGCTTCTTCTCCGCATCCCGGCTCTCAGCACATCTGCTGATTGGGTTCAGCACAAGAGGATTACATTGGGACCCAATGACGTCACCGCTAGGACATAAGTTCTCCTCCATTAACCAAATCCTCATCAGCAAGATGTCCTTGAAACTGGAGGAGTAACATTCAGGAGTCCATCGCCAGCCTGTCCCCACCTTCCTCCCGGGCGGGCTGCTGGGGCTTTCGGAAAAATATTGTTTAAGCTTTGAGCACTTGCAGCTGCATCAATAATGTACCACTACGGGCTGGAGGAGAGCACGTACCCTATAAATAGGGTTCTGCACCTAAACTGTTAATCAGAGGAGCTTTATATATTCTGTTGCTTTTTCTTTTTTTTTTCTCTTCTTTTTTTTTTTGGTTGGTAAGGGAGGGGGTGGAGGGGCAGAGGGGGAGGGGAAAGCTGCATCCTACAGTTATATTTCCAAGCTCAAAAAGACATCAGCGATAATTTTCTTTAAAGCTGACATGGATGTAATTTTAAAACGTGTTTTCTTTTTTTTTTTTTTTTTTTTTTTAAGAAATGTGTAGGATTTCACCCCCGTTCTCTCTGAGAAGAGACAATGTGTCCTGAGTTATATAAAGTAAGAGGTTCCCTTTAAATATACAATACGAATTTTATATTTTGGGGTTTAATACTAAATTTTTCTTAATATTACACGAGCACAGACTCACAGGAACGAGGACCTGAAAGGAAATGGCTTTGACTTCCAAGTGACAAACCAAGAGAGTATTTTTTTTTTATTTTTTTTTTTAAGTTAAGACTTCCACCCTGGAAAACGCTGAAAGCACCTATAGATTTGCTGCCCTCAACCCGCTCTAACCTATGCTGTGGCATCCAGGCAGCAGTCCTCGCTGCGCCGTCCCTCTCGGGCCTCCTGCGCTTGCAGTTTAGCTGGTGTCTCACTATGTGCTTCCACCACATCCATTTTGCGAGCTGGGAAGCAGTCAGACACGGGTTTGCTGCGGCTCTTTTTGGTTAAACTTACAGACCTCATCACGGGGCAGCTGTTACAATGGAAATGGGCACCGGGATTTATTTATTTATCTAGGGTCACCGAATTTCATCTCTGGAGAGAGAAAACGTGTTTAACAACAAGCAGACTATGTCCAGCTAGGAGAGGTCTTGCTTAGAAGCCTTGCGTGTGTTTAATTTTTCGGTAAGCAAGCTGCTGCTTCCCTGCTAATTATCTATCCCTCCTCCTCCAGACACCCCCCTGCCAAAAAAAAAAAAAAAAAAAAGTGTATACACACACTCACACTGATTTTTGTCATGGGAAGTCAAGGTCTGTGGGTTTCTACACACCCTTATTCCCCATCTAGAGTAACTTTTATGGCCAGCAGTGCTATGCATATTCTCTAGAATAGCTTTCAGGTGAGGATTTATTTGCCAGTGTTTATTTCCATGCATTGTGGTATTTTTCTTCTTCTTAGGAAGGGGGTAAGGTGAGGGGAGGCGGGATATAATTGTTTTGATGGAAGGCGTCTTGCTCCAGCTCTGGAAGTCTCTCCCTGCCCCAGCAGCGTGAGCATTTCCAGGACAGCTGGGAAGACAGACAACTGCTGGAAGAGAGATCTAGTCCCTTCCCCACTATATCAAAACAATTGTTTGGAGGATGGCGTCTCCCTTCCTGAGAGCCGTGCCACACCAGAGCAGGCTCCAAGGGGAAAACTGCCTCCAAATAGCAGTTTGTAAAAAAGACTAGCTGGTGGGCCACATTTGGCTACCAACAAATGAACAGGAATACTGTGCCGTGAGGTGAAATATCACCTCCCAAGCTCAAGAACCATATTTAAAAGGCAGCCACAGCACTGTAAGCCTCTGTCCCTATTTGTGTGCATTTTTCTCTTCCCCTTTCATAATACTGCAGTTCAGGACACAGGCACCGAACTGGGGAAAATCAGTATTTGACATTACGCAGCGAAGGGAATTTTCCCTTAGCTTTTCGTCTTCTGAAACTTAAAAAAAAAAAATAAAAAAAATTAAAAAAATCTGCTTATTTAGAGCCTATTCCATATTGACCTATTTACTCCGACAGACCACGGCTCTCAATCTTTTATCGATTTAAAAGAAAACAACCTAAACAAATTAACACGGAGAAAACCGCTCTTCTTATCCCGAGGCTTTACCGTTTGGACGGGGCCTACCCCCGGGGGCGATTCGGCTTCGGCCTCCGCACCCAGCCCCGAGGATGCTGCCGATCAGGCCTGCCCTGGCCCGGGGAGAAGCTCTGGGGGGGCGCGGGGCGGCGGGGCGGCCTCTCTCGGCCTCTCCCGGCCTCTCCCCGGCCTCTCCCGGCCTCCCCCCGGCCTCTCCCGGCCTCTCCCGGCCTCCCCCCGGCCTCTCCCGGCCTCCCCCCGGCCTCTCCCCGGCCTCTCCCGGCCTCTCCCCGGGCTCCCCCGGCCCGGCCCCGGCCCGGCCCCGCTTCGCTGTCCATGGTATTGAAGGAGCGGAGCCGGGAGCGGCGGTACGCGGGGGCGCACGGTTCAGTCCGGGGCGGGGGGTTGTTCTTTCTCCCCGTAAAGCAGGAGGTGTTTTCCTTCGTGCCCCCTTCCAGAGCGGTCTGTACTCAGAGGAAGGTCTGTCCGTCTGTCTGTCACCCGTGCGGGCAGAGTGCGCTCCTCCACCTGCCTCTTCCCCCCCCACACCCCGTGAATCCTCCCCGAGACCCCGGGGGTTTTGTTTTACCTCCCCCCGCCCGGCGTGAAGCGGGGATGGGGTATTCTGAACGTCCTGTCCGTGTGAAGCCCTGTGCTAGTGACTTAGCGATGTCATATGGCGGTGGGGGGGGAGCGTTCCTGCTCGGCGGGCTGGCGGCGGGGTTTTATTTCTCCTTTAAAACAAACCCCACCAACAGTTCGGCCCCTCTAAAGTTTACCATTAAATACCCCCACAAGCTCATGCCCTGCTTGTCCTGAGTTGCAGGTTTTAAAAGCAGGCTGAGGTCTGGCTGCTATTTTATTAGCACTTCCAGTGAGACATTTTGTCTTAAGCACAGCCCTTCCTTAATCTCTAATGCAGCATTTCTACATCCCGGAAGAAAATAGTCAGATGATTTGCAAAGGGCCATTTTTTTTTCTTTTTCGTTTCTTTCTTCTTCTCCCCCTCTTTCGCTCTCTGCCTTTTAAAACCTACCACCTACTGTTCCCCGAACAAAGAAATCCCAGAGACAAGCAACATGCCTCCACTTTCCTTCCATTTCCAAACCCCGACTCTGCCATGCATAGATGACCACATTAGAAAAATACACAAGATTGAACCCGAAACCAACTGCGGCACAACAAACCATAGAAAACGTACGTTCTGCCCTGTCCCGGGCAGCGTGACACACATATATACACACGCGCACACACACATGCTGCAGAGCGCTCACAAAACACCCCCAAAAATTCATCTCCCTCCTCATTTCTGTTGAATAAGTGAATAACAAAACAGCCTTTGTCTGTTTGTTTGCCACCAGGATGCGGCCCAGGTACCGGAGCAGCGCTCAGCGGCCGGTGCCCCGTCACCATCCTGAGCATCGCCTTGGAGCTGACCCACAGCCTGGAGGAGAAAGCAAAATCTCTTTAAAATGAAGCCCAGATCTCTTTCAAATCTCAGCGAAAGGTTTTGCAGATTCTAGGCCTCTGGTTTCTGCCCCAGAAATCTCGCTGCGTAGGAAAAAGATCAAGAGTTTGGTCCCTGCTATATTTCAGGCATTCTTCCACATTTTTTTCTTTTCCTTAGAAAGCAATTCATTTTCTTAGAAAGTAATTACACTTACAAGAGGTTTGGGAATCAGATTTTTCTATCAAGTCTCCTCTCCCTCTTTTTCTCTCTCTGTCTCCTTTTGGTCTTCTTGGCTGCTGCAGGGCTTTTTTTTTTTTTGTTTGGTTTTTTTTTTCCCCCGGATCTGTAATAAAAAAAAAAAATAAATAAACCCCCTCCCTCCGCTCTTCCCCTAGAAATACACAATTTGCTGATTTGCAAAGCCTCTTCCTATGTGGAGGAAAGCTGCCTGCTCTCCCCACGACTCGCTTTCCTGGCCTCCCAGCTCCTTGAGAAAGGAGGAGGGCCTTGTGCATTACAATTCCATTCAATCTCATTCATTCTTGCCTCTTTCTAACGGTCTTTGGACAGCAAATCCACACCAACGGGGGGTCCGAGCCCCCTCCTCATGCCCCCCCCCCAGCCTTAAACACACACAATAGCCATCAGCTAACAGCACAGCAGCAACTTTGAAACATTCAAGCTTCTGAAGTGAAGAATGCCTGCAGCTCCCCAACCCCCACCCCCTCCACTTGTTCCTGGGCTTGACATTTAAAAAACATATAATGATCTTAATTTTAAAAAGGGGAAGAAAAAAAAAAAAATTCCTCACTTGGGTCACACATGGTTTCGCAGGGCAGAATTCTGGTGTCAAGAATTTCCTCTGCAGGAGAGGATTGCTCCATCACATAGCTAATTACCTGATTCCCCTCTCAGTGCTGGAGAAAGGCGTTTTTTTTTTTTTTTTTTTTTGCCTTTTTTTTTTTTGCCTTCCCCCCTTTCCCTAGAGATGTTTATTTGGTTGTATCAATCACCAGGACGGTTTCCAGCCTAATTTTTCCCAGTCACCTCATGAAGGCACGGCCAAGGACTGGGAGCTGCTGCGGGGGGGAGGTTATTGTGTGCCTGCGGTGCAGCATGGATGCTGCGCTTGTTCGAGCGGGGCTGGGCGTGGGGACAGACGTCCCCCGGCATGGGGAGAGTGGGGGCTGCCCTGGGGGGGAGCTTGTCTGCTCCTGAGGGTCACCCCCGCCTTGGTATAAGGGGGGTTACACGGCCTCTCCCTGGCTGAGGTGGCACAGCTTGGGTGAGGGGTGCATCCTGGCAGGGGTAGGGGACCCTCTCCCCATCTCTGGACGGGGTGAGGTGTCTCCTACTTTTTGGGAGGGATGTGAGCAATGAGCCACCATCTCTCCCCTTGAAATGCGGCCCCTCACCAGGGCTCGCTGCCCTCTCCCTGCCTGCCCAGGCTGGGGGGCTCGGGCCCGACCGCCTGATCCCTGTCCCCAGTCTCTGCCAGCTGCTGTGTGGAGCCAGGGCCAGCCTTGGACGGGCTTGTCACAATTTCCCCACACCACCACCTTTGGCTTTGAGGCTTATATATTTTCTCCTCTTTCTGTTTTCTAAGTGAAGAAGGTCTCTTTCATCGTCTCTAACCCTCTGCTGTCCCCCTCCTTCCCTGGGGAGCACCCCTGGTCCCAGCAATGCTCCCCCAAGCCCCAGGACGTTGTCCCAGGGTGGGTTTTGTCTGAGGATGGGGAGGAGAGACGTCCCTGCACATGAGACCCCGCTGCTGCTCTCGCTGAGATCACAGTGCCTTTAGTTAAGGGCTTCAGCGGTGTGGGGGGTGCTCCCTGCCCTCCGTGCCCCCAGCTCCCCTGGGTCTCCAGGCACCGCCGACTCTCCCGGCCAAGGCTGGAGCCACTGTCCCCTCCCTGGTGGAGGGGGACAGGCCCAGGGATGCTCCTGTCCCTCAGGGTTCAGCTTGGCTCTGCTGGCACCCCCTGGAGATGGAGGAATGGGGCAGCACAGGTACCTCCTGGTTTGGTTTAGCTTCTAGGAAGGGGAAAAGGAAGAGGAAAGGAAAAGGAAAGGAGAAGGGGTGTGCAGTGGGGTCAGGGCTCTGCTGTCCACGCTCGCTCCCACCCTGGGATTTTGCGGTGGCAGCAAGCATTAGCGGGAGGGGGAGGCCACGGCTTCGCTGTACGAATTTGAGGGAAAAGTCCAGTCCTAGAGGCAGCCTGTGGCTACTGCAATTCTTTTAATACAATTAAAAATCAATGACACTCTGTGCACGCACGCAAATAAACATCACCCCTCTGCATCCCTGCTTCCCTGCCCACCCCCTCTTGAGGCCGGTGGGGAAGGCATCTTCTCCAGAGCCTGTTCATTACTGCTCTACTTAGGTGGGGAATTGCTTAACCGGTCTCTCTCCAGTAAATCATATTAACTCCAAGCACAGCTATTTATAAAATGTTCCACAGCCCAAGAGTACGGCATCCAGATCACTCGAAGAAAATTAGGCGATTAGGCGTGCATAATCCAAGCCCAGTGCGTCTACGTACAAAGCCTCGCCAGCCGGCCTGCCTTCAGCTATTCACTGACATTAAAGAAATCACCGTTTTTATTGGAAGCCCAGCCCGGGCCTGAGTCCCAGCCAGGGACAGGGAAATAACCTTTTGCAGGGCAGAGCATTCCCGGATGGCTTCTGAGGGCTGGGAAATGAAGCCCAACTTGGGAAAGTCTCCCCTCCCCAGCCCTGCTTCCTCCCTTCCTGCAGAAGGGCCCCTCCAAACATATAAAATGCAGCACTCCGGGCTGGGTTTCTCCCCCCTCCTCCTTTTGCGACCCATTAAACGTCTTCTATACATTTCCTCTTCATCTTGTCAAGGCCAGTTGCTCTATGACTGCTGGTTTCCCAGGCAAATCACACCAATTTCTGAGTTGATGTTGAAGGTCCACATTGGCTCAGCAGGGGTCCCAGCGAAGCACTCATCCATGGAGCCGGAGGTCAGGCTCTGCCCTGCTTCGCCAGCTGAATTATTATTATTTTTTTTTAAAGTCATGTTGCTCTTTGAACATTTACAGATCTGTTGGCGACGGGGATAACAACAATAACCAAAGGAAGGGCGTCCTCACTGCAGACGTTCTTCTGAGCCTTTCTGATAGTGAGGATGCTGAACGGGATGCAGTTCCTCCACCTTTATTTCAGCCTAAACTCTTAAAGCGAGAGTTTTTTAGGGGGAGACTAATGGGGTGCACACATGCAACCCCCTCCACCTACCCCAGGCGAAAGCCTTACCCTGAGCACCAGGCAGCTGCAGGCGCCCGCTGCACAGCCATGCCCCTCGGGGTCTGTCCGCGCACGTCCAAGGTTGTATTCACATTTTAAAAATATTATTCGCTTTAAGGGTATCTGGATGCCTCATCTGTGCCTCGGCCTGGGAGCGCGGGCACAGGTACAGCCGTGGGCAGGCTGCGGGCAGGCGCACACGCCGTGTGTGCACAGGCAGGAGTGCGAGTACTTCCCTGCACACCCAAATCCTGGATGTTCAGGGCAGCGCCTGGGACATGCTGCTGCGGAGGTGAAAAATAGAATAAACCTGGTTCCTGCTTTTGCACTCTTACGCTCTTCTTCCTTTTCTCCCTTCCTCTTCGCTAGCTTTAGCATTTTTAATTAAATTACAAGCCTCAATAATGTTTTCCTAACTAGAGTTCCCCGCTTCCTTGTGGAGTAGCGTGCGGAAAGGTATAATTTTGCAAACAGTTTCTTTAAGAGCTGAGCCTGAAGTACCATCAGCGATGTGTGTGAATAGAAAAAGAAACACCTCCACAAAAGAAGGGATTGTTAATGGAGGACAATCCAAAGGGGGCCCACTAAGGCCTGTCCTTTACAATAACGATGGAGGGCGATGATTTGAATGCAGGGGGCCCTACTTTCAAATCTGGACAAAAACAAAATGGTAATAAGGGTTGAATCCCTCACTGGTCAAAGCAGTGGGCAGCAACTGGTCTCTTTAACTCCCCCCACCCCCTCCTTCCCCCAAATCAGACCCCAAACAAGAGGAACTCTCCTCCTCTTTAACTTTATTTCCTTGATTAGCTCTAAAAAAATAATCGCCTGGGTGGACTTAGGGGAAGTTTTTTAGGGCTGTTTGAAAGGAGAGGGGTCCTCTTCTGCAGGTGGTGAGGGGACGTGCCTCGCTGCGGGCAGGTAAGCACCGAGGGGCTTCTCTTTCTTACCATGCTCGGGGGCTTCCGAAGGGCTGCCCGGGATTTCCGAGGCAGGAGCCGGGATGCGGCTCGGTAGGGCCCTTCTCGTCCGCGTAGGCTGCACGTAGGGATGCTCCGCAGAGATGCTCTTGCCTCCCTGGCTGCCCTGCCTCCAGATGTTGCATCATTTCGCAGGGTCAGTTCATTTTATAACACTGCTTGTAGCTTCCTCATCTTGGAGCCAATTAAACCCTCGCATTCGAGGAGGGTGTGTGGGGGGGAATTAATAATTACAGTGCTATGTTTAAATACCGCTTGCCACTTATTTAATGGGAATATTGCAAAATATTGGTAAATGGCTCTGGAAAACCTGGCGTAGGCTCTGCCTGCACCGAGGGCCGCGGGACGGTGTTCTGGCTGTGAACGGGCCATGAATGCCGGGCAGAGGGTGCAAGGGCTATCCCCTCGCTGGGGACATCTCTGCCTGGTGCTGTGTCCCCACCCCAAGAGCCCCTCATGATTCCCTCCCCCCCACACCCCATCCTTCCAGCGTTGCTTTCCCCACATCCCCCCCACTCAGTCCAGCCGTGGATGTCTGTCCTGGCTGGGGAGGTGCAGGAGGGGGGTGCTCAGACCTCCCCCTGTAACTCGGCACAGCCCCCAGCCCCCCCAGGCCCTGCTCCCCGCCGCCTGCTTGGGGCAGCCCCGCAGCCGAGCGCGGATCTGCCTCGGGGAGGGGGGGGTTAAAATGGGAGCAAATGACCCCATGGCACCCGTGGGCACAGCCACAGCCCGTCTCCCACGCGTGCAACACTGCCCGCGTGTCAGGGACAGCTTTACAGCTCCGTTTGCGCGGCTATGCCAAATGCACCGGGTTTTATATACATATATATATGATGCATATATAATTGGGGTGGCACATATGTTTATATGGCCAGGCTGTGTGTGTGTTTATGTGTCGTGTGTGCTTGTAACGCCCTGAGTGCTCCAAATCTTTCCAGCTGTGTTTGTACAACTTGCGCAGCTTATTCAGTGCATGCAATATATAACTAGTTTATGGAGATATTTCACGGAATGCATCTTTAAATTCCTATCGCTCCTGTGGGTACCGAGCCGGTACATCTGCACTGCTGACCGTCTGTCCGTACATCCGAGGACACGTACATCCTTATGCCTCGGCAGCCCCGTCGGAGGCGTCCGCAGCCGCGTTTCCCCTTTTCACGCGTAAAATTTCGGCGTTGTACCCCTCGGCTTCCCCCGCAGAAGTTGAGCAGCAGCTTTAGCACGGTCATTCCTCCAGTTACCAGCGGTGATTGAGCCGGGGACAGCCAGGGCTGAGCCCGGCTTTGGCTGCTGCACCGCAACGGCCCCCGTGCTCCGTGGGCACGGGCAGGGGCATCCCTGCACCCCCTCCTCTCCAAACCTTCCTTCCAGGAGGTAACTTCAATACTCAGTTCTGTGTTTGGGAGAGCAGCGTCACATCAGGTAGTGCCACCAGGTAGTCTATGGGAAGCCCTTTTTCCTAGAAAAAAATGCACTTTTTTTTTTTCTTTTTTTGTTTTCTTTCAGGGAATACATTTATCCCGAGCCATCCCTAGGAATGCGCTCCTGGCCATAAGGGCTTTGGAGAGATTGTTTTATTCTGAGGAAAGGGGGGAGAAAAGTATTGTCATCGTGAGTTTTCCACCCTCCCGTACAAAATCAGCCCATCTCTCTAAGGAAGGTCCCGATAAAGGGGAAAGGCACCTTCCTGCTCCTGATGCTCCACTCGCCAAGTAACTGCTGAAGGGACAAACACACATTTGTGTTTTACTGGGCATCACTGTCGTCCCCTTTTCCTCTTCCTTTATTTACCAGAAGTGCTTCGAGAAGGAAAAAAGATCCCCCCTCCCCCCCCAAGTGTCACCTCTCCTTAAATATTTGCCCTAAAAATATTAGTCTCTAATCGAGGCAGGAGCCTGTTTGATTAAAGAGACCTTTCCAAACAATTTCAGCAGCACGTAAACAGCCCGGCAGCATCCGCGCCGGTACCCGGCGCCGCTCCGAGCCGCTGCGGCAGCCCCCGAGCTGCAGCATCCTGCGCTGTGGCTTTAACGGGGAAAAATCAAGTGTAAATACCTGCAAATACCACTCTGGCAGACATCTCTGCCTTTGATTCCTCTGTGACAAGCATGACAATCCGCTGAAATGAAGGCACCTCGGAGTTCATTATGAGAGAGGAAAACTACTGTATCTTTGCTGCTGCAGCATCAGATCCGTATTTTCTCCAGCGCAGATTTGCGGGGGGGGGGGGGGTGGTGTGTGGGGGGAGGAGATACATACGTTTAGTGTGCATTGAACTGACGCTTTGGTGCTCTCTCAAACTATCAGTCTCGTCTATTTGGGATTCTGGGTAGAGGTTTCAACCTTGGGGGTTGTTTGTGCTAAGTTTGATGCAGTAGTTTCTAGAGGGAAGAGCGTGTTTGTAAACACAACCTCTGCTGCTGAAAGGCTGGTTGGTGTAACGCCGGGTGATATACGGTTATGGGGCTTTGTCAGTCCTGCTCTGCCCGTGAAATGCGCTGATAATCTCACTTTAATGCTGAGATTTAAGGGTGAGGAATAATGCAAAACAATTCTTTGCGCGGGCAGAATTCGTATACTGAAAAATGCGAACTCAAATATTCCTCTTTCAGACAAAACAAGAACATATTTAACAATGCCTAGTTAAAAATAAAGAGGAAATCTATTAAGGTAATAACTAAATTGCTATTATAGGCATCAAAGCACCCTGATGCTTTGAGGTAACTTTATTTCCATCAGCCTTTTCAAAGACCACAACATTAAAAAAAAACAAACCCACCCCGTACCATCCCGCCTCACTGAAACCCTGCCATTTTACTCATTAATTTTGTAATTAATCAGTTAAGAAGTTCTGACTTTTTGGATTAAAGGGACGGGGAAATGCAATTCCGCCCAGCCTAATTTTAATACGCGATTGTGAAATTGCTCTTTTGAGCCTCCTGCCTCAGCTCCGTGGTGCCCGCTGCGAGGTGTGGGGGCGGCGGCCGCAGGAGCCCCGGGACCGGGGGGACCCGCCGGCCCCCCCCCCCCCCCCCCCGCAGCCCCCGCCGCGTCCCAGCGGAGTCCGGGGAGCCCTTGGGGCGACCAGCCGGCCCCGCCGCCGAGCCCAGCAGCCGGGGAGGGAAGTCGCTGCTTTCTCGCCCCTTTGCAGCTGGGGAACAGCAGCGCTGGGGGGGGCATAGAGAGTCTCCGGTCCCCCAGGCTCCCCTCGCCCCCCTCCCCCGGGGGCTGCGGACATCCCTCCGCGGCTGCCTCCGGGGACAGGCAGGATCTCCGCCACCCTGCTCCCACCGCCGGGCAGGGACACGGCCCGTTTCCTAAAATACAGGCACAGAGACACCCCCCGTCCCGCCCCAGCTCCCCGAGAGCCACCTCTGCCTGTCCCTAATCCTGCCTGCCCTGCCTGTCCCTGCCCTGCGTGCTCCTGCCCTGCTTGTCCCTGCGCTGCCTGTCCTTCCCTGCCTTTGCTCTGCCTACTTCAGCCCTGCCTATTCTTGCCCTGCCTGCCCCTGCCCTCCCCTGTTCTGCTTGTCCCTGCCCTGTCCTTGCTCTGCCTGTCCCTGCCCTGCCTGATTGTGTCCTTCTCCTGCCTGTCCCTGCCTTGCTTGCTCCTGCCCTGGCTGTCCCAACCTATACCTGCCCTGCCGTGCCCCTGCCTGTCCCTGCCCTGCCTGCTCCTGTCCCCTCACCAGCCTGCCAAGCTCCCCTCCAGCTATCGGCCTCTGCCCTGGTCCCGGGGGCAGTGGGGACAGCAGTCGGTGGATTTGGAGGGTGAGTGGGTGCACTTTGGGATGGATAAACTGCAGAGCCCACCCGGCCATTGAGCATTTGGGGGAAGGAGGAGGCTTTCGAGGGGACCCGGCCTCTCCCCATCGCCCATGAAAAGGCACTTGAGCGTTTGCATCCCAGAGGCTTTTCCCTCTGAGCGAGCGCCAAGTGGCAACTAGCTGGTGTGTCCCCAGAGTGACAACCCTGGGTGTCACCGCCGGCAGCCCGGTGACCTGTTCCTCTCTCCTCCAAAGACACTCCACGTTTGTCCTTCCTCTGAGACACACGCGTTCACACAGCGGGCAGCACGGTGCAGGGAACGCTGCAGCATCAGCTGTGGCCGTTCCCCCAGTGCCTGCTTGCACAGCCCGTGCGGACCGAACGCCGTGCAGAAGGCAGGAAGCATGTGAAATACCCAGAGATTTTTTTTTTTTTTTTTTTTTTTTTTTACAATATACACTTCACAATTAGACAGATCCAATGGATTATTTCTCTACCTCTGTCTTTGATCTTGTGAAAACTAGACAGTTTTGTAAATACCATTCCTCTATTTTCAGCCATTTTGCATTTATTGTACAATTAATGTACAGCAGCGATCTGTTTCTTTTCTTCTTCTTCCAACTCTTTCCAGAGCAAACAGGCACTCCTGCCCACACTGTCCCAGTGAGATTTATTTCTTTTTCTCCTTGTGTCATCACTAACACACTGTAATAAAAAAAAATAAATCTTTTACTGGTCAGTTTTGAGGAAACTATGGACAAGGTGTAAATCCAATGCCTCGAACCTACTACACAAGATCTGTTACTATTATTAATTTGTAAAACTAGCAAAACTTGCACACAGAAGTGGATGCTTTATGCTAATTATTTAGTAAAGATTTTTTTCAGCAGTGCAGCAAATCTCTAGAGTTTCTGCATTTGTTTCACACTTAAAAGAACTTGGTGCAAATGTAATCAGCACATTAAAGTGCGTCTTTCATTAGAGGACAGGGAGCAGGGAGGAAGTCTGTCCCACCTGTCTACCAGGTGACCTTGGAGCAGTTCATTCATGTTGAGTTCTGTGTTTGGGTATTATTATTACTACTATTATTATTATTATTATCCCCTCTTTTCCCCTCCCCATTGCCAAAATTCCCAGCCCCTCCCAAGGCCCTCAGGGAAAATCCGCAGGGTTAAAGCACTTTCCCTGGCTTTGCTGCTAGAGATGTGGCCCGTTGCCTCCAGACCTGGGGGTAGCAGGGGGTGGTGGGGAGAGGGATGAGGATCCACACCAGACTCCCCAGCACTGAGGGGACCTCTGCTTCTCATTTTGTAGAGATGGTAGAACACAAAGGCTAAAGAGTTTTTCTAGGAGAGGAGATGGTTTGGAAAGGTTTAGGAGATCTTGAGTGGTTTCTAACCAAGTCACTCTTTTGCTACATAAAAATAAAACACAGAAAATGTTGTCCCTCCTCTTGCTCTGCACACAGATGTGAGAGGAAGGGGCAGCTGGGGAGGTGGCTGGGGCAGGGAGCCCGTGTAGGACCTGCCCGCAGAGATGTCAGGTCCAGGCTCTGTGCAGTGCCAGCAGCGAAGGATTAGTTGAATGTCACCCTCTCTGGCACCGAAACCTTTCTTTATCACTTCCAGCTCTGCCTCTTACCCTGCTGGGCTTCTCCCACCCTGTCTCCCTGCCCATTTATACTCTGCCTGTCCCCCTAAAGCATCTCTCCATTCTTCCTCAAAAAAGAGATGAGCAGAGACCTTGTTCTGATTCTTTCTCTTCTTGCTCTCTCTTTCCCTTGCATTGGTCTCTGCTCCTCTTTTACTTCTCTCTGGCAGTCCTTGCTCTCTCTCCCTCTGCAAACCCTTTCTGTGAGCAAGCTGTTCTCAGTGGGCATGGAGGTGAAAATCCAGCTGGAGACGATAAAATCCACTGGCTTGGCTATTTCTACCCCTAAAGATCATCTCTCTCTCGTGACACACGAGAGAGAGACAGACATCGTAAAGGCATTTTCTCACTCAGCCTAAGCCATGAATTTTAAGTCCTCAGGACAGAGACCATTTCATATGGTGTGTGTTTGTGTAGATTCAGCACAAGGCAGGGACCGTACTGTTATTTCCCCAATATTTCCACTTCCCTGACTCCTACAGTGCCACTGTTTCATCTTTACTAGAGACACATATATTTTTACATCCCTCTTTTTCTTCCCATGAATCTGGCTTGCTCTTTGGGGTTTATAGTTTTAGACATATTGTTTATTATTCATAGTATTAATAACAGGTATCATCTTGCTATAGCAATTAAACAATTACGGAACTCATTCCAATTTGGTCAGCCAGAATGCCCCATATAGCAGAAATATACCTTTTAATGTGAGTAACCAAACCTGCACATAGCTGGGCACTAAATGTTAGGTTTAGCTTTCCATAAACTTAAATATGTGCATTTCTTACCCAGTCAGATCCTCCATAGACCCATAAAGCAAACGATATAGTGATCTGCTCTTAGGATGCTCTAAAAGCTTGGAGAAATTCGTTGAGTGCTACTTCTGTAGGCTCTTGTTACCGTGAATCGGTGATGAGATTCATTGTTTGCCTTTACATCCACTTCTCTGGGCTTTCCCAAGCCCGGGGTAGCCTCTTGTTAGAAACAGGGCACCGTTTATGACATTGGTTTTTGTGAGATGCCATTAAAAAGGGATCGTTGCCCTTATTCTGTTAACAACTTACCCATTGCAAAATGGTCTTCCTGCTACCCTGATCCACCCCCTCACCTGCTCAAAAGTCTCTCTATCTGGGGCAGATGACTGGAGCAACGCACACCCCAGATGGTGCAGCACATGGATGTTAAACTCATGAAGCAATAGAGCCCAGCCTGCCGGAGAAAGCATCTCCCCACTCACCCACCCTTCACTGACTCCCCACTTGGCAACAGATGTGGTTTCATCATGGCACAAGGAGTTCCCAAGGCTCAGAGAGGCTGCTGTCAGTAGAGACCCTTCGCTGCATTGAATCACAGCCATTTGCAAATGTCAAGTGGATTTTTCTCCCCCTCAAATAAAGAGGCTGAAGATTGTGAGGGGAAACTCAAAGATGTCAATGGTCTGAAGGATGTTTTCCATGCCTGAAGGTCTGTGCTAGCTTTAGGTGGGACAGCCAGAGCTCTGCATCCCTGCATGCCCCCACCACCCTTCTGATGAATTTTCAGCCTCTTCAGTTTACTCCTCTCCCATGACATGACAGTTCTAGTAGAGCAGAAAGTTCGTTATTTTATGGCCTGATTTTATTCTGAGACTTCTTCTCCCCATCAGATTCTGTTGTTCTCTGCATGTGTGATAATGCACTTGCATATTAGCAGACCCAAATCCCGAGCGGGGCAGAGTTGACCATGGCCATCGCTCATGACCTCTCAGAATGAGAGGCTCGATGCAGTCACCACTGAAAACAATATTAATCACTTCCTTTCACCTTGTTGTCACTTAGCTCAGATCGTAGTTATAGCAAACCCGAGGACAAGATTAAAAACCTCACATAAGTAAAGATACCCAGTGAAGTCTGCAGAGCTACACCAGCTTCTGTGAGTCAAGGACTGAAGGTGACACACGGACCACACCGATATGTCCGGGGTGTTTGATCCAAAGGCAGGATCCTTCTAAACAGGACACAAATGAAAAAGTGAAGGTTATCGATGCTTTTAATACTTTTTTCTATCTTGATGATATAAACCTCTAAAAGGTTAAGAAATAAGTGATTGATTGGAGTCAGAGTAAATAGTAAAGGAAAAGAGAAGTTCACTCACAA
Organism: Balearica regulorum gibbericeps; assembly: GCF_011004875.1. Classification (NCBI taxonomy): domain Eukaryota; kingdom Metazoa; phylum Chordata; class Aves; order Gruiformes; family Gruidae; genus Balearica; species Balearica regulorum. Next base: position 10,697,229 of record NC_046199.1, read on the forward strand.
AAAGGTGGGGGTTTTTTTTCCTCTTTACTCTCTCTCTCCCCTCTATGTCTGAAGGACAAACTTTGCCCACACACCAAACTTTAGTAAAACAGGACTAAAACCCTATGGAAGTGAACCATGAAATTCTAAAAATACAAATAGAGCCAGCAACTTTTTGCCTATTACTTCATTGATTAAAAAAAGGGGAGAATATTATTTTATTGTGCACAATTTCAACAAATCTCATTTCTACACTTCAATACGCAAACCCTGATTTCGGTGAGGTGTCTATGCCCAGGTAGGATCAAGCCTTGAAGGTTTTACAAAATTCCTCTGTAGGAATTTGTATGACCTGGTCAAATAATTTTAAAAACCATTATTAGGAAAATGAAAACAAACTGTTGATGACCTAGAACATATATAGAGAGAGAATCAGATGATATAGCTACAAGGTCATAAATGCTCAGAATATTAAAATAAATAGCAGAGCTCTTGAGTTAATGAAAAGCCAGTTAGGCCAATAAACATCTAAAAGAACACATATGAACAAACATCCATCTTTTTAGTTCATCGAATGAGTGCTGTTTACAGCTTTACCAAATTTTAGGGCCGGTTCCTGTTGGAGTGGGCAGTAAACAAGTGAATCAGATGGTCGCGGTACTGGCTGAATTTCTCAGCCATGTATAACAGAGTCCAACAACAGGCGGCCCTGGCTAATTGCTGAGCATCCCCGAAAATGCAGAGATGCTGTACCCTCGTGTGGATGCAATATGTGCGTGGCTATATTCATACACCTGACACCCTGCGCACAGCCTAAGCTAATGGGTTGCATACAAAGGAGGTATGAATATATGACAAAAGAGAGTCCAGCACTAACCCTGAAGGCAGAGCTTGAAATCTCTTCTGCGTAGTTAATATCCAGCGCTGGCCTAGGGGCTGGAGCCTTTCTGCACGGCCTGTCTGAGCCCGTGTATTCAAATGATAGCAGGTCAGTCAAGAATATCTCTTGCCCTTTCTTTTATTTTGCTCCATCCTCCCTCTGCACATGTTTTTTATCCAACAAAGAGCTCGTACCCAGATTCAGTATTCACCTCTGCGGTATGATGTCCATCTCGGTCACTTTGCGTTCCATCGAGGGGTGATCTGCAAGTTACCGAGAGCCTCGAATTTCACCCTGGGTATACGCGGGGAAGGAAGGAAGGCTGCAGTTTGCATTTTAAATCCTGAAAACATATTTTAAGGGCTCTGCTTCTGTCTGTTCTCCAGTTCCTGAGAAAAACTCAGCTAAGGAAAGATTTTGGTAGAAACCCAAAACTGACATTCGCCTGCCTTTTCCAGGTAATGCATATGCATGCATGCAAAACTCAGGCATTGGTTGTTTCTGCCTCAGGATTAAAAGCTATGGCATGAACAGAAATAGAAGCCCATCTTTGCAAAACTGCTTTTAAAAATTCCATATGCCAGTTGCATACCCTGCAAAGATGTAGAGCTTGAGTAGTGGTAAGGAGATGGGGCTGCCAGCCAGGAACATGAGCAACAAGCTCAGCTTCCCGGCAGGTCTGTTCTTTGTCTTTGGGTCAATTCTCCTTCCTCAGCCTGGTTTTCCTTCTCTAGAAGGGGAGAGGTTACTGCTAAGTATTTATTTGTGTCTCAGAATAGTCCTCAACAGGGACGCTTCATTTGTGACCAGATTGACCCCCCATTTGCCCGAATATCCTGAATTCCTATGAACAGACCTTTATGTTTGGCATGTACAAGAAATACAGGGATGGCTCTCAAAACCGCTACTTAAAACCTAGGTGGGTTTTAAAGGGGTAAATGGCCCACAAGAGTACCAGGAGTTATGTCTGAAGAAGATATGCAGGATAGCTTCTTGAATTGAGATTATTTTGAAAGAGAAGTAGAAGTGTCCTAAACTCCTCTGCAATTTAGCAAAAAAGCAGCCCTGACTTTGGCTGTTGTTAGGAAAACAGCAAACCAAGTCCTGGTTGTTCTCCGTCCCGCTCTGAATGGCTTCTGGGTAGAATAAATCCTTCCTGCTTTTAAAATAAATGAGTTTCACAATGCCAGGGCCATTTAAATTTACAGTGAAATAACACCAGGAAATTATTCGGGCTCCAATTTGTATTCCCAGTGTTTTCCTCCAGCTGAGGAACACAAAGTTACACTCTCGCCCGTGGCTTGGTGGTGAGCGTCCAGCCCCGCCGCCCTGCGAAGCTGATTTGAATGTAAAAGCAGGAACCAAAGGAGCCGTCCAGAGCAGAGGATGCAACCTTGCTTTCCCGAGAAGCTGCAAACGGAGCATCCTGGTCAAGGTCACACCCTGCAAGAGACTTTTCCCTTCCCCTGGATGCTGAAGGTGATGGGAGAGCAGGGCTGGGCGGCTGCTCCCATCTGCCTCCTCTCACTCTTTGTTTATCACAAAAGATGAACCTTCCCGGGAACGCTGCGAGCAGCGCTACGGTACAGGAAATTTTCAGCAGCTAAAAGGTTCATGATTTTTGTCAAGTGCAATTGAAAAAAAAAAAAAAAACCAAACAAGAAAAAAATCCCCACATGAACTAAACAAGCCATAGGAACCTTCTAGAGAAAATACTGATGTAATTTGGGGCAGGGCGTAGGTCAAATTTCCAGTCAGGAGACTGGAAATAGTGAAATGGTTTTCTCTTGCCCTTCCCTGGTTGGTGTCGCAATATTTTGGAGTATGCATTTTCTCCTCTTTCCAGGCATCTATCACAGAAAGGATTTCTTTGGGTTGTTTTGGGAGGTCTGGGAACTGCCATTTTCTTTCCCTTCAAAGCTCCTATTGGACATGTCAGGACCCTTCCCGTTGATTTTCCTAGCCCTTCATTAATCCATTTGGTTTAGTTTTGTTTGAAGGAAAAATGAGGTGTCTCCTGCTTATTTCTAGCAAAATTTTCCAGTCTGCTTTTGTAGCTGCTACAGCTTTATTTGTAAAAAATCAGCTTTTAATCTGAGAAAGCATTTTGAAGTGGCACGTTTTCAGCATGGAAATTTGCATTAGCTTTAAATGTGTTTGCGTGATTCTTAATAGCAGAAGTTTTGTATTTCCCAGAACTTCCGTGATGTTTAAAGTCAATCAAAGGAAATGGTCTTAGGGAGGGGTATTTGAAAATACTCTCTGTAGAAACAATTTGAAATAGGTTTAGTCCTTTTTTGAAAGATTTCAGCTTTCCGAGATCTGGGTTGGAGCCTCCTTCTCCTGTGATTAACTGGGGCATCGCTGTTGTCTCGGTGGAAATATGAACTAGTGCCTTTTTGTTAAGTCTTTTGAAGTCAGTTTGGAGGATGAATGCCCAGACCTAAATGGCTAACGTGAATCTGCGCAGTCCTGGGAAAAATTAGAAATGATGTTAGCAGGCAGCTAAGAGAGCGAATACCTGTTCATGATCCTCTTTGAACAAAGATAGGCGAGTAGTACGAAAACGCAGCCACACATAAATCGAGCATGAGGCTGTGGTACTTTTTTCTATATTTATGTTTTCAGACTTGGAGCTCAAAAATGTTTTGAAGTTTTTGTGTCAATTGTGAGCAGGCTCAGAAAATCCCCAGGTTCCAGCAGGACATGGTCTTGTCCTTTGGGTAGATAAAATGGCAAACAGAAAAGACTGGCTAAGGAAGTTTTACATCGTTAAGGCATACAAAGAAGATACACATAAAAAAGGTTTTTCACTCTCTTCCCTCTCTCCTTCCTTGCATTGCGATGATTTCTATTTTATTTATGGATGTCAAAGGAAATAGCTTCCTTTTTTTCCTCTAACAAAAATACCCCCACAAAAACCAAACAGAAATTAGAGCTGATTTGAGCTAAGAAAGCAACATCTGAAAACTCAGCTGAACTTGCCCGTTCCCCTCCTGTCATTATTCTGCATAAGCTGGATCCATTTTTTCCTCACTGCAATCAGCTGTGAAGGAAAACTTCCATCGATTTCAATAGGAACAAGCTAGAACATGTTAGATTTAAATGTTTGAATCCTCCGCTGTACTATCAAGGCATGTCAATCTGTCTTAATACTTTATTTCAGGTTACTATATTAACAAAATTCAATGATATGCTATAACAAAATTGCATTACATGCTATCTCTGTGTTTTGAGCTATCATACTCCGTACGCGCTGGCATTCCTTCTCTGTGTATGAGTGATCGTATGTGAGCTGTTTCTCTAAATCTACTTGGACTACGCTACATTTTTAATTCTTCCAAAAAAGCCAACCCGTGGAACAACAACCAAAAAATCACACACATTTCTTAGATTGTGAAACCAGATTCTCTCAGATTCGTATCTCAAATAATGCAGAGAGAAAGAGCAAATGCTCTGGGGTTGGATATAGGCTGTGAGACATTACAGCGAACAGCACTAAGGGGTACTTCAGCCAAAAGAGGACCCAAATTAGTGACCTATATTAGGAATAAACCGGTCATGCACTGCAAACATGATTCTGTAATTAAAACCCTCCCTGGTACAGGCACAGTTGATGCACAGGGTGTGCGTCGAGGCACACAAAGCAAAACAACTTCACTGGGAGAGTTAACTTTTTAAATCCAGTTCTGATGAAATGTTGAAAATACAAGCTGGAATATACAGGGGAGTGTCAGTTCTTCACAGCACCGAGAGACACGAACCGGACGCACGCATGGCTGCAAGGGAGGAAAAGCAAGCAAGGGAACAAATACAAACCATATCCAAATGTGGAGCTTAATCTCTCTGTTATTTAGAGACAGAGAGTCTGTTGCTGCATACCAACCTCTCCCGGTTTCAGATATGTACCCCGGCTTAGAACCCTTTTCTTTCTCAAGTTGGACTAATTCTGCAGAGCATGTTTTTGGCTTTCTGTGCAGACTGCCCCGGGCTTTGCTTGCCTCTGCTCAGGGTGAATTCCAGCACTGCTGGGACCGCTCTGGCATCAGGCGCCTTTGCTGAGTCAGGTTCTGCTGCACGCCCTGCCACGCAGCACACTGCATCTGCTGGGGGGAAAAAAAAAAAATTAAAAAAAAAAAAAAAAAAAAAAGTGCATTTTTAACTGTTTCATGCATGAGGTCATACTGCAGCGACCGGCTGTGCTGCAGTGGAGCCAGCGTTGTCCATGCCAGGGCTGCTCGCTGGGGACGGTCACTCCAGGAACTGGTTCTGTGGAGTCTTTCTTCTCCAACAGACGACTTAACCCTTTCAGCTTTCTGACAGCTGAATAAATAGGCAAATGAAGCAGGGCTTAATCTAGTGTCCAGCCCCTCCAAAGGCCCTGTATTAAAGAACTTAAGGAACTAATTGCTTCTGTAGTGCTATTGCTGCCCTGCAACTGCTGAAAGACTCCTGGAGGTTTGCCTTTGGTCTGCGCTCTCAGTGCCAGCCTTATTTTGTTAGACTTTACTATATTTCCATATTAAAACAGCCAGGCCAGGGGAAAAAAAAAAATGGAAAAAGAAAAGAAAAAGAAAAAGAGAGACTCATTAAAACTGCATCATGTCACCCAGCTGAACTTCCCATCCCTCCACTTCCCCCTTCAATCAGCAGCAAGGATAACAATTAGATGTGATAGCTATTCCTAATAGGCGGCAGTTAGCGCTTGCTGCTCCAGCTCTGGCTAAAGCAGAAGAACCCTATCTCATCCCCTGCGAGTTTATAACTGATGAGGCTCGGATTGCCAAATAAACCTCTCCCAAGCAGGATGGGAACCGTAGGGCTGTACCCCCTCCATCTTTCCCGCTCTAGTTTCTTTTCCCGCTCAGCAGAGCAGCACCAGTGAGTAGCACAGCCCGTCCCACGCTGGGGCTGCAGCTTCCAGTCCTGCCCCTGGAGCCGAGGGACCCCCGGCCAGGGCGGCAGCAACGCTCAGCTTCACTCAGCCAGAAAATTTGGTATTAGGAGTGGGAGAAAAGGTCACCTTGGAGGATCAGAGATAGAGAGTTAAAAGAAAGGGGCTGGGAGGGGGAGAGAGGGAGGAGGTACGGGGAGGGGGGGGGGAGGTTGGGGAGGGAAGGGGGGAAGGGGACGTAGGATTTCTAAGCAGGCCTGACCCGGGAGGATAAAATATCCTGTTTTCATTGGTTCAAATGAACCATTAGGGAGAGAGTAATTTGTTGACCTTTTTGCTGCCTTATCATGAGATGAACAGCCTTAACATGGGCTTCACGTTTGCCTTAACCCCGTCGTAAATCATAGAAGAATTGATTTTTTTTTTCTTCTTTTCCTTTTTTCTTTTTCTTTTTCTTCACAAAGTATATAAATAAATAACAACTACCAGGAAACCAGCTTGTATTTTGAGATGATTTAGCAAAGCAAGGTCAGGTAGGTATGTGCATTGGTTTAGATTCTGTGGATGGCATCCACTGCCTTCCTTATTTGTTTTTGTTCTCTTTTGGCTAAGCAAATGGGAATCAGGGCTGTGCAAAGGCTCTGCTTCCTTTGGGAATTAAAACTGGAGGGCAGTGATTTGCCTCTTATTTCCATCAGCCTAGCTTGGCAGTAGTTCCAGTAAAGTCAGTTTACGCTCTCCTAAAGCCAGTCTCTTTCCCCAGCTCCTGCAGATAGTCTGGCATGATTTTGGCTTAAGAAAGGCAGGACCAACATGAGTGTTGGGTTGAAATGACAGTTTTAGAGTTTGCTGTGGACCTTCCATGCAAGGTTGCCATCTGTGCGAGGAAATCAAGCTCGCAGAGTTTGGAATATGTCAGCTTGCTGGGGGTGTACCCAGGGGCTGCTCGCCGCTGAGCCCAAACCACACTCAGATCCTGCGAAGGACTGGCTTTCCTTGGTTTTCACTCTAAACCTCAATTTTCAAACTTTGGAGGCTTCACAAAAGTCTGGATACTGAACACCAACAACAGCTATACCCAATATATTGCGGCAGACCCAAGCATTTTCAAAAAGCAATGGAAGTTGTCTGCTTTGGCGTAGGAAGAGACCACCAGAAAGCTTTCCCTACAGGCAGGTTGGGTTTGGGTTATCAGTCCTGGGGTTTCTTGCATTTGCTGTGAAGTAGCTGTTAGGGATGAGATGGGATCCTGCCAGACAATTCCTTCACTTTGAGGAAATTCAGACTCAGCTGCAACTCCTTAGCCACGGCTCACGTCCAGCTGAGCCAGTTCAATGGTTCCAATCTGTCTACAGTGTTTTGTTCAACTTCACTCGTGATATTTTGTTGTCTCTCTCTGGCACACTGGGGAAACCATACTACCTTCACACTGAAAAAATTGACCAACTCCAAATAGAAAATTACTTGAAATTGTAGGATAGCCACGATTTTTTACGTAGTGACACAGGTATGTTTTGTGCTTCCATTGAGTCTCTTATTATAGGAAATTTAGATATGGAGCAGAAGCATCTGGCCTTCAAAGAACTCTGAAATTGCCATGGGATGTTATGATAATGCTGCTTTTATGTGACTGATCTTTTCCATTTGTCCTTTGCTCTCTAGGTAACAGCTTGGAAAATGTCACCTTTTTGTAGGTAAAGAGAACGCTATTCTGTGTCAGGTTTGTGATATGAACTTTTATTATAATCATTCTACATGAGATGCAGATCTTTAAGCAGCCAGCAAATTCTTGTCAAATGAACCCAAATCAGGAAGGTCAAATGTTCTCATGGAGAATGCGAGATAAAGATGACTTCTGTGCCTGTTCTTGAATATAGCATCTTCTTTGATTGTTCGGAAAGATATTTAAAATTACTTCTAGCAGCAGGCTGAGTAACAATATACCCGTGTGTGCCAGGCTGAAAATAACCATTGGAACTGCATTTGTACTACACTGTGAAGTATGTGATTGCTGGGAGAGATTTCAAAACTTTCTTTTTTTGCTTTCTGTCTTACATTAATTACAATTTTCCTACATATCTTTAACATGTTGAGTGTCAGGTTTTCTTCCTCAATTGCACGCTCACCTTGGTTTTTGGAAGGCGTTGCTAGATTTTTAGTGGTAGTGCAGCTATTATGAAGGTGGATTTTATTACATTAAGAGTTTAAAGAAGTTAATGTCAAAGTAAATTGTAACCCAAAGAACACATAGAAATAGGGTTTTATAAAACCCTATAGCAATGGCATAGATCCTGTAGTTCAACCAAAAATCAGTGAAAAAATCAATTATAGACCATTATTTTAAAACTGTTCCTATGCAGTGCTTGCAAAGTAGACATTACAACTTGCTGTTGTATGAAAGCAAAAAATGTATTAGTTAATCCAGCTTCTAAACTAAAGTGGAAAGTGAATGAAACATGTGCTTAAAGTGGAAAAAAAAAAAAAAAAGAAAATGCAGAGGAAATTAAGGGGGGAAGAATACCTTTTAACAAGCTTTCTTTTCTGGGTTGTTGTTGTTGTTGTTGTTTTAAGCTGACAGCATCCTTTTATTGAGTGTGAGGGAAGGAGCACTGCTCCGGGGCCAGAGGGTTCCCTGATGCCTCTGCCCATGTCCGCGATGATGTTTGATCTTCATCGCCATTCACCTCCAGGTGCAAGCGCGGCTGATGTCTTCACCCTTTGCACCGGCACAGCACTGCTGGTGCAGAGCACTCTTGCAGGGGGGTACTTTCTGGTACCTTAACGGGGGCTTTCATCCTTCTTCATGCAGTCCCAGTACACCAGGACTCCTGCTGAGGGACAGGGACACCCACGGCTTACGATATTGCCGAGGTAAAAGCCACCAACGCACCAAGAACATGTAGGGTGTATGATCAAGGTTCTGGCCAAGTTTCTGCTAGCAGTGCAGATGTCATCAGAGGGACTCTGGAGCTGTGCGAATCTGTGGTAGGATGGGGATAAGAAGTCCCAGGGTATTTCATACCCACAGCAGGATCCTGTCACATTCGGCTGCTCTCTGTGAAGCGCCGTCACCCCAAGAGAAAGCAGGCTGGAAGATTTTGCAAAGGTGCAACTGAAGCTCAGTGGAAGCTGGGGCAGCCGATGCCTCTGGAAGCTCTCCATCCAACATCCCCCACCCCACCTTGTGTGTGTGTGCCCGCTGTCTACACTTACCTGCTGTGGGTACACAAAGGTACTTATTATTGTGGGGACAGTCTTTTGCTTCCATTTCCTCTGTGTGTCTCCAAAAAAAGTCTCAACAGCATGCCCATCTAGAGAGAATTTTCTTTCCAGATAGCCGTGAAATTCACTGTTGAGAATTTTTTATTAAGCACCTTGAAATTTATGTAGTAAATACAGACTGTTAACAGCAAAAAAGACAGCAAGACACATTGCTTATGTGGCCACTAGAGATCTGGGGTGCCCAGCAGAGGAGGGGAGGCATCGGTGTGCTCGTTTGCTGTTGAGGAAACTGAGGCACAAACTGTGGTGTCACAGGGTGAAATCCTAAACGAGGATGAGGACAAGACTGGGATCTCGTGGAGGAGCCTGAGGATGGGTTGAGGTGCTGTGGGCTCTGCCACAGCCCCTGGCACCGCAGATGATCCACGCTCAGCCATGGCCAAGGCATCGCCAGCGGCCAGCATCCACAGACGCACCCACACGGCATCCACCGTCCTTCCCTATGGGGCTGCCCGGCTCACGGGATCACCTTCGGTTCTGTTCCTTAACAAATACCTGCAGCACAGCAGGTGACTGCTCACACTTTTCCTCCTAAAATGTAGCTAAAAAATGAATTCCAGATCTCATGAAATCCGAAAGCGATGGGAAAGAGGCTGGATCCGTCCACCCCCCTCCCAATCCCTGTATTTTTTTGCCTGCGGAAAATGCTCAGAGGTGGCTGGCAGAAGCTATATTTCGATAACAAGAATGAAACGAACATGTGTACACAGTTGTTTTCCCTGACTGGGGTCTGTGTAGTTCTTCCGGAAGGTTAATAAATGGTATGCAAATCCTCTTAAATGGCCATGTTTACACCAGAGCTTAGTGGCTCCAGCCATGTCCTCTACTTTTAACTCCCTAAGTTTTAGTGCAAAAAGAATTTGCTTCCCCACGCTCTTTAGAGCTCTCCTAGGTTTTGTTCATGCTTTTGTTCAGCTATCTGTTCTTGGGATCATAAAGGACATCACCAGAGGAAAAAAAAATAAGCTAAATTTGCCTTATTGAAAAAAAAAGAAGAAAAGAAAAGGAAAGGAAAAAAAAAAGATGTTTTGCTTAAAGACAGGAGGCTTCTATAGTGTAAAATGAATGATTAATAAGGATAAGAAAAACCTAGTTCAACAGGGCAAATGCTCAATAACAGCTCGTTTAATCATTGGCAGATTAGCTGCAAATGCAAAGTGTCTGCTGCAGCACGGTGTTAACTTGTGCTGTAAAGTGTTGGCTATTTCTTTAATGACAGCATAACCTTTCATTGTGCATTTGTTTTAAAACCTGGTCCTTAAATGTTGGAGGGTTTGATTTTTTTTTTTTTTCTTTTTCTTTTTTGGCTTCTCCTGCCCTCAATAAATTTTACAACACAGGAATATGCTGTGAGTTGTGTCACCTTTGCAAATATTGCTAGGCTGCAGTTGTGTCTTTGGGGGAGAATCAGATTTCATAAGGTACAGGCTCAGCTTTGGCAACCACTGACTTCTCTCTCTTGATTTCATTTTCTGGCAGCACTGATGCTGTCCTTGCGTAATTGTCCTTATGAGAACCAAGTACACCGTAACAAGTACATTTATTTGTTACCATGAGGAGAGTTGTCTGGCTTTGTGAAAGACATTGATGTAAGATCTTCTCTTGAGCGAAATAATCATTGCAAACAGAGGACCTGATTCATGAAGGCGCTTTTTAAAAATATAATTATTTCTCTTGCTAATTGTCTGGAGGATCATTTGTTGTATACAGACTGTATTTATTATTTACGTTCATGGTGAACATAGGAGTCTCTTACTAATGGGCAGTGGGCACTTTGAGGAAAGGTCTAAGCAGCTTTCTGGGATGGCGATGTCTGTTCGCAGCTTTCCGAACCAGGGGAGACAGTCAACAGCATCACCCACAGGCTCAGGTTTGCGAGGCCAAACAAGGCAGGCTCTCCCATGCTCTTTTACAAGAGAAGGGGCTGTTTCCCCACGCCATCTAAGCAGCCCTCCTCTGCATCTACTTCAGCTTCAGTTGCCCTTGCTTTAGCGTTGGACTACCGCATCTGGGTTAGTGTGGGGCACGAATAAAGGTATTGGCATAAAAAAAAAAGAAGGTTTTTGTCAAGTAGAATTGCTGACTGAATTAGTACTAAAATTGATACATAGAGCTGGGCTGGTTTGGGAAGGAATTTATTCATTTTTCACAGCGGCTTCCCTGAGTGTGCCCTGGTGCATGGAAACACCGTGGCTGCTGTCTGTCATGTCTATCTGCTTCAGCCTCAGGGCATCCCTCCCCACGTGCAGGTAACTTCTGAGAACAGGGTAAGCAAGAGACAATTTCTGTGATAACACATAAACATTTGGTTTCTGCTCAAATTCATAGAATAAAGAAAAACACTGTTTGAAAAAGGCTGGGTGAGCAGCAGTGCAAATGTCGTAAATACTAGTTCACAGTAATGTTAATAATGATTCTATTTTGTGTTAGTATTTTTGTTAATCATCATCATCATAAAAAGGTCCATCATCCAGTGTTTTCAAACAGCAGGGATTATTCATCAATAAAGTGTACTACTTAGCCAAGCTCACCGTTCTTTGCCTCCTCGAATGCGTTTGACCAGCTCTCTTGGCAATCATGCTTTCTGTCGCATTGTAATTCTGCAGATCGCCTGTCACATTGCAGAAGAGATAGAAACAAAGTAGTGTGTATAGGAATTTGATCATTTGAGCTGGTTTTAAGCTCATTTCAATTAACTTGGTAAACTATTGGAGCTAAGCTGCCCCTGCCTGGAGTCACCTTCACTGATAGTAACGGATGTGAGATATATGAAGTTCACCATAGATTCAAATTTATCCCCAATAACTATACAGCGATGAGAGGCTGATAATGCACACTCTGTCATTATCTTCAGCACTTTATGTATATATTTGGCTTCCATGGCAGAAATGTTCTCATGGCTGTTGTAAGTGAGGCATCACCTGTGTAACAGATTTTCTGACGCTTCTACTTGCTTCTCAAATTCAGAATAAGAGGTGTGAGCGCGATGGGCTCTGAAGGTGTTGGGAAGACTGAAGAAGACACAGGACAATCGCAGTAGCTATCAGAAGGTCTTACGCAGACTGGAAGCATTTGCGTTCCCTGTTTGCAGGTGGGACTGTATCACAAAATCTGTTTTTGAGGTGCACGACAGCATTATTCCCCAGCAGGACAGGGCTTTCCAAAGCACGTAACGGCCTTAACAGCACAAGTGCATGGTCTGTGCCTTCTGGTATCTGCAGAAACCTTTTCCTGGCAGCCTCCTGGGTCTGAAGAGACACCAGCATAAGCAGCACCAACATGAACAAGGGTGTCAGGAGCTCCGTAGATATGCTGTTTCCTAAAGCTTGATTGCAAGTCCCAAATAAATGGCTGAACTACCTTACATGCCACCACAGCCTAAAACCTGCTTTTTTAAATCATTCTGCAAGGAAGCTCTGCTATAGTGCATGTTAGCTAGTTAGAGGCCCCCAAGCATTGGCAATTTTAGAGATGATCTCTATTTTAGAGATCAAAGCTCATGACAGGATGCAATTACATTTAGAAGACAGGTGATTGGGGACTAAAACTTTGCATAGGAAAGACAGGAGGTTTCTTCTTGGACTGTTGGTCATAAGTGGAGGAGTGACGTTATTAAGATATTGAGTACCCAGAGAGGGAATGCTCATTGTAGGTTGTTCAGCTTCACTGTGCACACTGAGCTCTTGTTATATTTCCCATCCCATTCAGGACTTTTTAAAAAACAAAATATATAACCAAACTGCCAGAATTTGTTTAATTAGCAATTGTTTTTTCTGGCACAAACTTGTTCTTTTTAATTTGAAACAGAACGTAAAAATCTACATACATACTCTTTGTTCCCCTTGGACTGGTGTTTGTTTCACTATAAGGTGGCGTTAGACCTTTCACTTTTGCTGGCTTTCAAAGAAGCAGCGATAGCTGGGCTGTTATGAACAGGAATCAAGGAGTGTTGCTGGGCACTGGGAAAAGCAGCTTTGCTTTCCCCCCCAGCTGGCATGCTCTCTCTCTATGGGGAACGTAGCCCAGCTGTACAGAAACTATGACAAAAAGCCTATGGATGATGCCCCTGCGTTTTTGACGTACATTTTCTGATCTCTTCCGCTAAGCACTTAGACTGTGTCCTCTGTTACGTGCATGTTTTCTGTGTTGCTCTGACACCAGACCTATGCTATTAATTGTTGGGTTCTCTCTCGTGAGGAACGGGGAGAGTGATCAATAACCAATATGTATTTCATAAACACTTAGCCAAGGTCAGTAAAACAAACACGGGAACAGATACACAGTACCCTCTTGCTAAGTCCATAGGTCTCTAGGGAATAGTCATTGCTATTGGGGTGCAGGTGTTATTTCTGCTTCTCTGTTTTAATTCAGTTGGTCCCTGAAGAATCCTTATGGGCTTTGCATACTTCTGGCCACACCTTTTTATCAGCTAACACTATCCATCTGCGGCACTGTGCTGGCCTTTCATGTGACCTGTCTTCTGTGTGACCTTGATTTTGCTCCACCACTAATCTATAGAGTCAATTCTGGCCCCTCAACTATTTAACCCTTCGGTATTTTAGATCTGATTTTTCTTGCACCACAATGGAAGCACAAAACCAGCTGTACAAGCAGCTCCTGCTGCTACGGAGATGTTGGTAACCAAGGGAGGCAGGTGGACACATTTAACTAACGAGTTTTGCTGGAACATTTCGGCCAGTCATTGCAAACAGCCACTGGAGGTCATTGGAAACACTTGGTGTGATGCTGGGTGCCTTACACAGGTGGGACCACTCAAGTTCAGTGGTGCAGCCAAGTCTATAAGGTCAGTAAGAGGAGGTGGTGTTTCTTTCTGATCCTTGAGTCATCCAGGTCTTTGTGCTTATGAAACCAGAAGGTAACAGCTCAATCTTTAATTCTTTTTATCTTAAACTATTCTTTAGAGAAATAGTTTGCTGGACTAGTTCTCCAGGTATTGGAGTAGCCAAAACATGGATGGAATATTTGGATTAGTTTGGTTATTTGAAAAACTGCCATCCTAAATAAGAGAGAATGTATCTCTATGTTGGTGATTAGGCCCTGGTGCTGTTCTGCTCAGATTAAAAGCCCTGTTTCTCTCCCTGTCAAACACTGTAAGGAAAGAACTTCATCTCTGTAAACCATCCAGTTTAAGTATTTGAACACTAAGTGGAAGTTTCTGGTGATCAAAGTAATTTCCTTGAATAATGTATTCATACATAAACTTGAAAGAAATGTCATAATTGCAATAAGGTGTCTCTGGGGAGTTTGGTTATCATGATATAATCACATCCCTGGAGAGTGAGAGGCACGAGGCATAGCCTTGTGCTTAATAACACCCCAAGGGTGTGATTATCTCATAGCAATCGCACCCTCATTGTGCCATGTGGCCTGAAGAACTGCAACAGGGATGGAAATCCACAAAATTTAAGTGGAGGCAACAAAAACATGGAAACCTTGGGTATTTGGACACCAATTTCTGAATTATTTTAGATAAAAAGAAAAAAGCTATGAGCAGCATGATAAACAGCAGAGAGTGAAGCTGTTTTCTTGCAGAGCAAGAAAGAATGGGATGCAGTATCTGTCCTCAGCCATCTGCTATGCCTTGTCCTGCCTTCCCTCTTTTATTTTTTTTTTAATCCACCAAGTTGAATTAATGTGGTAGGGCTCGTTCTGACGCGGCACAGATCTGACAGTGCGTTGGCAAAGTGGCATGCTGCCTGCGGTACCTGGGCACAGGAGGCAGATTGCTTCCTTCTATGGAGAAAAGCTTGCAGGGAAGGATGAGGGGTGGAGGATGGGGAGCAGAGTGGCTTTGCACAAACCACCCTCTCCCCATCCTCCTCTCTTCTCCCAGACTCCTTCTGCTCCAGGGCAGTGGGAGAAGGGGAGGCCACGAGGCTCGTGCCTTGGTAGGAAAGGCGGGTGGGATGCTGTGTTAGATGGTAGCCGTGCCGTTTGCGTAGGAGGCTCTGAAACCCGGGGGCCTCGCTCCTCGGTGCGGATCTGCCGGCACGTTTGTAAGTTGGATATAGAGGAGAGGTTTACTCGCAACAGCTGATCTGGTTTAAAGTTGTGTTATCTTCTCTGCAGCCTCTCCCTTGGTTTCCATGGGGGTGTGATGTGAGGGAAGGGTGTTAATAGGGTATTTGCTCCTTGCCCTCCTGCCACTGTTGCTCCATGCCTGCAGATGCAGAGCATGTTACAAGACCTCTGGATGCTGTTGCCGAGGCTGTTCTGAACAGTCTCGGCAATAGGATGTGGATGGGACAATTGGGTGCAATATCAAAAGAAAATCACTGAGGTTTGGTTGTGTTTAACTGTAAGGGCAAGAGGAAACAGTAATGAATTCCCAGCCCTATTGCTTTGGAGGGAGTCTACTCATGCTGCGTGTGGAGGTGATTTCTGAGATCCACTCCTACATCTTTCCCTGAAATGAAGCCCTGAAGTTGTGCTATGCTTATCAGGAAAAGGGACAGTCAGAAATGCAAAAAAAAAAAAAAAAAGGGTTTTGTGGTAGATATTTCTCCTAACTCTCAGGCACAACCCATCTAAAATAGAACTGTATGGGCCTACTGCTGTAGAATTTGATTGGAGGCGTATACTATTCATCAGGGAGAGACACCTTGCTTCTCTAAGTCTTTTTTTTTTTGTTCCTGTGATTGAAAAGAGCCACAATTTGACTCTTTTTTTGATAATGTAGGAATAAAGTGGTTGTCCAGAAAGCAGGAGGTTTATAGCTTTCCTCCCTGCTCTCCCTGCCCCAGCTCAACACACACAACCTTTGTGCGCAGAAAAGAGGCACCTCCTATATTCACAGGATGCTGCAGAAAATATATCACGTTTATAGCTGTTAAAAAAAACCCCGCTACTGTTTAAATCTATTGTGTGCTCTCTAAGGTTTGCAAAATTAGAGTTGTTTGAGAGAGAAATCATTAATTTTTTTTTACTGAAAGTTGGATGGCGCTTATGTAGGTATGGAGAAAAAGATATTTCATTGTGTGCTTTGTAGTTTGCAATGACTTGCAAATGTGGGTAGGAAGGAAGAGAAGGGCCAAAATTCCAGCGGTGCCACAGTGCAGCATTTCTGGGCTATTTCTGACTGTGGCCTTAAGGGTTTTGTAACAAAATCATTGTTGTTGTCTGTAGCACAATTGCCCCTGACTTAGTGTGTCCTGTCATTGCTTTACTCTGCTTTTAACAGCTGCAGCAGCAGAGTGAGGATTTTTGGCAGCTAATGAAGTGCACCTTGAGTTGTCCGGGGTGGCAAGCTTGTGCTTTCGAAGCCTGACTAAAAACTGTGCTGGGTGTGCTTGGGATCAGCCAGTACTTGTTTTGGGCACTCGATTCAAAAAGGGGAGAGCTGCCTGTTTCCCTGAGCGGGTGGCCGTGCTCTCCTCCACATCCCGACTCTACATAGCCACCGTCCTTCTCTGTGACTGGGAGCTTGGGGGATTTATCAGACTCTTTTCCTTAGTTTGTGAGGTTTTTCACATATTTCACAGGGCTGGCAAAAGGTTGGTAAGAGACTCAGGAGGACCTCACTGTCTCAGCCAGGTATCAGATGAAACCTCTCGTGATGGGCAGAGATGATGTTTCTCTTCTGAATAGTTACTTCTGCATTTTGAGTACTGGGGAGCCTTTTCTAAGAATCTGTTTTAATTTTAATTTGGCTTTGGGAACAATGCCCCATGAACAAATCTAGAGTAAAATCTTGGAGAGAAGAGAATAAGCTAAAACAAATTTGAAAGGTTGGGTGCTTATTGCCTAGTCAGCTTATTAGATTTCTTCTACAATGTTTTTTAAAATCTGAGAGCCCCCAAGGTGTAACTAGCATGCTTTATGTTTTTATAGAGTCAAGGCAATTTCCACAAATTGAAAAATTATTTTAAGCTTTCAGAACATGTCGGGATGATGAAATGAGTAAATTCCATCTATTTTTTTGATGACATTTTCTCATTCTTGCGCATGGTAGGCTTATTTTTGTTTACTGTTAGATGATGTCAATGAGTTCTGAGATAGGTTGTTCATTGTTAAAATAACAAAACATATATTTGATCTGAGGGGGGAAAAAAAATGCATGCGAATGCAGATATAGCACAAGGGAAAGCAGAGGAACGGCTGGTCAGGCTGACCGCTCTTGACAATGTCTCTTTAAGAAAGCTCTGTACTCTCTTGCAATGTTAAAGTTGCTAAGGTAACTGTGCATTTTTTTAGAGCACAGCAAAGTAAATAGGTACATGACCTGTATAAATTCTCGGTGCATAAATTACTAGAGCCCTCAAGCTAGAGTAACTTATGCACTTCCTTATTTCCAGATGACTTTTTAGCTTCTCTGCATGTCTAATGCATAAGAATTTGATGTGCGCAGTTCAGGCTGTAAAACATCCACAAGAGAACCTGGGGCACTGCTTTCTCCTCTGGTTTTGGTGCAAAGAGGATCCAGTATGGCTTAACGGGTTGTAATGGGCCCTTGAGGAGAGGAAGAGTGGCTGAATGGTCGTTGCACCCCAGAAAGTCTTGCCAACTCATTTCTGTGTGGAAGGGTTGGCATGAACCTTGTGTTTGGCAGGCAAAGAAGCTTGGTCTCTCGCTGGAACCCTGTGTCTTCTGCCTGCAGCTTTTCCTGATCCCATATGTGGGTGCAATTCCAGGAGCTGTTTGAAATAATCTGGCTGGGTCCAGAAATGGTAAGTCCAAAGTACCTTAGTGAGTCCTACAGCGTGTGCATGGGTCTAGTCTGCATCGCTTGCAGCAGCGTTGTTCAGTGGCAGCTCTGCACGGTACCTCTGGTGTGCTGCTCGGGCTGCAAGAGGCCAGACTGTTTCAGAAAAACTGAAGCCGAACAGCTTCTGCTTTGATGCCAAATTCTAGAACCTGCATCCTTGTCCTTCGTCCTCTTTCACGTTGTGTTTTTGCGCTGTCCCTGAATGCAGAGTTGCTGGAGGGGATAACACAGCTTGCTTAATTTTATGCCTGTGCACACTGTTGCTGTGTCTGTGCACACAAATTGAATGCGTGGCTTCAGAGCGGTGTTGGATGTTTGGGTCCTGCTGCCTTATGATAAAAGGTGTCGTGCTCCTGATTGAGGTTTCTTATACAGAAATATGTGCATATACGCCATGTAACACATGTACAGTGATTTTTCAAGCTGTTAGGCCTGCTGCACATATGCTGCAAAAATAGCTTGACCACTTGCAGCAAACCCAAATGATGATCTGTGTGTGCACAGGGGCCACTTGTCTGGGGTTTCTGGGTGCCCTCATGGTCAAAATCTTCATACTCCATGCAGATAAAAATGTGCTGAAAGAGGGCACGGATGGGGGCATCCAGGGGCAAGATAGCCCTACCTTGGTGGGACTTACTGCTGGTATCAATTAGAAGCTGATATAATATTATTTCTAGAAATATCTGCTTGCTAACATCAGACTACCCACATGTGCCTAGCAACATCCAGAACAGAGCTCTGCGGTGAGGTCATGGACCACCGCAGGGAATGCAGGACTGGCAGTGCCAGTTCCACAGGCTCCTTGTCAACAATACCATCTGCTGGACGGATCACTGCTTGGAAAGGGATGGGAGGACATGGCATCTGACCATGACGTGCAAGACTTATTTTCATACTTACCTGTGGATGTGGAAGGGCCCCTGTATAAAGAAATGCTTTGGCAAGGTGGCAGTTTCTCCCCCCTGCCGCTAATTTCTGTGATGCCAGGTACTAGGGGTCTGGCTGAGACCACTTGGATCTCCAAAGTGGAATCAGCTTGTACTGAAACAGTCCCAGGGGATGTCAGGTTGGAGAAATAATTTAACTTGCTCCTTTCCTTTGGTTGCAGAGTCCTTTCTCAGCCGGAAAAAACACATCTCCAGAGACTTCTCATATGGCGTAGGAGGATGTGAGCAGCCCAACACTGACAGATCTGAATGGTGTTTGGAGGCCAGTTTGGAGGGCTGCTCCTCCCCAAGCACCAGAACTTGATGCATGGGCAAATTCACTCTTGCTGATAACACAAGGTCCCAAATCAGGTCTTTCATCCTCAGGCTGCTGGTTCTTCCTGACGTGTTGTGGTTTTACAGTGACGGCGGTCGCTCACTGGGGGGAAATGGCCTGCGAGCACATCCCAGCAGAGGAACTGGGAGCTCAGTTTAGGCCAGAAGTAGAAATGATTTCAGGAACAGAAGGTTGAAGGATCTGCTGTGGGGAGAAATCTGATACCACAACTGGACTGATCTGGTGTTTTCTCACGTTGTTGTACATTGTCTTATTTTTAAGACAGAAGTGAGTTGATCTGAAAAAGTCCCATCTGCTCTAGCGGGGATGGAGCCGGTAGGTTCTGGTACCATTGTACTGATAGTCAGTGGAAAATATTGGACAAGTTATACAGAGATTTTTTTTCAAGCAAACCGACAGGCGGTGGGAACACTCTTTCCCTCAGCTTTCAAGGAGAGTTGCTGTCTTATGACTCCTTGCTGCAATGAAAAGTTATTTCCTTCCTTCAGGGCAGGAGCTTTGCAACCAGATTACTTTAATTCAAGCAGGAAAATTCAGCAGTCGATGCATTGCTTTCTCCCCAAACCCTGCAGGCTGGCTCCTGGTCCTGCGGCACTGTCCTTGGGTCTCCCATCCGCGGTGGGTGACAAAGCTGTCCCCTGGGTCTGTGCAAGCGGGGGCGTGTGCGGATTTTTTTTTAAATGGTGCACTATTTTCAGGAGGAGGTGGACTGGGCTGGCGCGGGGCCAGAGGCAGCCCTCTCCTTGCCAGGAAGCCAGATGCATGGTCACATTGCCTGGCTCTCCCTGGCAAGGCTGGGAAAGCTTCAGCAGGTGTGATCAAACAGCATGCGGGAGCCGCAGGTTCAGAGCAGGCTGCCTCCGAGGTACCACTAGATTTGTCGTCACGCCGCAAAAGCCCCTGGACAGCAAATGTCACTGCATTAAAACAAAAAGTCTGTGGTGGATCTCTCCTCCCCGGTGAGAGGGGTGCATCCTCCGTTGGGCTTGCACACTGCAGCTTTAAGGGATGGCTTTGGAGCAAGGAGCAGCAGCAGGATGAAAAGGCTCTTTCCCCCGCCCTCCTCCCCCCCAAAGCCTTCCACCTCCTCAGCAATGTTGCAGAGAGAGCAGAGACTCACAGTCAGCAGACTGCAGTGACAGATGGCAGGTCATAAGCCCTCTCGCTAATCTAACACTGCAAAAGAAAATAGGGCTGGGGGTGATTCAGCTGCTAGGCCTCAAAGCGAGAGGATGACGGGATAGCGTGCTCCTCTGACATGTCCTTGAAGGATGCTGCATCCCAGAGGACCGCGGGAACAAAAGTAAAGTGACGATGAAGCAAAAATCTGTTTGCAGAATAAGGCAAATTTTGCTAAAAATGGATAATGTGCTCAGAGTCATTCTGAATAATTGGATTTCTATTAGCAAGATGCAAATATTACTAATAGAATTCTCTAGCAGGAATAATTTGTGCTCTGGATCTGGAGCTACCCAGGCATCGTCATCTTCCCATCCTTAATTGTCCACTGACCAGAGCTGTCTGCACCCCTAAACGTATTTATCTATCAAGCTGTCTCTTTGTATGTGTGGATCTGAAAGCAAGCTGAATCCATTTAATTCAGCACAGCATTCTGGAAAGATTCATGTGGCAACAGGAATTTCTTGGCATTTATAAGCTGCGACTTGCATTTAAAACTAATACTTTTTTTTTTAAGGAAGAATACAGGCTGCATCCTGGGCCGCCTGCTCCTGCTGGCAAGCACCCATCTTGCTGAAGTGGCAAAGCTTGTGACACCATATTGGAGGCCAACGTCAGAGACTGTGGGTTGCCTCCATCCTACCATGAAATTGGTTTAAGGTTGGGAGATGAGCGTTACTGATTCGCAGGAAAAACCTTGCAGGGGGCATGGAGGATGTTAATGCGACGGATGCTTCTGGGCTGGATGGCCCGGTGAAACCGGTGGGGGTCTTTGCTATGGGACACCCCTTGTTAAGGAGGGGAGAAATCAGACCTTAAAGTGTCTGAGTGTAGGGACTATGGGCCAAGATTGTAGCTATAAAGCACCGTGGCTCTGCTGAAATGGATACAGCTATGGACGTTGTGGTGCTACCTACTGGATCTGCAATGGAAGACACATGTCCTACTTCATGTATAGCTGCTAGCTGTCAGGGCAGGTCCAGCTAGCCCTGCCCAGTCACTACTCATGTCACTCTTAAAAAAAAAAAAAAATCAGCTTGTTTTTAAAAGAGAGTGTTTTAGGGATTTTGTTAAAATGAAAATGTCTTATTCAGTGGAATGAGTTTATGATATTTTATACTTTCTGGAAAAGAAACAACTTTCAAAAAAATTTTAGCGAAAAGTGTTATGGAGTTGTTCAAGCTACAACTCAATTCTTTTAAACAAAACACTTTAAAATGTTTTCAAGATTGAAAATTTTTAAAGTGATAGGAAATCAGGATGTTATACAAAATCATTTTGCCAGAGGAGAAACACTTGTGGGCTGGTACCAGTCCTGACATTGATTCTGATTTTTAGCTTAGCAATAAGCTTGAACGCACAGAGTAATTTTCTTCTGGTCATTCCTGGCTCCTGTTGGCTCTCTTCTTGGAGGAGGAAGGAAAAAAATATTAGAGAGAAGACACCTCCTGTTTGCAAGCTTCCGTAAAAAGCGGGGGGGGGGGAAGAGATATAAAGAAGGAAAACATTCACGTCACAGTGTATAGCTAGAACAGAACATAATATTGAAAACCAGAACATAGTATTGAAATTATATTGGCTCTTCAAACCTTTAGGAATATTGTCAGTGCTGAAGTGGCCCAAATTCATGCTATGTTGAAGGTCTGTCCTGAAGTTGGTCTTCATGCAGAGTTAAACTGGCTTTACACAAAAGTGGTGTTTAAAAAGTACCAGCAAATGGGATGCTTCTATTTCACTGATGTTGACACAAATATAAATGTCAACATGAAGGTTTGGGATGAAACCAAAGCCATGTGGTGTGCAAAGGCAATCTATAGGGAGGTCAAATGAGGAGAGAACAATTGGCTTGTATGTTTTTGTCTTTGAAGTTAAACTCTTTGGTGACTTCATACAGTCAAAACTCATAGGGGTTGTTCATGTGCCAGGGACCAGCTTTTCTATCATTTGGGTGCAAAACATGTAGTGTGACCGTACTGACACGTAACTGTGTGGGAGTGGAGGGAAAGTTCTGAGGACACACTGGCTTCTCCAGCTCCAGGAAGGCTTGCAAGTTGTGCAACCCTATTTCGTATGAGATCAGTCCCTTCCAAGGATCCTGCGCTACATTGCTAATGACCTGCTCATCGATCTGATAGGAAAGGCCCATTTAAAAGTGCAAAACCCCCAACAGATGACTAAATGTAATGATTCTTATGACTGCTTCTTGGAAAAGATTTAGCCTTTCAGAAATCCAATATAGATCAGCCTTTGCACCTTGAAAGCCATAGAAATACAACTCTTTACTAAATGCTCTGGCCTTTGCAATGTAGTTTGAACCTGGGAGGAGATATCTTAGAAAAGAGTTTCACCAAGTTTTTTTCTATGCGGATGGCAGCAAAAGTGGCTGAGACGGGCAAGGAGGGGTTTTTGCTCCATAAAGACACTTGCAAGGTATAATTTCTAGGAATAAATGCAATCGAGTAACATTTTCTTAATGTTAATAACGTGGGGCCTTTGGTTTCTCTAGCCAGGGGCAGGGTCTTGCTGAGAACTGTTGTGTTGTTTGGGAATCATGGGAGCACAAACTATGTCCATCTGCTAAAACATCCCGAGGATTGGTTTCAGTTATGCCTCGGCTTGTTCTTGGAAAATCAGGTGCTTCCCACCATTATTACCACTAAAAAAATCTGACCCAGGAAAATAAGTGCATATGCTGACAATAAACCTGTATACTTTGGCATGCCAACTCTGCTGTTGGAGTACTGAAATAGGATAAATATATGTAGTTTTACTGGAAAATAAAGCAAATATAGAAGGGAGATGAACAAAAAAAGGTGTTAAATGCAGGGTCCTCTTTTTAGACTCCTTCTAGCGTAAGTGTAGCCAAGGCGCTGGAGGTGAAAGAGCTGCTGGCTTCAGTTATGTGACGATAATAAGTGGTAGAAGTGTGGCAAAGCTGAAGGAAGGAGCTTGGGCGAGGAAACTCTCGCTGTGTAAGTCGGTTTGTGTAATTCCCAGAGCTCTCCTTATCTCCCTGTGCCTTTGGTTGGCATATCAGCCAGACAAAGAGCTTAACGCAACTTGGCATAGTGACTGGGGAAATTGCTTAAAATTTCCAGCAACTGGAACAATTAAGTAAGCTTTCGAACGAGGGAGAATCGTCCCCTTAGGATTCCTATCACCGAAGGATAACATTTCTAGGCTTTGTCCAGCAAGAGATGTCACTTCATTTACAGAGATCTTCACAATGTTGAGGTATATTAGATATTGGTTATTATATGTGAAAGACTATCGGGAATCATCTTGGCTGGGCTAATTGTTCCTGGGTTCAGGGCTGATGGAATTTTAATTTTAGTGGTGGTAGCTGGATGAGTTTCTCGGAATTCTAAGAGATGATGAAAAAAGCCATGTTTTTAGAACTTAATAATTTCCTGGATTCAGGAAATTTATGAAGACTTCAGTCAAATGCATCTCTGAATAAGAGAACTTCCTGAACTGGCACTTACTGCTGTCAACTGCCCTTCTGGGATGGAGATGGGATGAGGAACTAACATCTTCTACAAGACATGGCTGTTGCAAGGGCTTGATTCCCTAACAGTCATGTTGACATCATGTTCTTCAATGTTCGTTTTTATAGCTTGCAAAAAAACCCCAATAGTGTTGCCCTATTTTGTCACTGCTGATCTTTAAATTCTTTCTAGGGTGCTTATCTTCCCTTCTGCTTTTCTCTATTGAAACCGTGCTGAGGATGTCATGCCTTCACAACCCGCTTCCTTTGGATGGGAGGAAAAATAGAAAGGGGTGGGGGGAGAAGCAACGAAATGACTCTGTGGTACTGTATAAATAGTTGCTTTATTATCATAAAAAAATTGCACTCTAAAGATTTTTTTTTTAGGATCAAAACATACCAAAGAAAATGTAAAACAAAATTAAAATGAAGTCAGTATTCACATTGTCAGCAGTTATTTTGTCACTGCAAAGTATCTCCTCAAAGGAATATTGTGCAGCACAGCAGCAACCGAATGAAGCAAGCAGCTCCGGCGTTTACTTAAAAGGGAAGTGCAGGGACATCTTCAAACCGCAGTAATGGATCCCTGGGGTTTCTCTAAAGTCTGATAGTGGCACTGACATTTCCTGTGAAGTCGGAGGCTGGCAGGTTGTTAAAACTTCCTGGTTTTTAACTGCATCAAGTGTTGCTGTAGTTTGTTGAACGTATAAAATCACTTCTCCACCTCCTCCTTTTTTAAAAAAATTCCAGATATCAATAAAGAACTTGAGAGAGGAAAACACTATAATTATAGCCAAAAAGCTGGCACAATGCCTGCTGTATAAACCCGTTATTTTGGTAGCATAGAATTCGGTACTGGAATAATTCTCTGGGTGGAAACTTGGCAAACATGATCTCAGCCTGTGAGCTAATCTTTTCTTTTTCCTCCTGTAATAACATTTTTTTCTTCTCTACAGATTTAGCCATTTTAAAATTGTGCATCCTATTACCAAGATTGTGTATGCACAAATGACCTATGTTATGGGCCTCTGGGGTGATGTGAATGTAGACAAGAGATCTGCATGTTAGATTAAAACCCCTTCGCTGGAAAATTGGTACCCTGTAGATTCAAATACAATTAGCCTTGATCTGAACTGCTGCTACGATAGGAACTGGCTAGAGCTAAGGGTGATAGTGGAGAACTGGGGCCCAGGAGATGCTGGGCAGTGTTTGGGGATCAGGCTTTTGGTTTGCTGCATGATGGGGGACATTTCTGGTTCAATTCCTCGTTCTTTCCATCTTGGTAGCCTTGCAGCTATTTGTCTACTTGAGCTCACTGGTCTTGAGAAGTAAATGCCTAAATACTTGCATAGATTTGAGGATCCACGTCCTTTGTGAAATGGAGATTGTTGTATCTCTGTAGCATTGTAAGAGGCTTCATGAGCCACGCACGAATACCAGGCTTTATTGTTAGCCCTTATTTTTAAGAGAGCTGAGCACTAGAACACCTCTGTGAAACTGTAAAGGGCTCAGATAACGCAGGGCTCTAGTAACAATTTTTTCATTTTGACCTACATCATCTTCAATTTTTAAAGAACAGTATGTTTGCCTCCACTTGCAGGTTCTGGGAGCTGCAGATGCTATAGGAAGAGAGTGAGGCTTGCATTGACATTCATGTCAGCCTGCCATAAACATCTTTCTAAATGAATATAATAAGATCAAATCTATTACTGCTGTTGTCGCTCCATCCAGAATGCCTTGCTGCTCTGGTAGCAGGGAGACTGTCCGGTGTGTTGTGACTGCCTCAGTGGGAGCCCAGGGGGCAAAACTGGCACAGTGGTGCTTCAAAACTGCGGTGTAATTAGTTCCACCTCCCTGCAGCAGAAAGGGGGGACTGCAGCCGCCTTTGAAATCTTCTTACCAGAAAGTGGGATGTGCAGTTTGCTGATGTGCTAATTTTCAGAAAAATCAGTCCCTCGATGAGGGATTTTGTTGGGGGGGCTTGGAAAAAAAAGTGCTGTTGGAATTGAAGCAAACTGAGACCAAAGATGCTCTGTAGCTGCTTGTGCTTGCTTTGGCCGGTCAGCAAACCTGCCTGTAGCTTTTAACCTTTTCACGTGGAAACACAAATGTTTTTCCTCTGACCTATGCATAGGATTGACTTTGCGTTTTTTGCCCCTGCTCCCGAGGTTGTGCTGAATGAGCGGCGGCAGCAGCCTGCATGGAGTAGGGTGCCTTGGTGGGTAGGTATGAGCAGCATTGGTGCTGCTGATCAACCCTCTGTTTATTTCCTTGTTCTGTATTAAAGCTAAGTATGATTTAAGATGGAGACACTAGCACTGAAGGCATCTATCTGTTCATAGGATGTGTTTAAAAAGATGATGACTTTTAGCTAGTATTAATTACTGTGGCACTGCTAGGTTAAATGAACCTTTGGTGCTTTGCATCAACCAGACTGTCCCTCTGGGGTGGTCACTCCTGAATTTCGCTGACTGCTAAAAACAATGCTCCATGTGCTTGGGTTGAAGTTAGTGGATAAGCCATAACAGATTTTGAGGCAGGAACAACACTTTAAATAACTCAATTTACCTGTTTGAAATGTTCTGGGCAGTTCTGACTGGCAAGGGAGAAAAATCTTTGCAAATGGAAGGATGATACTGAAGATCGTGGTGATGCAGGGGTTACAAGCCAGATCCAAAGCACCACTGAGCCTACAGAAAAGCTACTGTTCCTTTTGGGGGACTTCGGATCAGGCTGACTTCTGCCTGCAAGATGAGGTGGCTGCAATTGCACACTGCTCTTCCCTTTAAAGATGCTGAAGTGCTGGTGGCTATTGCACAAGCAGGTGATGACCTGAGCAAGTACCTGTTCTGGTAGGTTTTTTTGCAAGTGCTTTGAGCTGCCTGAACAAACCTTGTTCTGGACCCTCAGCTGCACAGCTGTGTTCATATAGCTCAGTATCGATGCTGATGTGCTTGGCTGACACGTCCTCTGCCATGGCTCTTGGCAGAGCTCTTTGGGTCCAGCCCAGCACCCTACTAAGGTGGCTGGAGAGCTGCTGGAGGAGAGCGGGCACCCATCCGGCCAGCCTGGCAGGTCCTGAATGGCTCTGCCCTTTGTCTTCAGTGGTGTGTGCTGTGGACAGGTGTCTGAGGGTGCAGGATTTTACCCTGTGATGGTCCTCTGTCTGGAGGAAGAAACTGGGCAAGTTTGGAAGAGGTTGTCTCATGGTGGGTAAAGAAGTAAAATGATGGTGCAAGTGTGAGGCTGTTCTGCTCCAGCACTGGACACCTCACAATTACCTTGTTGGTACAAAGGTGCAGGGCTTGTACCAATTTTCAGTGCAGGGCTTGAGGATGACAGCTTGTGAGAGGTTTGGTCCTTGAGAGCAGGTTCTGGAGAAATAACCCAGACCCTCTCTGTAGCACTCCAGCTGTGACCACCGAGTCCTGAGCTCAGCCTGGCCCCAAGGGAGCTGCCACTGAAAGGCATTTAAAAACATGAGGCTGATCATCTTCCCTGGTGACACCTGGATGGAGTGCCCTCTGCAAGTGTTCATGAATCATGTTAATCATGAAGTGTGCCCCAAAGACCTCATGCTCAAAAAAAATAAATTCATGAGGGCCCAAGGGGAAGGGAACCCAGTGTGGTGCTTTCTTTTGCCTTTTCCAGAGGTTGTTTGTAACCTTTGGAGAATTCCTGTTTACACTGCAAAATTTCTTGGGAACAGAAGAGAGCAGCATGGAAACAAAACCAGATTATTAACGTCCCTCTGCAAACCCAAGTCTGTCTTTCAGGAGGGGAAGGTGTTTTGGTGGGGTCTTGCTCCCTGGGAAACAGAGGTACATCTTTCATCTCTGCTAAGGCCTGTGGAGAAGGAAGGGGGGGGGAACCCCACCCTCAAATATTTTATCTTGTTCTGCAGGACCCCAGCAGATCTCTCTCCAGGGACCATAAATTCTTTCCTGACTGTCACCGCTGCTCCCGATCTCTGGTGCGGCACACTGGGAGAGTGAGCTTTGTTCCTCCACAGTGCAGAGGACGTGCCACAAATAATTTAAGGGATCATTTTTCTTTTCGTGTGACATTAAATATTCTTTACTTAAAAAAAAAAAATCATCCACACCACTTGGCATAAAGTAATATATCCAGAAGAAGGGCAGATGCTGTTTAATAAAAGACACAGTGCTTGCCTCTGCTCTGTGTCTAACCTCCCAAATCTTCTCCCCGGCGGCGGCAGAGAGCCAGCCCGCTCGCACCTCTGCTGCGAGGAGACAAGGCAGGCCAAGAACAAGCTCTGTCCTGGGCCAAAACTGCTTAAGGACATCGTTTGTACCTGCAATTCGACTGCAGGAAAAAGGAAACTGTGATTTCATTGAAGCTGGCTGGAGTGATGATTTTTTTTTTTTTTTGCCCAACCTCTTCAGGCATCTTCCAGTGTTTGGTATAAATCACATATCCAAATCCCAGGCTGAAGCTGGTGCTGCGGGAGGCTGGGTGGGCTGCAGCCCTTTGAAGGATGCATCCTCCGGGGCTTGCTCGGGTTTTTATTTAATAGTAATGGAGAGCTGGTGGCTGGTGGAAAAGTCGTCTTGCTTTTAAAGTAAAGAGATTTGACCAAGAGAGCTGTAAGAGAGCAAACATATAGAACTCCTCTGCTGGTATATTGTATCGGGGGTCTCTTCAATGGAGAAGCATGTAACAGTCTGCAAATAACGATTACAGCAGTGAAAAACAGAAGATGCAAAGGGAAAAAAGTCTGATTTCTGACTTGCTTTCTCACTTCTAGTTTGAGGGGAACGGTGGGAGTTTGTCCCCCACTCTATTTCTTCCCTTTGCTTTCCCTGCTTCAGAAACAAAATTGGAAAAAATAATATATATATATGGAAATGGCAACCTGAAAAATGTTATGGGAAGGAAAGGAGTGAGTCACAAATGGAATAACACCAATCCAATTGTTTTTCAAAGACCCTAAAAATATTGTTGTGATTCAAGCAACTGAAACTTGAGGACACGTTGGACTCAGAGAAAAGCAGGTTATTTTCCAGTCCCCCACACTGTCATACCTCAAACAAACCATCTTGAAAATCTATTCCTCCAACCTTTCTGTTTCTTTAATGGAAAGTTTGTCACCTGCTTATCTCATTCCTTCCTTGAGCCTGTGAAAGGCACCTTCACTTGTTTCTAAAACTTTCCTCCAGTGCTATATAGATACATTTTACCGTGTGAGCAGAGATTTTTGGAAACAAGACTCGACAGACTTTGTGATATCTAGGTAAAATAGGAGATATTTTCTTACAAATTTAACTGATGTAGTGGCTCTTTTGACATTTGAGTTTTTCCCTTTGTAATATTCTTATTTTGTTACTTTTTTCAAAATGTTGTTGCCCAACACCTTATTTATAACTTCCAAGCAATTCAATTTGGGTATCTGAACTCCTGCATTTGCAAGGCTGGGTGAAGGTAACTTGCAGATTCCCAGTTTTGTTTGGCAACTTCTTATTCCTTGTAACAATTTCATCTCAAACAGCCAGGAAGCCAATTTTAGAGCAGCACAGAAAGGATTTCATAGGTAGCAGAAACTCAGTCAATGCAAAACCGTCTGTGCTCCTGTAATGTAAACACTGAAGCATACCCATAAATTCAACTATGACTATTCCAAAGAGGTGCTGGTTGTGTTAGCAGGGCTATGGCCTCAATATTGTCAAACTGCTGCTTTTTTCCCCCTCTTTATCCCACTTTCACATGAGAATTTTCATGAATGACATAGTATGTGTTTGTGTGTTTTTTATACTTATGTCATAGTGTGCTTGATCGGGATATATTAGGCATCTGCCTTGCGTAGTTCCCATCTATACCATGTTAATTATATTGCTCTGGTGACATAATAAACACTGAGTTGTGAATAGATTATTTACGATGCCACCTGAACTCTAAGTAATTATAGCTGTGTAATTTAGCTTCCCCCTATTTCATTTTATATATAATGCAATATTTCAAAATATTCCAGTGCACATCTATCTTTAGCTCTGTGTTTGAATGAATAAATTGTGATTCTCTTTCAAAGGTAATATATCAGCAATGCCCTTAAGGGAGGGCGCTGTAGCTCTGTCAAGAACAATCCATAAACTAATTTGCACATAAACAGAGACAATGGGTACTTAAAATGAACGCACACCTTCATTCGCAGAAAATAACATTGTACTTACCTGTCTTGGTGTATTTAAGTCTAATGTTCTACTGTCAAAGCACTATAGGAAGGTATACAATGCATCTCAGCCTAATGGTTTTTAATACAGGACTTTTCTGTAATTTAAGCTGTTGGTACAAATTAGTGTTGGGCAACAAATACCTTGTGGTAAATGGAATGAAAGTATTAATGTTTACAGCTGGAGAAGTAAAATTACTTCTATCGGAGTGTTGTTTGAGGCTGCTTGTTGGTATTTGTTTATGGGCTGCAAAGATTCAACTTCAATATCTGCCACAGCAGCCTGCTACTTGGGAAACTAGACCTTTGCATTATTTAGCGGTTACTCGAGGAGGCAGAGCTAGTGCTGTAGGAGTGCGAGTGGCCTCGACAAACCCGGTGTGAGCAGGGATGCTTGACAGCTCTGGGCACGTCCCAGGAGGGGATTAGCAGTGTTTGGGCATCGCCAGCAGTACTGTGAGGGTGCTGGTCCCTCTTCTAGCGTTCCTGGCTCTGACCAGTCAGAGCCCCAACCTCCATTTGCCTCAGTTTCCTCAGCTGTAGATCCTGCAAAATAACACTTCCTCTTTAAATTGATGAGGTTACATTGTTCAGTATTCAACCTGGGACAGGTTGCTTCTCTAAAAGGTGCTGAACAAGAAGCGACAGTCTTAAATGATGCGTTCATGCTGAAATAGGAGTCAGGAAATTGGCCTTAAATGTTTGCATTTTTATTTTGCAAAGTGCTTTGAGATCCTCATATCAAAGGCGGTATATTATCTTGTTATATCCTTGAGAACCCACCCAGTATGATTTTTCCCTCTTTTTATTTCCTTAGAGCCTTGTGGGCTCATTCTTCTACTTCCTTAACACAAAGCCATGGTTAATGACAGTGGCCTTGAATGGGTGAGTAACGCCGCTGGCCTCCATTCTGCAAGAGTCATCACACCCAGGGCTCCTGCGGTACCAAAGATGTGCACACATTTATGTCAATTAAAAGGTACTTGAGAGAGGCAGAATCTTCTTTTTTTTTTTAATTAAAAATGTCAGGATTCAAACTTTACATGGGATTTGTGATGGCTCCAATTCCCAGTTGGCATGTGCGAGGCGGCACCCAGGAGATTTGAGGTTTCCATGACATCATACGGTAACTGTGAGCCTATCAGTTAATTAAATACTATATCCATGTATTCTAGTTAATTGATGCTTCCTTTACATGGTTTATTGTGCTGCAAACTGGTATTGCTTCTGTCTCACTGAGCAAACACAGAGAGGGAGAGAGAGAAAGAGACGGTGGGATGCTCCAACTCACAGCTGGGGGAGAGGGAGCTGTTGGCATGCCGTGCTATGCCCTTGGGCATCCTCGAGGAGAGCCCAGCGTCACCTACACACCAGGGGTTTGAGGTGGCTCTGTGGGTCAGATGGAGATCTTTTATGAATGAGCTGAGCTGAGCCTTGGGAATGAATCACAGGCACAAGCAAGCCATGCCTTTTTCCAAGTCCAGCTTTGTCTCGGGCTTCTGCGGTCCTGTTTATGCAGATGAGGATGTGCAGAGGAGGGTGCTCGCTTATATTTATGCAATGCATAAATGTGGCTTCACCTCTGCAATAACTGTCCTGCAGGAATGTGACTCTGCCCAGGCCAGGCTCTGCGATGGAGCTGGACCTCCTGCATACCAGCCTTACGGGAGGGGAAAACCATCATCTTTGTATTTTTAGCAAATAAAAATATTTTAAGTCAGGAAATCCAGCTTGATTGGGAGCTGGTAACATAACGTGATCTGGCAGCAGGGCCTGACCTCTGGCAGCACACCTCAGCCTCCTGCAGCTTTCCTAAAGGGTGTTAAATCCCTCAAGTAAAGACAAGCCCAGGTAGGCTGCTGTGGCCAGGCCACCTGCAGAGAAAGGTAGGACATGAGGACAGTGTTAAATGGTGTACCCAGAGTGAGCGTGACCTTGTCCGCTGACCACACAACCATGTTAGAGTGGAAAGACGATAAAAATTCATAGTCTTCACAAAAATGCTACCTGATATCTGCCTCGTTCCCCTGTCCTGGTCAGGTCCTGGTGGCAAAAGTCTAGAGCAATTTAACCCCGTTTGTGTGCATCAGGGCACACTCACCTGCCTGTTCTTCTCAAGCCTGAGACTCAACTACTGCTGCAAGGAGGAATGAAAATATTTTTGTTTAAAGGACTTAAATCCACAATGTAATTTCAGCAGCATTTTACTAGGAGTTCATTTGGCTTGTAGTCTGGGACTGACGGATTTTTCTGGTCTCCTGTTCTGACCTTCTGTTGTACTGGGGTGATTTGTGTGCCTGTGTGTGGGAAGGAAAATGGGATTTGCTCAACGCTGAAGCAGGACTGAGAGCACTTGATTCACAGAAGATGAAAGAAGACCCAATTTTAGCTCAGACTCCAGATGTGAAACTCTAAAACACATCTGTGCACTGCTGTGTCCATGCTGATACTGGAGATCCTAAAACATGAGACACTGTCAAGTTGGCAGCAGGAGCATTTCTTCACTTAAACTCCCAAGGAAATGTTATTCTAGAGGTTTCAAATGAGAACACTTAAAGAAAAGTGTCATACCTTATATGCCAACCAAACACTGCCTACCTTCTCTCCCTCCTTTGTCCTCTTCCATTCTTTCACCTCCTCTTTCTCACCAACTGTGTAATTTCTCCTCTTCTAAAAGAAGCTGAGATATTGCAAGTGCGATGAGAAACATCTCTAAGGATGACCTTGTAAGGTTTCTGCGTTTACTCTTGGCAACTTCCAGGCTGAGGTTGGTTTTTGGTTTTTTTTTTTTTTTTTCAAGCTTACAGTTCTTGTCCACTTGCAGCTCCATACTTCTGGAGAAGGGGAAAAAATACCACGACAGTTGCTTCCACCAAACTGTTTGCTTGTTGGTGCTGGCCTGTCCTTCTTCCAAAAGGCAAAGTGGCCCCAGCCCTGTGAACAGACACTATAGATGAAGCTACTTCAGATGGGGGGGGGGGGGGGGAATTAAACAAATTTACATACTATTTCAGTAATACCCCTTCAAATTATCACCTCTCTGATCCTACCACCATGCTAAGTGCTGCAGTGGTGGTGCACTTTGGGAAATGGTGCTGTCTTCTATTAAAGGCAAGTATTTTTTTCTGTAATTCTCTTTAGTGTGTTGCCTTTAGAGGCCCCTCTATGTGGCTCCTTTCACTTCTAATTACTGCACTAGGAGATTACAGTGTGGTGCTGGCGACAGAGAGAGAGAGAGAGGAAGGGGGAGGAATGGGATGGTGGAGAGGGAAAGATTTCTGCGGTAATTTGCATTTAAAGCTGGCACTCAGCATTATATCTCCCTGTTCACCCATTGTCTATAAACATTTTAGCTCTTCCTTCTGCCTCATCAGAATGAATTAAGCATTTTCATTGCACCACCAGCCTAATTAGAGTCATTTACTATGTTGACACAAAGGGTTTTTTTATGAGCATCTCAGCTTTAATACACTACAGCAACATTGGAAACCTCCGATCAAAAGGTAAATGTTTGGGGGTCAGAGATATTTTTCAACATTCTCCCAAGAATACAAACAAGTTCCTGGAGAGGTGATGTGCTTGCTCGTGGCTCTGCCGGGGCCGTGGCGAGTTTGCACTGGTGCGCTTGTGTGCTTCTTCCGCCTCCCAGTTGCACTTGTTGAAAGGGGTTGGCTCAGTGCAGGGGTGGCTTTGTGTTCTGCAAGTGCTGAGAAGCACAGAGCGTTTGTTGGGTGAGTGGGAGAAATCAAAGGGCAGGTACTTGGCATGGGTGGTGGGGGCGCAGAGATGGACTACTCTGACTCTGAAAAGTCTGTGCAAGTTGAGCGCATTTGACTTAATGTGCGTCTCAGGGCTTCCTTGGAGCTGGGGTCTCCACGTGGGCAGCATATGCACTGAGATGTGGAGGTTTTAGATGGGTCTTGGTGTCTTGTTGCTGTGGTATCAAGTGAGGCAAGGCACAGCCTCTTGCACCAACTGTCAGGACAAGATAGCAGGACATGAAGTCATCTGTTTTTTCAGGCACCACGTGCACACCAGGAACTACCAAGAAGATTGTGTCCTTAAAGCTGGAGGCACTGCTTTTGACTCCCCCAGCCTGATTTTCAAATGCATTTGTACTGGAACAGGGAAGTTGTGTCACTCACAACCAAACCCAGGAGAGTAAGAATTGGTTTCAAGTTGATTTCAAAGAGTTCCTCTTTCTGTTCTTCCCCAGCACGCATTTTCCCAGTGTCACTTCTCTCATGCAGGAAAATTTTTTTGGTTTGCCTGTTTTAAGGGATTTGGAAACCCCTACTCAGGGTCTCCCGGAGTGGGGATTTTTCAGACAGGTCTGAGGAAAGTAGTCTTCTCGTCGTTTCTGGGCAACTACTCTTAGTACCTGACCGTGTGCATGTAGAAGTTGTACAGATTTGTAAGATAGGACTGACTCAACTGTACAGTATATCATCATTTTGGAGCGTAGTCATCAATCACAAGAACAGAGATGTGCAAGGGCATGACATATGCAGGACACCCAAGAAAATCCATCCTTACTTGCATTTTCACTATCCACCAACTTGTCAGCAATGTGTTTGATGGCTGTCCAGCAGACCTGCGGAGTCAAAGCTGACCTCAGGTCTGCTCTTGTATGAAGTTTCCATTCTCCACTACGGGGTGAAATACTGTCCACCACACAGTCATAGATCCAGATGACTAAAATTTATTGCTGAGAATCCTGTAGAGTGCAGATACCAGTAAAATGTTGTGACACACTATTTATTTCAAGTTAGAAGTAAAGACCTTGGTTGTAGGATTAACATGGACTTTGTGCTCCTGCGGTGGTGCAGAAGGTCTGAAACAACTACATGGGATATGAAAAGTATCAGGATTACCAAAGAGGTATGGTGAGGATTTGTCTGGTCCAGCACCCTCTGTCCAACAGTGGAGTGGCCTCCTGACAAATACAGCTATTCTTTTTCTGTATCTCTGCTTACTGACATTGTTTTATTATTCTGTCATCAGGTATAGTGACATGTTTTAGAAATAAGTAACAACTGTTATTTCAGAAGGGATGGTTCTCAAATAACTTTTCATCAGCTGCAGACTTTGTCATCCTGCTGTTTGTGACCTTTTCCAGATCACTGGAGCAAGATGAGCCCCAAGACGCTCAGGACAATCTATGGGCAACTTCACCCCCTGTGAAAGCTTTTTCTCCCTGTCTTTGCCTTCCTGTGTTGCCACCAGTTATGAACTTAGGAGGGGGTGTTCCCTCTTATATCACAATAGTTCAATTTCTTTAAGAGGTTTTGGAGACAGAAGCAGCCAGAAGCTTTTCAGAGATGCAAATGTTGTGTCATAAGTGTCACCTTTGTGTTGGTTGAATTAATCACACCTCACAAATCTACCACAGATCTTAGGAATTTGTGTGTGTGTACATAATGGCAAATATTTTTTGCTAGCTATGCAAGTCATATTTGCAAGTTTGTAGTCCTTGGGTTCAGCTTTGGAGCTCTTTTTAAAATTGCTGTGACATTTCATGCCTTTATCATGGCTGATTTCTTCTTGGATTCCTTCTATAAAGATGTACTTGCCCAAGGCAAGGAGGTTATCCTGTTGGTAAAGAAGCCTGGATGTGCAAAGAAATCTTTGCTGGAGGCTTGATCCTCAAAGTTTTGAACAAGAAATGTTCCTGGGTGATCTGGCTGTTCAGGTTTCTCATGGTTATCAGTGCCACTATTGCGAGGAAATCTGAATAGCTGTCTTGACAGAAATTTTGCAGATTGAGAAAGCTGTTTGTCTTGTAATAAATGGTTTATAAAGCCATATTTGAAAAGTGTGCATCAAAATGTTTCTTTGAAATTTCATAATGAAGATTATGTAAAAAAAAAAGGCAAATTTCATAGAATCACAGAATGAGGTTGGAAGGCACCTCTGGAGGTCATCTGGTCCAGCTGCCATGATCAAGCAGGGCCACCTAGAACCAGTAGTCCAGGACTATGTCCAGACTTTTTTCTAGTATCTCCAAGGATAGAGACTTCACAACCGCCTTGGGTGACCTGTGCTGGTGCTCAGTCACCTGCACATTAAAAAAGCATTTCCTGATGTTCAGACAGACCCTCCTGTGATTCAGTTTGTGCACATTGCCTCTGGTCCTGTCACTGGACACCACTGAAAAGAGCATCTTTGCACCCTCCCTTCAGGTATTTATATATATTGGTAAGATTCCCATAAGCCTGCTCTTCTCCAGCCTAACCAATCCCAGCTCTCTCAGCCTTTCCTCGTATGAGAGATGCTTCAGACCCTTAATCATCCTTGTGGTCCTTCATTGAACTCTCTCCAACATGTCCACATCTCTCTTGTACTGAAGATCCTGATCTGCAGGTGCTGAAGTGATGTTCCAAGCAAGGGAATAGCTTTAATAGCTGAGATTCCTTCAATAATCATCATCACAACCATGGTCCACACCAGGAGATTTCTGGATAACATCTCTTTTAGAGCAGCTCCTTGTTCCGCGGTGCGCAGGTCTGGCTCTGACTGAAAGCTGCGAGTCCCTCCCTGACTCTTGCTGTGTAATACAGGCATTGTGTTGCAACAGTCCATGATATCAGCTACCCAGTGTTTCACTCTGTCTAAATATAACCTGCAGCAGATGTGAATTTAGAGTGGGGACAAGGACTTAACTCTCAGCTTTCTGAACTTTTAAGGAGCTTTGGGGTTTTCCCCATAATTAAAACTGTTCTTAAAGGCAGCGTTTGCTTGGCCTGTGAGAATGACATCAGTTTCTTACTGGTTTTAGCGCTTTCTGCATGTGGCAGTGTTCATTTTCCTAGCCGAAGATGCTTTTATTTTTGGAAAGGGAAGCAAATCATAATCTTCTAGGATCCTCATGCCACTAGATCCTAGATCGGTCCTTGCTCTAGATCTCCTTGTTCCATGCACAGATGCGATGCTGCTGCCATGTCCGCCGCTCCACGGGGTCAGTGCCACCCTCATCCCTATGGCTGTGCAGCATGGCAGGAAGCAAGGGGCACCCACACAGTAGACCTATAAGTTAAAAGCATGCGAATTAATAATATCTCTCTCCCTTCTTTGTGAGAGCTGTTGTTATTTCACAGCATAAACCCCATTTCTTCCCCTCCTCGAGTGCCGTGGTGGAGCTTCCGGTGTGTTCCCATGTGTGCACGTATGTGTCCATGCGTAGGCGCACACAAGCTGACCGCAAGCTTGTTCTCTTCTGGGAAATTAAATACTTATTTCCATAATCCTGCCAGGCCTAGATAAAGCCTGATGCTTCCCCTGAACTCCTTAAACCAGTTTCTCTGCTTAGACGTGGTTGTGTCCTGCGCTTCCCAGGTTAGGGCCAAATCGCAGCCAGAGCGAAGAGTTCCTACAACACAGAAGAGCGGCAGGATGGTCTGGAGGAAAAGCCAGATCTTATAAATATATCCCTGGGATCACCAAAGCCTCAGGCATCTCTAGCTACATCTGCATCTAGTAATTATTCTACAGACTACAAGGAACAGTGAAGTGTTGCTTCAATTTACGCATTTTCTGGCCTCTCTGCATTTGTTTCTTAGTCAGAGACTAATGGGTAGAGCACTGGACT
Organism: Balearica regulorum gibbericeps; assembly: GCF_011004875.1. Taxonomy (NCBI): domain Eukaryota; kingdom Metazoa; phylum Chordata; class Aves; order Gruiformes; family Gruidae; genus Balearica; species Balearica regulorum. Next base: position 10,734,714 of record NC_046199.1, read on the forward strand.
GGAACCCAGGAGACCTAATTTATTTCAGGCTATGCTACCAGCCTGCTGGGGAGCTCTGACTGAGCCTTTTTCCTCCTTCTGCTCTTTCTTCCCCTTCCTAAAGTGAAGACAGAGATAGTGAACTTGTTTGTAAAGTTTCTGATAAAATAGCACCAAGTAAGATTGAGTATTAATAATGTAGTCCATCGCTAAGAAAAACTGATTTTAGGCACCAAATTATTAGAGGACCTAGTTAGTTATCCCATTATTTAAGTGGTAGTAGTAGGGGGAGAAATTGCCTTTTTTTTTTAACTGGTCTAACTGCTTTGAATGTCCACGGACCCGAAACTTGTCACTGGGGCTAATGTGGCCGACAACAGAGCCTGGAGGAGGGGGAAGATGGAGGGAGCAAGGGTGGGGGCTGAAGAGGAGGGGAAGGTGTTAGAGGGGGAATATTGGATGGGAAAATAGAGCAGAGTGGGCAGATTGGAGAGCGACAGATTGTGAAAGCGGGGGAGAGAGAGAGGAGAGAAGAGATCCTATTAGAAATACCATGTGTGTGCACGCATAGAGGGATATGCATGCAGGGAGGAAGGGACGCGGCGTCTACTGTAATATTATTCAAGCAATCACATGTATCGCGTATTAGATAACTCTTCTGGTTGGTTAGCATTGCGAGGTCTGTAAACGTGTTTTGCTTTAATCCCAGGCACATCACGTTTTTAATCTTGAATGCGTCAGGCTTTTCCTGAAGGGTTTTGGGGGGTGGTTTTTCAAGAGCAGATAGATGCAAAAGTTCAGGATCTCAGCAGCTTTGGGGTGCTCCAGCTTTTGGCGATTTGCAGGGGGTCAATCAGCTATCCGGTGGCTAGAAGTGAACGACGAGGAATTTATTCTGCCTGGGAAAATGGCTACTGCCTTGACATAACGTGCACAGGATGGCTTGAGGGGGGAGATGGGTAGGAAATAGCCTCCTGGAAAATATGGCGTTTTGAAAGCGGATTAGAAAGCCCTGAGCCCTCCTCCTAAATTGTTGAAAAAAAATCAAACTTAAAGGGTCTGAATTAAACAGGCGAAACATAAGAAATGCTGAAATAGGGCTCCAAACTCCATATTGACATCATCAGCCTTAATTTACCCCAGAGTGCAGGAATAAAAATTCATAGAGACATGATGAAAGGCTGAGAGTATCAGACAGGAATCCAGAGACTTAACCCTGAATTTACTGCTCCTGCAATGGGTTTGCGGTCAGAATATTTTTTCCGTTGTGCAGATGTAGATTCTGGCTTTGTTTATTTTGGTGATTTTTTTTTTTTTAGAATAGTTTATAGAATTTGCCATATCTCAGGATAGATGCTGTTTACTGTTGCTTATCGCTCTGTGTGTGTGTATGCGTGCGCACGCATGCACATGCCTTTGAGCATTTTTTATCTCGGTATCATTCACGATATAAGCACAATAATTGTGTAGTTCTTAATCTTGTGTAGGTTTTGAGCTAAAATGCTTTTCACAGCTTAGGGATGCAAATTTTACCCAGAATAACTTTTTAAAAAAAAAAAAATAAAAATCCTCCTCTGAGTAGAAAAAGAGAATTTGATTCACATGGAAGGGAGATGAAGAGAATTGGCAAATTGTGGGCAGGTGCTGGGCAAGCTTCCTCCTGAATGAATTTGTTAATGCATCTTAATCCTGACCTGCAACACCCTGCCTGGCTAATGCTGTGGCCTCTCATGACCAGGAACTGCAGACTGCTGAGTTGCATGGCACTGGGGTGGGTTTTTGTCATTTTTTTTTTCTTTTTTTTTTTTTCCTGTACTGTAGGTTGCTGACTACATTTCATTTGTGACCCAGTTAAAATTTGAATCCAATTCTCTAAATTTTTTGTAAGAATGGAATTATTCTACTGTTCTTTGTGTGCGTACATCTATGTTTGCATATTGCCCCCTGTGAAGAGATTTTCACTGCACATAGATGAAAATGTATTATTTTGAAAAACAGACCTCAATATGTATTTCTTTTGATTGAATGGGGCAGCTTAACACATACCCCTTCCCTTTCTTTTGTTGTTCTCTAAATTTGTAAATAGGTAATTATTTGTTGTGGGTTTTCTTCAGATTGGGGTAAATGAAATGTGTTACCTCGCGGAGCTCAGCGTTGCTATGCAGATTTCTGATTTTGATGGCAGAAACGTAAAGCTCTGAAAAGAAGGGCGGCATCTCGGCAATCCGGGAACGCGCACACCAAATCATGCCTGCGATTTTATCCTTCCAGCAGCGTTAGCCAGCGCGGGGTGAAATCTGAACAACTCGTAGAGTCCAAATGAGTGCTAAATGTTTGGTTGCAAATGAAAAGATTAAAAGTTGGGATAATGGTGTTAATAGAGGGATGATGCACACACAGCGAGTTTGCAGAGAAATTGCTTGTAGTGCTCCCAGAATACAACTTGCGTAGGAAAGCGCTGCAATTCCCTGTTTTTCACATTTAAGTGGCGTGCTGGAAAAGCAGCTATCTGTTTTTGTAACTATATATGTATAAACCCACATATTTATATGTACATTATCCAGCAAAATAAGAGAAACCTGTATGTACATGGAGTTTATATAATGAAAATTAATTATTTCTTAGTTTGCAGTTAAAAATAATGCAAACTTCCCCACTCGGTTATGCTCTGTCTCATTTTACCCCTCTTCTGTTACTTTCCCCCCCCTTTTTGCTTGCAAGCAGCTGAATTGCACATGTGATATTGGGAGTCAGTGTTTATCCCTACCCCGCTCTAGACCCTGCTTTTTTCTGCATCCTTTTACTTCAATTGCTGACAAAGACACGAACCCAAATGCCAGGTGATTATGTTCAGGTTTTGCACTCTACCCATCAGATATATTACAACTATTACTAACTCCCCTCCAGGAAAGTCATAACTATCATGTAAATACATCCTTCTCTGACACAGTTCTCTATACATAATACAGGAACCTGAGAGAGAGTTTTCAAAACAAGCCAGAGAACATGATGAAAATTAATGTATTTTCCCAGGTTAGGTTGTAAGGGCTGAATTCACAAATGCGGATTTATTTTTTTTTTTGACCAACAATTTTTCATTTATTTTTAATTTAATCACATGTTTTAGTTTGCAGGCACATTCTGAAAAATGATCTTTATAAAATATGCAGTCCTCTTCGCAGTCTTATTACATCACTACTGCACTGGGAGAAAGACATCTCTCTAAATTGAAAACCATTTTTAATGAATTGCTGTTTTATTTTAGGATCCCTTTAGGTTTCCTAGAACATTCGGTCTGAGTCGTCCATCTGAAGGAATCCTGATCTAACAAATCAGAAATAAAAAAAAAAACCCTGTTCTGCAGCCCTTGACCTGGCTCACAGCAACTCTCTGTGTTATAAAACAAAGGGCTGTGGTGATGGGGGAGAATCCCACTGTGAAGTAGAAAATCAGCGTTATTGCTTAGCCGTGGATTTGGAATTAAATCGCACGTGACATTTAAAAACTTGATGGAAATCTGTGACCTTCTGGCTTACCTACAACTGTGGTGGAAGACAGTGACCCTAGAAGAACATGATTTACTGGTGAAATAAAGTGAGATGTAAAATCTGAGTAGGATGGGTTATTGTCAGTAAAAAGCATAAAGGCAAGAAAAAAAAAATCTAAACTCTAATTGCCAGTGTAAGAAAATATAGAGGAGGAAAGAGGGAGATGAAGGGGAGAACAAGAGCATCCCCAGTGGCAAAATGGTTAAAAGAGATGACTAAAATCCAGCAAAAAATCAAGCAGTCAAGTAGTTAATTGACTTTGCTTTAATCAGCCCAATGAATATTCATTAGTGTGCTGGTCCTAATCATGGGGGCCATGTTGTCCGCATTTAGCAAGCGCACGCTCAGCATCATGCATGCCTCAACAGCTTCCCTTCCTCTCCGCACTGACATTAAATTTAGAGGCTTTGCGCCTTCCCAGCTCGCAGGGAGCGGGGATTGGCCCAGCTGCTCGGCTCCAAGATGCCATAGCAACCCCTGGCTCGTTGCCTTGGCAACATTTTTTTTATTTTTTTTTTTTTGTAAGGGCCTGAGCCAGTAATCCATAGGCTTAACGTAGAAAATATGCCTTTGTGGGGCATGTGTATATAGATATATAGATATAAGGGAGAGATTGAATGGGCGGAAGGCGTGTGTGTCTTCTATTGTGTGGCTTTAAAGACAGGAGTGGGTTGCGGGATATCCTCCTCGTCGTCTTGAGCTGTGTTTTGGGTTATGGGCTTTACATCTTTTTCTCTTTTTTTTTTTCTTTTTGGGAAAAAAAAAAAAAGCAAAATGCACTAGCTCTCTGGCTGTGCAGTTCATTTCCAGACCCATCCAAAGGGAGGAGAAATATTTCTCTTCGCCATAATTCTGTCCCCCCCCTCACCCTGGAAAGAAGCAACGACTGCTTTAAGAGATATAGGACCCTATTATTCACATCGAGTTGAAGTTCCTCCTCCTGAAGGAGGTGGGTCTGGAAATGAGCTGCCCCATAAATCAATGGAGAAGTGCAGGCATGAAACTGGAGTCATGCAGCGGTGAGTGCGTCTGCTGCTCCTCACGTTCGCGGCTGTTTTTTCCTTCTTGCGAGCGGGGGGGAGGCTCCTGCCGGAGATTGGTTCAGCCAACGCAACTCCAACCCCGCTCCAGTCTGTTAATATTCCAGATGTTGCTGGGGAAAAGATGATGTCCCGATCCCGGTGTTTTAGGAGTAGCTTGCTTTTCTGCCTTCCTGAAAGCAAACCATGAAAAAGCAGCAAAGTCCCCAGCTCTGTCAGATCCAGCGTTCCTAGCTTTAAAAATAGAATTTAAAAGAAAAAAAACCAAACTAATATATTCAGAATGCCTGCAAGGAATTTTGGAGCTCGGAAATCCAAATGGTTAATGTTCTCTTGTAAATAAAGCTCATCCCTTAAAAAAAAAAAAAAAAAAAAGTCCTGACCCAGTGAGGCATCATCTCCAATGGAACAAAAAAACAGCTGCAGGGGAAAATGCGCAAAAACAACCCGTCCTCTTTGGACTCGGGCTGTGAGTGTGCGAGGTGTCTTGTAAAACACTCAGTGTAAAGGTGAAAGCTGCACAGGAATCCAGAAATAGTACTGCAGAAGATTAAGCAATAGGTGCTTTCAAAAAAGCATTAGTAATTTCCTAGTGTTCCCTTCTATCATGCTTCTTTTTTTTTTATAGCTCTTAAGATAGAGCAGAAGTGGCTACAAGCAAAAAACTAATTCAGAAGCTGTGAGAGGAATCGGGTTTGGTCTCTACGAGAGTTTTTTTTAATGTTTCTATTATCGTTATCTTAAATTATTCAAAAGTGTCATTTTGAGCTCATGGTGCAGGCACATGGTTTAATAAAAGCACATAAAGAAGGATCTTCCTTATTTCAAAGAAGGGGAGCGTTGTCCTCACTCCTGCCATCCGTAATGGGAAAGGTCCTGCTGGCTCAGCATCCCACCCTGGGGGGAGCACAGTGTGGGAGAGGGGGCTGATTTTTTTTTGGCCCATCAGCAAAATGTTTTGCAAGGATGCTAAAAATTTAGGGATATTCTGATTTCCAGTGTAGTTGTAGGACAGCATAGGAAGGAGTAAACTTTATTTTCCCAATTCCCATGCTGAATGGCACCAAAACCCCATCAGAGGTCTGTGCAGCATACGGAGGGTTTAGGGCTTGGGATGGCATATCGTGTGTTGGCTAACGGTCCAAAGACCGGTTCTGACCAATGTGGGCGGGAAATTGTTTCTCAACATCTGCATCTGCACACAACAAGATAAGGTTAATCAGCCCCTGATTCCCTGTCAAACAGAACTACTGTGGTTTTCAACATTTTTAAGTGTGAAAGGAAGAAATCTGCCACCCATGACCAAATGTCAAAATTGAAGGCTGGTGGCTTGATCTCCAAGGTCTTCAGCAGCTCCCATCTGGCACGGGCAGCCCCGCTGCCATCCTGAGCACAGATCACCAGGGTCATTTCTGGCAGGAAGAGATGGAGACTGGTGGGGGGAGAGGGTTTCAGATGCCTTTTAGGTTTGGTTTGGTTTTTTGTGTGGTTTGTTCGTTTGTGGTGGTGGGGTTTTTAATAAAATGAAATCCAGTCATTATAGTTGCAAGAGCAGAGAAGAGAGAGGAATTGTGAAATGCATGAATCGAGAAAGGCTGCTTTAAATTAGCTCTATCAGAGCCGCTGGTAAAGATCATTTTATCCCACGAAGCATCGAGGCAGAAGGACTCACAGGATCCGAGAGTGGCAGAGCGCTGATGTGAGACAAAGAGCTCCTGGGGAGGGAGCGAGGAAGAAAAGTAGGTTAAAAAAATATTTACAGTGAATTTCTAGGGGAGATTTTTCATCTTGATTAACCCATCTTTCTAAAAAAGTTGTTTTGGGAAACCTCTCATGTATTTAAGAAGTCCAGATCAAAGTACTCTAGAGAAAATCATTTATGTAGCCTGACTGAGCAGTATTCATTTAAAGTAAAAGTCATAATGGGAATATTTTTATTTTTGTGATCATATTTTGTTGATTCAAATCTCTGAATGGAGTCTCTCTGCTTCCATCTGGTTAAACTTTGAAAGCTGTAAGTAGTCCATCGAAAAGTCACGATCAAATACTTTTATATGGGGAATGCACAATCAAACACTGAGCATTGAGACACCATCCTTCAGGCTGGAAGCGCCACGGCCTTGCTGTCTACTCTCGGTGCTTTCCTTCAGTTTGAACGCAGTTTGTGCTGGTACAAATGACTGTAGGATGCGAGGAGGTGAAGGACAGGACCCTTCAGCTTGGAATTCAGTATAGAGGAGACAGAAAAAGGCAATGAGCACCCGCTCACAAGGGAAAGCAGCACGTGCTGCTCGGAGGACCCACTTCTGCTCCTTCACTCTCTGTTCAGAAATGGTCGAGTAGTTTGCCAGAGTGTTGGAGACTGCCCTGAGTTGTGCGAGTGATTGTCCTGGAAGTTGTGCTGATGGTACCTGGAAATTCGTCTTTTGTTACCCTTGCTTTGGTTTAATTGTCCAGTTGAGGAGCAGAAAAATGTACTGAGTTCGGTGATAAACTGCCCAGGTGAATATAATGAGGTGTCAAAGAGCAGTTCTGGGGCCAGCCTCAGTTTCCAGTGTGGAAAATGGTGAGGAAGGAAGGAGAGGAGCAACGCTTCAAACAAATAGAGATCAGAGAACTAATGTTTTCTAACAAAAATGAGGGTATACCTATGATGAATATTTTTTTGCAAAGTTCAGTCTGATCAGCTATAATACTAAGCAAAAAGCAAAAAAAACCCCATGAAATGAATAGACCTTCTTAAAAATGGTACGTCAATATAATTTCTTCTTCTGATTTTTTTCCTTACAATTTTTTTTTTTTTTTTTTCTCTAGCTACAAAAAGCCCAGTGAAGTGGTCCCTGTTGGGGAAAAAGAAATCCCTAAGCCCAACCAGCCAAATTCCAAGGTAAGCATCGATTAATTTTTTTTCTTCATTCTTAAGTTGCCAGTAACTCGGATTTCTTTAAATGAATTGTAACTGTTGAGTATGACAGCATGTATCTGCTGAGCCACAGAGCCAGACTCTGCACAGAAACATGCTTTTTTTTTTTTTATTAGTGATGCAAAACCAGGGAAATATTCCTCCCCAGGTGCACCTGTTAAATGTAAGCACCACCACGCAGGGTGCAGATTTGATACAACTACTCCTCCTGCACAAAGGCTGCTTAGAAAGGCACGAAGCATCATTGCTGGTACCATTTCACGCCCGGTGCCTTCAATAAAGCTGAAGGCAGAGCAGGCAGGGAGCTGGGGGTCAAGGGGCAGGCTCAGCTCGATGCATTGCACAGCCTCCAAATCTTACCTGCCTAACCTGCAATGCTTTTGCAGTTAGGCAGCAGCGTGCAAAACAATCCCCCTCTGCAATTAAAGATGGAAAAATCCCTTCTTTTATGCAATTGTGTCTTTTCTCATCTCTATTTTTGTCATTGGCTGACAGGGTGGGAAGAGAGAAGGAAAGGATGGGGAGGGAGGCACCAGGGAGAGAAAAATTACCACCAGATCAGGCAATTGAAGTGAGAAGGGAGACAGAAGGAGAAAACAGATGCTAATTCCTGAAGCTGCCCCCTGCAAACGGAGTTCAGGCTCCTTTACAGGTGCTTGAGCTTGGTGAGTCCGTGTCTGCATCATAAAGCCCAAACTTGAGCAGGTTTCCCTTCCAAGGAGGGCTCATCCCCTGACTTGATTCAGCAACGTCAAGCAATGGGCTTCTGAAAACACAGCACAGCCGTGGCGGTTGGTGCAAGGCCCTTGTGCTGCCGGATATTTTATCTGAAACTCCTGGGGGCATCAGCCAGACAGGCAGTTGCTACCGTGCCTCCAAGTGATGCTGATACCAATTGCAAACTGAGTTCAGACTGGAAATAAGGAATGGTTTGGTCTGTGCCCATCTGCCTTCCCTCAGCCATGGCATGCTCTGAGCAGAGAGGTAAAACCAAGGGCTTGCACAGCCTCCAGATTTTCTGCTTGCAGCCCATGCCAGTGTTTTGGTGGCTTCCTGCTGAAACTGGAAGGAGGCCCAGTGCTTGTCTTAGATTTGCTGTTTTAGGACGTTCTCTAGAGGTTGAGATTTTAGAGAAGTTTGGCCTTGGAAGGGTCAGCTTTTTCAATGAGAACCCAGCTACTATGCAGCTAGTTGCAAAGTCTTGAATTGGGAAGAATACATTTTGATAAATTGTTCTGCAGAACAATGATTTTGGAAAACAAAACGGCAGCAACCAAAAAGAAAACCCCAACAAACAAAATAATATTTATTTCTCCCATGGCAGAACTGTGAACTGAAAATGGGATGTTTTGTTCTGCTGGGCTTGTATGCAGAAAGTGATTGTATCCAGTTGCAGACAAAAAAATATCTCTGGGCCTTGGAAGGGGGGAGAGGAGGGTGGGAATATCTATGTCTGCAGAATCACTGATGCAGGAAGATGCAAGTGCTGTGTTGTGTCTAGTTGCATCATGTGTGAATCCATCAGTGACTTAAAGAAACAGCAAACTCGGTGCAACCTCTTACTGTGTTTTTTCCATCTGCTCCCTGATCCGCTGGTGATGAATGTTCAGCCTCACCATCTCCTACCCTCGAGAAGTCCTTTGTGGGAGCTCCTGGTGATTTTTCTTAGCTGAAAAAATACCCAGGAATGTCTGCAAACTTATGTAAAAAAAAAACCCCTTTGTCAAATTGTTACAGGAGCACACTGCATTGTCATCATATCAATGAAAAGTAATGTTTGTGGATGAATTTTTTTAGTGGGGTGTCTTTTAAAAGTTTTATTGTATCCTGACTTTACACACCAGTAAGAAAATAATTCTGTGTGGAAAAGTAACTGCTTCAGCTTCTAATTTGGACCTTTGGGTGCAAGTGTGGGACTTGAATCTGTAATGCGCCAATTGTGAGGTCAAACCTTCTCTGGGAAACTGCTGATTGAGGTTAGTCGTAGGAAGAATTGTCTGCCTAAACCCTCCTGCATGGCTTAGTGTTTTACTCTAAACCAAATCCTTCTCTCTTATGTTGCTGGTTGAATCTTGGAAGAGCTGTCTGCCTCCACAAGGAATCTGTCAGCCTGTTACCAACAAGCTCATATCCACATCTTGACCTGCTCGGGGACTGACCGTTTTCATTTTTAGCCTAGCTTTTCTTGGGAAAGCAGTTCTGTGATATCCCAAGCAGTGTGTAGGTGTCTGTCTATCAGTTTCCATAATATTTTTCAAGCCTGTCAGCTAATTTCTACAGAGGTAGAAGTCTCAATGATAATTAATTCCCACAAATTTTCCAGCTTGGGCAGTGGGGGAGACCTCATCACTGCTCTCGCCAAAGGGAAGGGAACTGCACAGTTTATACCTCTATTAGACATCAGAGACCCCACCTGGCTTGCCTACCTCAGCTGCAGATATTTTGAAAAGTCAAGCAGAAACACCATCAGTCAATTTATTTGCTATTTGCTCACTTACCTATCGAAGGATTTGGTGTTTTCAAATGAGCCATGGAACGACCACCAACACGACATTTCTGGGGAGCTTTGGCTCTGTTGCGTGCTGGGCAGGTGGGGGTTGGTGAGTATGTGGTAGGAGCTGGGTCAGAAAGCTGGGTGCTTCTCTTCCTATCTGTCCCAGGACCTCCTTTGCCAGGCAATACAATGTTTTCATTTGTAATGATTACGAAAGCCTTTTTAAAATGACATCTGAAATACAGCCTTAATTACTGTGAGTGGTTTCAGTATTAGTTGCATTGGTACCACATTGATTTTGGTCATTGTACAACAACACCTATGATTTCACTGACCTGTAATGAGAGCAAGGATAGTGCTTGACACAGCAGAACTCCCCAAAATTTTTTTGCAATGACAATCGAGGCCATCCTGGTTTTGCTCTGTAGCAATCGCAGGAATAGTGCATTAATGTGAGATGATAGGATCACACCGATGATACGTGTGCTTTGCACCGCTGAACTTTAACATTTGCACGGAGAGTGACTCAGATAAGACAAGAAAGAAGCTGAAAAACTGTGCACCGCTACCACAGAGATCCTATAGCGGTTACACATCCACTCCATTGTGCTATCATTTGTGCACACGAGTATATTACTATAGAAGGACTGTTGTATTAGCAAAGGCTATCCTCAATGGCGGTAATTTGGTTTTGTCATGGTAATACAATGCTGATACACTGCAGACACAAAAGTGAGTTCTGCATGGCTTGGCAAAGAGATTTTCACATAGCTGCTGGGTGAGTCCATTGGTTTCTCAATGTTCCTAAACAGGAATGGGTCAATGGTAATTTTTTAGGAAGGCAGATGCCCCTTGCTGAGCTTGTCTGACTATAAAGTGCTACACAAGACATGCAACGTACATAGCATCCTCAGCCCCTCTGTGTAACTTGCAAACTGTTAAAACTGCACAGCAGGAATGAGGACTCTTTTAATCCACTGAATTTGCTGTTTAGCATGACCTGGATAATCCGGTAGGGCTAACGTGATCTTCAGCACTAGCACTCAACTGCCTGTTATCCTCCTTGAAGCTGCAGGATATCAGAAATATCTGACTGGTTTGGACTGAAGAAAGTTGCTTGGCTAGCGTCTGTGTGTAATTTGTTTTTCAGGGACATCGTTTCAGGCTATGCTATTCTCGATGCGAGTAAGTCTCTGTTTCTGTGTGAACTTTTAGAGAGGAGGTCTCTCGATCATACTACTTCTGTTGACCACAGCTGCCTGTCCATCATTACTTCCTTTATGTTTTCTCTTTGGTGGGAAATGAAAAGCAGAGGAGGGCAGAGCCAATATAGGAAAGTTAAAAATGTGTCAGTAACTGCCTAGCGTGAGGCAGACTCTTTCCTCCAGATTGCTGGATACGTAAAGATAGAGCCTTGATTGGTGTAAATTGTTGTAGATGAAAAACTATTCTTATTCATTCAAATTTACAGCAGCTATGTGGGTGTTTAAATTCTTCCCCCAGTTCAGCAGCACCACGACCAGCAGTGACACAGAACTGGTGGGATAGAAGGATATGAAGAATCGGACTAAAACATTTTTTCCCATGACTGGTCCTCTTGGTGGGGAATATTTGGTTACATCTTTCCACAAATGGTAACTGGCTGAGCATGTGTATTCTTCCTCTCCTGTCTGCCTTAAAGAAATAATCATGTGGAAGCGGAGGTGTATTTTTGGGAAGGGTCTCCTGCGACTCCAGAGCTCTAGAGCTTTGTCTGACTTGTAATCTACCTCCTCCTTTCTATCACCAATGTTAGGAGCTTGTCTGGGGTTATGCGAAAAGGATGTTGATAAGGCAAACTTTCAAACCTAGCATCCTTAAGAGGGCATCCAAATGCTGCACTGTACAAAGGAATTGAAATTAGCTCTAAATGCGGTTGGCTTCACCTGCTGTATGGAAAAGAGAAATATATTTTAAAAGGATATGTTTCGTGTAATCATGCTGGGTTTATCAAGTGCAGAAAGATGTCTCCTAACAATACCCAGGAAGATTACAATTGTCAATCAGAGCAGAGGTCCTGTTCTTACCTCTTTGCCTCCCTCCCCTGCCGCTCTGCTTTTCCTGGGCATAGCAGCACTGAGCAAGGCAAAGAGTGTAAAGAACTATTTAATCATCAAAAGACAGTGCCAGCCAAGCATGGCACTGACTTTCAGCTCCTAAACATGCCAATAATGAAGATTTTAAAGGGACAAATGTGCACAAAAGCAAGAGTGGAAGCCATCCTGTGTGGTCCCATGAACGGTACACGGTCTCATTCTGGGGCTTCTCAATAGCACGAGGGCTGCTGCAAAGTGGGCAAAACCCTTCTTGAAGCTTGAAGGGTTCCTGGAGCTTTTCAGCTCATTGCAGGATCCTCAGAAACCCTCAACATCCTCCTCCTCTTGGCACGGCAGGGTTGATAAAATCAGATCAAGGCTTAGCATTTCTAAACAAAAGGGAGTGGTTAAATGGGCTTTTAAACACTGGAACCTGTCCAGCTTGTTGGGAGGCAAAGCCTGGAGAGGCGGGGGTGAGGAGAAAGCGCAAGGTGCCAAACTCGGAGTAGAGTGGCACTTGTGCGCAAAGTTGTTGGAAAGTCATTTTGTTGCTTGTGTTGTGCAGCGCGCGCGCGTGTGTGTGTGCAGAACAGATTGGCAGACGCCTGTGCCCACGAAGGCGGGCTGGGGGCCGGGGGGAGGCTGCTTTGGAAAGGTGCCAGTTGTTCCATGGGCTTTCTGCCATCAGGATTTTTTTTTTTTCCTTCCTTTCCTCCCCATCCCAGCCCCCAAATGCACACGAACAGGCTGGCAGGAAGAGCATGCTGAAAAGGATCTGACAGTTTGAACAACACTCGATGACTTAGTTTGTTTTCCCTGACTTTGCGCCAGCAAGCAGGTCTATGGATGAAAGACTTTATTAGGCTTTTAAAGCCACTGACACAGGTCTTTCTTTGACCTGAGGTACTTGAGAAGAAATGAAAACAACGTGTAACTTTCACGGAGTTGAAAGACTGCCCAAATCGAAGAATACGGTTTACAAGGGATCCAAAGTATCACAAAACGTTTCCCAGGGTGAAGCGCGGCAGAGCAGAGCAGGGGGAGAGCCCGTCCCGGGCAGAGGGAGAAGACGTTCAGTCACTGCTCGTGGTGAGGAGGAGAGCTGATCCGGCTAATTAGGATATTACGAGATGATCGCATCCAGCGGAAGGTGCCATAACTGCTCATCAGCTTTCTGGGTGTCCAATGTAAGGAGGGGATGGAAATTAGCACTTGCTAATTTGCAGGCGCCTGTAAGCACACCCACAGTCCCACCCGGGTACCAGTACGGTGCTGAGTGCTCAGCACTGCAGCTTCTGCTCCACCGGGCTCTGCCTAGAGCTGTCGGGAGAGCTGTGGAAGAAAAGCCATGCACTGTTAGCGGTGGTAGCATCCACAAGGAAAATGTAGGACAGTCGGATCCCTCCTCCTCCCACAGTGATGTCGAAGAGTCTTAAAAGGGTCAGAGCTGGTTCCGAATATTACCTAAATTATCCCCTCTTCAGTCCTCAGGGGTAGAGGGAGAATTTCTCATTAACTTTCTGTATGCCTACTTTATTCCTCAAGGAGCTTGGTTGAGGGATTTTAACAAGAAAACCAAGAATTAGGCTTTGCTTATAAAAAATAAAAATAAACAAGCCCCTTGGTGAGGAAAGAGAAAGCATCAAAGAAACTGCAGGTGCCAAAGAAGGAATGGTGCCATGGATGCTAGAAGTAACTGTGTGAAGGAGCCCCCCACTTGGAAAAGTAATAAAAAAAAAGGGTGATTCATCCTGTTTTCTTTCTAAAGCCTCATAGAAGGAAAAAGATGGCAGGCTAGGTTTGTAGAGCCGAAATAGTTTCTCAAAACTGGAGGCCAGATGACTGAGAAACAAGTAATATGGATGCTGGCTTATCAGTCTTGGAAAAGAATCACAGAAACTGAAACTGCATCTATTTAAGCCTCAGTAGGCTGGGGAAGGAGTTTTCATGGTTACCAGCCATGACTGAGAAGTTTTGCTGGAGCTCACTACAGGGCTTATCCTTCCTCAGACTGAAAATAAAATGCTGCAGTCAGCAGAGACCGTGACTCCAGCAGCTCTGGGATGGGCCAGACTTGTCACACGAGGACATCTTCCAGGAAAACTCCAGGGAACAGCCTTGTTTTCCTTGTAGGGCTAATAACACCTTCTGCTCTCTTAAAACCTTGCTCTATTGATAGTGCAGAGGTATGAGGACTTTACTGAGGCCCTGTTCAGCTGTCACCAAGGTGGATGTGACAACTGCCACCTTTGCACAGAGCCACCACTACTTCCAGTCACTTCGCAGCTTTGCGCTCTCTAGCAGAATTGCTCTTCAGTTTGCTTATAGGCAGGATTTCCAGCAGGCTGACGTGGAGCTGTGTCTCTGTGGAAGTACTAGGTGATACCTACTGATCTGCAATACAGACCTGCAAAATGCACACAGGGAGCTTGGGTTTGCATGACGTCTCCATTTTGCCCGCAAATGGGTCATCTGCGTAGACGTGCCCCACTGGACGGTCTGTTGGCTCGTTGGGATCTGTGCCCCATGTGGAAGCCACACGTGAACCATCTCTCCAAAGGTTTGATGCTCACAGTGAGCTTGTGAACAGGAAGCTTGGAGGAGGCTGGCTCAAACACGGAGTTTGCTCCCGTCCCTTTTGTTTCAGGTCCTGGCACCGCCTTTGTGTGTGCAGGAACGCAAGGACATGTCTGTGTTTCTTGTTTCCTTTCTATAGGACTGAATGTTCTGAGTGATCATGTTATTGTATGTGTCTGATGAGCCATATGGAAGCTGTGAGGCTTCAGGAGTGTTTTGGGAATATAATGCCAGGAACTGATAATCTCAGCAGCTCTTCCTTCTTATTATCGCATTGCTTTTGCTGCCATACCCACTTGAAGCTATTTATGCCCCTTCCCCAAGAAGCTGGTTGGTATTTCCCCACCGCAGTCTTCATTCTCCATGGGGTAGAAAGGCTTTGGGAAGTGCTGTCTGAGGCTCATTGCGACTCGGTAATGCTTTGCAGAGCCCGTTCTGTTGTCAAGCTGCCTGCAAAAGGGTTTGTAGCACGAAATAACTCAGCCTCTCTGATCAGCAAGATTCAGTTTTTGCAGTACTATTAGGCAGACAAAAGGTGAATTAGCCCCACTCTGTGAAACAGCCCTGACACGGGGTGGTGCTGCTCTGTCACCAGCATTATTTTGCAAACTGGTTTTCTGTGGTCTTTGATTCCAGCAAGGCAACTTGCAAAATACACAAAGGATCAGATTGTATCTCCTAGCGGTGGCCAGCGTTCCCTTCCTGTGGGACATCAGCGGCTGCTGCTTTCTCTCTTTCCACACCTTTGCTTCTCCTGACCTCCTTCCAGAAAACCCACTGGCAGTTGTTTAACAGTTTCACTAGCGAGTTGGGCAGTGGGCACTTTTCCATACTGTGTGTTTTTCTCCTCCTGTGTTCGAAGAGCCTGTTCTTCCCCTGCACCTGCAGAGCTTGTTAATCTCTGCAGAAGATTCAGTTCTTTGACTGCAATCCAAGCCTGCACCATCTGAAGCAAACCGCATCCTCCTGCCCTTTGAATGATCCTGATCTTATCTTTTGGTCTGGCTTAGCCCTGCACAAGCAAGGATGGCTGACAAAACTGGGGTTGGATCATGTCAGAGGGGTGGACAGTTTGAAAAATTATTATAATCTTCCTTGCTGTGCATCCAGTGCCCAAGACATGATGCTTGACCCAGGGGTGAAGCTGGGGCTCCATGCATCTGCTCTCCATGGACATGATCTGTTAACATGGCTGTACTGGAGATCCTCAAATTACCAAAAATTATGATCCCCCATGTGACTGATGAAGGACTAAGCTACTGTAGGGACAAGAGGGCCATGTCCTCCAAGGGTCCTTATCAACGTGGGGGCTTACAGCTCCAGTGTTTGACCAGGACATCTTGATGGTGCAGCTCTCTTCAAGGGACGGGTTGTTCAATGTCCACTGCAGCCTCAGTTCAGTTTGGAGCAGTTCAGGATAATTTCTGTTTATGAATCAACTTTTTTCATGCAAAGGGCAGGAAGTGTGAGACCCGTGCTAAAAGTTTGCCTTCCCTTGAACGGGTGAATGCAACTTCACTAACTGGAAAGATTTTAATTATCACACAGTTCTTGCAGCATTTGGGGGAGTGTCTAACCTGGCTTAAGTGCTCTTTGAATTCTTTTAGCCCCTTGAGTCTTCTTAACCCCCGTGATATATTTTGTGATCCCCGCAGCCTCTGTGTGCTGTGCTGGGGATAAATGCCAGGCAGTTTTAGCATTATGCGTGTTATGCACCCAGCTCATCCTGCTATGGGCTGTTCATTTCCATATGAAACATTTCTTTAAATAGCAACAATCTCAGGGGCTGATTTTATTGTCCTTGCTGTGGGTGACCTCAGTCATAGTGCCCTTTTGAACATCCTGACTTACTGTTTATTTCTGGTGATCTTTGTGGCCCTGCAATCACTTCTTACCCATCCATTTTTCATACCAAACGTCTTACTCTACAGTCTGATCCCAGACCTTTGCCACCTTCCTGCCGGTGACGTGTGTCTCTGGCCAAGGATCTCGCTCTAGTGAGAAAATCCTGGTCTTTATGATCTGTCACGGGTTCCACAAATCTCTCTCCAAAGGAGTAAAGGGGTACCTGAATTGCTTTTTGACTGCCCTGGAGAGAAAGGGAAGAGAAACCACACCACAGTGCACGAGGTGGAGGAGAGCTCCATGGGATGCCCATGCACACCCGTGCCATCTCGGAGCCGGATTGTGTGTGAGGTTGACCTTGGCGGAGGTGCCCACGTACGCCCGGTGCAGCCTCAGCGTGCTGGAAACCAAACCCGCTGCTGAAAAGGACCAAGTGTGGCACTGGGTGGTGGTGGGGAATAAATTTCAAAAGTAACCCATAGCACTTCCAAAGCAAGACAGACAAGCCAGCGAAATGGATATTTTATTTGAGTACTTCGTGGTGTTTCTAAGAGGATTGGTTTTAAATAAAAAGGTTTGTAAACAAACACGTTTGCTTTTTCAGTAAATCCCTTTGAACGTACATCTTTTTTGATAATGAAACCTCTTTGTGCATGTCCCCCGTTTCAATTTCCTTTCAAATTTAAATTGCCCTTATAGGAAATAAATGAGCCTGATTATTTTCAAATAGCTTTTTCTGTTAGTCCTTGCAAAGTTGTCCATATACATACATATATATTTTTTTCTAGGTTTTTCTTCTTTTCCACAAATATGTGTGCTGATCTTCTGTGTTCTTTTAATGTCTTCCAGGAGATTTCCATTCCCCACATCAAGTCTTCCTAAATTGTCTCTTTAATCCCCAGGTTCTTAGTGCTTGGCAATGCTACTTGTTCTGAAGTGCCGTGATGGGAAGGTGGAGGGTTTTTTTCCCCCTCATTAGCTGCTTTTAACATTCACCTCCTTTGTTTGTGTATCTTCTTTAGATTCCCTTCCCTTTGTGGGCAGGGCTTTGCTCTTCTGAGGTGTTAATAAGCCTCTGGCAGAGACAACATCTGTGGCAGAGGACATTAAGTTCTGAAAAACATATTTCTTGTGTTATGAGGCCCGTTACCTCATCTGAGCAGCAACTACAGCTTTTAAAGAGCAAGGACAAAGGAAACACTGGCTTAGGGCTGCTTCGTGGTGGTTTTTTTTATATATCAAGACTCTAGCTCAAAGTGTTTGTATGGGAGAGAGGGGAAGAGACTGCTGAGGGGAGGAACATAGAGGAAAACTTGTGAAGGGGAAAGGAAAAATAGAAGAGACTATTTAAAAATACTGTGCATCGCTTAAACCAACACCTAGTGAAGGATAAAGGCTTTACAGTGTATATACGTGATCCATCCATCTGTTCATCCCTTTTATCCAATCCTATAGTCATGGGTATCATAAGAAGGAATAAGGGCGGTTAAAGCCTCCCCATCACAGGCATGTCAGATGTTCCACACTGAACAAGATCAAACCAGGGATTTGCAGCCTGTGGGATGCAAAAAGATGTCATGGAGGGATAAGTGCTTTTCCCTTCCTATATTGACAAATGGGAGGGGATCGTTTTTAGCAGGACGGAGAAGAGAGCGCTGGCATCACCCGCACAAGGGGGTGTTAATGACTGGATTACCACCTCGCTGCTACCTGGTGTAATTGTCTAAAAAGTTGCAAAGTGAGTGCATCAAGACCCTATGTCTCCACTTTAACCTTATATCCTGATATCATTTACCTGCTAAACGTTTGGGGGCAAAAAAAGGGCTGGTGCTAATTCAGATTTTAGGCACTGCGGGAAGTGTTCGCACTCCAAAATAATTTTGAATTAGAATCAAAGAAAACAGTTTTCTCTCCTCCTCCTATGCCATCCTCCTTTAAATTTCCTGTGAATTACGTGGGAACGTTATTTTTGCAATATTTTCATTAACTTCACATTGTTCCACAGGATGTTGCAATAGAAACACGACAGTGTGCTTTCTGGTCTGTGAAAGTCAGTCTGACATGAGGTGCTAGGTGACATATTCCAGTCTATTTTTAAATGAAGGTATCAATTACTTCGCTGCTAGCACCTTGTTGGCTATCAAGTGGTTCTGTTGTAGCATTTTCATAGTTCTTGGTATCTTGAAAGCTGAATAAAGCAAAAAGGTTCATTGCACAAGGTGCAGATCTTGATCTTTCCATCTCCAGATGTCGGTGCATGGAAGAGAAGTCCTTGCCTCAAGCTGGGGGACTGACTGATGGCACTTCTGTTGTTGTGCCTGAACCGTGTCGTGCCTGTGCCGTTACACAGCTCTCGGCAGCAGTGGGGGGGTTGGACTGTGCCGCCTCGATGCTGCTTCTTCACCTCATCAAAATCCCTCCCCTGCCCCGACCCACCACCTGGGACCAACCTGGCAGACCCCAACGTGTGTCCTTCAGCAGCGAAAGCCCTTTTCCTGGGGGCTGCTGTCATCTCCCCAAGGACACCTTTCCTGAAGTATCTGTTCTCAACTCCTGAAAGGCATCCAAACCCCTGTGTGAAAACTGAAACGAAAAACTGGCTGGCACATGTTTTCACGGTGGAACTAGGTGACTTCTGTGCCTGCAGATTGACGGTATCGCTGCTGCTGGCATGACAAGTCTCTGCGTGTTGTAACCCTGGCACCAATCAGTGCCATGGATGCAAGCTAGCCTCCTCTTTCATTACTCTCGGTAGCTCCTTCCCTGCTTAGGAAAAAGAGCTATTTATGGACCTGGACAAGGTGACCTCCATATGGCAGATTCTGCCACTCACCGTGGGGACTCGAGCTAGGCACATGCTCCTCGGGCAAGGCAGAGACACTCGCAAGCGTTGGGCACATGCAAATGTATGTTGCTTTCAAAGCAGCAGAATATTTTTTTTTTTTAAAAAAAGACATAGTAAAGAAATTCAAAGTAAATACTCAGAAAGCAAAGATTTTTTTACTTCCTCCATGCATTTAAGGAAAACAATGCGTTTCTGCAGATTGCATGTTTGTAATATTCTGAACTTTTATCTGGAATATTATGAAAAGAAATAATATGAATATTTGTCTATATATTCCCCCCCACTTATCTATATACCCCCAGAAGGAGAGAACTTAATTCCTGTGTAAGGGTAGCTGTCTTTCTCCCTGTAGCATCAATCCCCACTTTATTCCTACCCTGGGGAACTGCACAAAAGCACTCTTCA
This sequence comes from Balearica regulorum gibbericeps, assembly GCF_011004875.1. Taxonomy (NCBI): domain Eukaryota; kingdom Metazoa; phylum Chordata; class Aves; order Gruiformes; family Gruidae; genus Balearica; species Balearica regulorum. Next base: position 10,754,445 of record NC_046199.1, read on the forward strand.
TCGGGCAAAGCTGTGCCGGTGTGAGCGAGGTGACCCAAATTTTTAAAGAAAAGGAGAGGCTGAGGGCAAGGGTGGGGAAGGTTGAGGAGCAGGAGGAAAGATGCAGAATCCCCTTGGATGTGAAGAGGTGCCGTGCCAGGGAGCGGCTGTGCGGCTCAGCTGGGCTCGTGCAGGTTGCACGGGGCTGCGTTTCTGCATTCGATCCGTTCAATTTGATCCAGGCATCAGTGAAGTTACACAGTGACCAAAGTCAGAGGAGAGCAGCTCTGTTCCCTGCACTTTCAGACAGGTAAAAGTGCAGATTACCGCTGTCCTTTGAGCGCTATGTCCTAGAAAAGGTAGGCGAGTCCGAGTATCACCATCTTCATGCCAAATTCTGCTATTCGACCTGCGTGGTGCAGCCCTATTGGTATAAATAGATTTACACAGGTTTAGCCACCAGCCAGTTTTTTTTTTTTCCAAGTGCATCTAAGTAACTGTCAGTATTGCAGTAACAAAATTGCAATTTCAGTGAAGAATCGCTCTTAATTATATCAGAGTACGGATTCCCTTGCAGCTCCACAGCCCTAATTTCTAGCTGTGAGACCCAGACTTCCCTTGGGCTGCAGTAGCTTCTGTGAAACCCTCTGGGTGTAGTAGTAGGCTTTCAACAGAGGCATTATGTGCTGAAAGATCGTAGTTGCACAAAATGGCTTTAAAACATATATATATGCGATCTGTAAGGTGAAGAAGAACATATTTTGCCCTGTGTACCGTTGCCTCCCATTGGATTTCCTTGAGGCGATGCAATTCTCCGTACGCAGCTTCCCAAGTGAAATGTGCTGTTTGGGTTGTTGCAGGACACATGCAACATGCAGAAAGGCAAGAGCTTGTCTTGCTGTTTGTGGCAATTTGTATTTGGAGCTGCTTGAATAATTCATGGCAGATCTTAACTATTTCTTTTTATCTGATACTTATTCAAAGGTAATTTTTCTCATCTGACTATTTTTGCTTATACATCTTTGATATATGGTAATAGAGGTAAACTAGTAAGAATCATCTCCTTTTAATGCTGAACAAGGAAGTTTATTGCAATGAACAAAATAGTAGCAGCTCAACAATTTCTGTTTTATTGGGCGTCTGAAGAGATGTGTTGTAACATCATCCCTCTCTCTCTCTGCTCAGCTCGTGAAAAGCAGATATCCTCCTCATAAATCCCTTCTTCAGGCAGCAATGAAAGCAAACACAATGGATATGTATTTTGCAGCCAGCAGGAATCTGTGGGTATAGATGTGCACAGTTTCACGAGAGGCATACATTAAAAGTATTAAAGAGTTTGTTTTAAAGGGTATGTTAAAATCTACCTTTCTGTTGATGCGTATGTTAGTATTCTAAATGCCTTTACAAATCTGAGTACCTAATTTCAAATATTAGGGGGTGTCTTACGATGGTATTTCAGCGCGCTCTGTGCAGATGCATGTGAAAATCCACATTTCACTAATCACAACTATCATCCTGCTCTCTTCCCGGTTACGTTCCTGTTAGTCAGGTCTCGTTTCCAGGAGTGCCCACCCCACGCTTGGTTCAGTAAAACAGCAAACGAGGCAGAGTCCCTACCTGGGGTGGGGTGGGGGGGGCTGCAATCACTGTGGGTTTTCAGCCTCCAAATGCAGATTCTAGATGCTTCATTAGAGCAGCCACGTTTGGAGAGTGTTCTCTAGGGACACGATCCAATGTCTATTGAAAGGAGGAAAACAAAAACCTCCCATTGATATCAATTTTAGTGGGCTTTGGATCAGCTCTTAAATGTTTTTCTATTCAGCATGTTTTTGTTTTCCTCTTTTGAATTACCTCCCCCCCCCCCCGTCTTTCCTTCATCCTTCCCCTTTCAAAATCAAAGTTGCCAGGTTGGAACGTGATTCCGCTTTCCAGTGCTGGGCAGATTCAATCTGTAGTGGGAATTTCTCATAGAATACAAATATATCTGGAGGACGTTAACTGTCCTGCGTGACCTGCTTGCTGCTACGTGCTTACATAATTTATTTTAGGGTGGTTTGGTTGGGGTTTTTTTTTTTTCATCAGGACTTATATCTAAAAGCACCTCTCCTAAGCTCTAGATGCTTGCTAACCCTGCCCGGCAGCCTGCCAATTCCAACCAGCCAAAAATATATCACCTTACTTGGCTTGTGGGCATTTTTGTATCTTTAAAAGTTAATCCAGCTCTAAGCTGGATTAATAATGGAACATCCCTTTAACCAAAGGCACGTAAGGTCAAGGCAGAGCTATGTTGGATATTCCAGGCTGGTAACCAGAGAAGTAATTTTTTTGTCCTATATAGGACCCGATATGATTTATTTTAGCAGTGGTTTTCCTGCTGGACTGAAGGAGGAGCAGAGGAGTGGGAACAGGGCTAGACTGAAGGAGGAACAGGCAATCTGAGAGGTCAGTGGTGGTGTTAGGGTACCGGAGGAGCAGGAACCTAAAGGGCAGATGACAGAGCAGAAAAGCATCAACCTTTCGGTGGGGGAGAGTCGGGGGGCGAGATGAACTCCTTGCACAGATTAGAGAGAGGCAGGCTGGCATGAGGATGCCTTTCGAGATGCTGGAGCGACAGCAAGCACACTCAAGCTGCGTTCGCATGGTTCATGTCGTCACCGGGGTACTTTGATGTGCTCGGTTCGCCTTGTAAGTCCCGGCTGTCTGTCATTTATTCGGCAGCGTTATATAATGCGCTGTTAAGATCACTGACTGTGCACCCTCGGAGCAGCAAAATGCTTTTCCCTGTTACCCCTTGAATAAAGAAGACACACAGAGATCTTCAGATACTCCCCTCCTCCCACTTTCAGTTCAGAGCCTTTAAAAATAAAATAAAAAGGAAATGGAGGGCCTGTTTTTTGCTTCCACGTGGGGTTGTTTCTATCAGCAGGTGCTTGACCTGAGCCAGTCGAATTGTGCTGGGGCTGGAAGCAATGTAAGAGCAGCGTTGGGCCTTTCGACACCCAAAAATATGATGGCAGAAAGATGGTGGGTTTGTACTGGAGCTGTGTCCTCATGAAGCGCGTGTTGGGGTCAGATCCAGCAGTACAGGTGTTAAACCAGAGCGAGCCCGGACTCCTGAAGGCAATAGGAAATTTAGGCAGCTTGAAGTCTGTGGTTTGGGGGCTATTATTTTTCTCCTGAAACATTATTTTCTTCCTTTTCCTTTCCTGAAGCCCAGAAATCAATGCTTTTAAAAGATCCCCGATGGATAGGTTTCTGAAGTGTTCTTTTTTATTGTCTGTTTTAGGCCTTTTCCCCCCTGTTTCTCCTGCTTTCTGACAAGAGTTGCTGGAGTGGGGAGGGACACGGGGCAAACATTGATGGCTCCTTCCCAAGCATGCTCAGGCTGTTTGCACGGTTTGAGGTTAAGGGCTGTGTCTAGCCCCAATACAGCGGGTGTCTTAGGGATCTGGATGGATGGAGGACTTCAACTCAATGGGCAGATGTAAATCAGAACTTGGTTAGCCTTAGTCTTCAGAGAAAAAGTGTGATTTGGTCTTGCTTTCTCAACTCAAAGTCATTTCATTCGTTCCCTTGGAGTCTCCCCAGCTGAGGCTTCAGCTGTTCAGTGCTTTAATAAGGCTATAAAGAGCAAATAATATAACAGAAACAGGCTGTAAATTTCTTATAGTAGGGGATTTGTCCATTTCTTTCTGATGCTTCCAGAAGCTGTGATAGTGGCGGCTGGCCGAGTTGTCCAGCTGAGCATCCCAACTCCATCACCCCTCAGACCCTGCACTTTCATAGATCGTGTGTTTCAAATTGTCAGAGTACAAAACTTGGATTTGAGCGTAAAATACCTTATAGCTTGGACTGTTTTTGGGAATCGTGCTTGAAACACATGTAGGAGACATCTTAATCTATCTATATATACATACATATAGTTATTGGTGCTGAAGCATGCTTATTGAACATCTCAGCATGTTTATCAATGACAGTTGAATCATTGATATTTTTAATACCAATTCCCCAAAATACTAAATCCAAATGTGTTAGGCAGCGAGATCATGGACAGAGCTGCATAGAGATCTCCTAACCAGGCCAAATGCTTCTTTCTTACCTATAAAAACCCATGTTACAAGATACATTAGCTGTAAATTCTTAACAGATGGGGCTATAACAAGCTGCTAGAGAGCATCTCCTCTGCTGTGGGGATGCACTGCTAAAATAATGCCACGTGGCTGTCTGAGCCCTAACGAAACTGAGACGAGCTGGAGGAGGAGGCTGTCATCTGTCTAGGTGTTGATGTCCTGCTCGTCACTGAGAGATCTAGTCAAGCAGTTGACCCCTTGTTAAATTTGCTCAGCTCCTCTGCATATTTACGGAGGCATGAATGCCGTGACGAGAGTTTCCTCTTGTTAAACATGCGCCTTTGCTGTCCTGAACATTTCACAAGTGATTTGGAGATGGTCTAGAGAGCTCAGCGCGGGAGAGATTTTTGGGCAGTCCACGTGCAACCATGGTACATTAAAGAGTCTGTTCTGTAGAGCGTTTTTTCCTCTCTCCCACCTTTTCAGATGATGGAGTCCTGTGGAGAGTGAATGAGGCTGTATATGAGCCGTGAGCAGGACTGTTTGAGTTACATATTTTGCATGCACATTCAGACTTGTGGCATAGCATGTGCACAGCTGTGGGAATGTATATAAGCAGCAAAATGTACAGAAACATATATAGATGCATTCATATACTTGTATAATGAGCAAACCTGTTTAACTATAGGAAGGATTGAGGAGTGGCTCATTTTCCCAGAAAAAAAGATTGATCTACAACATTTCAACATGATAAAATAATTAAAATAAAAAGCATTAGAACTGTTTTCATACAGAGGTGACATGTTTCATTTTGAAACAGTTCCACTATTCCTTATGGATGAAGAATGCACTCCCACCTACATTACATTTGAGAAGACAATAAATATTTTTTCCTGTTTTTTATAAAATACTTTGGCCTTAATCTCATGTCATCTTCCTCTGGCCCCAAACTGGAGGTCTTCTGAAGCCCTGTAAATCATTGCTTCATAATCCCATAATGAAAAGCAGGATTACCTGCAGTGTAACATGTACAGGACACATCTTTGCATGATGCTCACGCTGGGCTCGTTACCTGGATGGATGTTTCAGTTGTCTAACCCAGGAGGGCCATGGAGGCTTTCCTGGTTCCCTGCAGCACCTCCACCCCACGTGAGCTCCCCTGTTCTCTGCTGTGGCAGTCTGAAGGATTTTGGTCTACCATTTTATCAGGCAGCTTGCCCTCAAACTGAAAAAGGATCGGGAGAAAATGAAAATGCTCATTAAAATCAGTTAACAAAACAAAACAAAACAAAAAAAAATTATTGTGGGGTTCCCCCCCCCCCCCCAAATCCATGAGACTGCCATCCATTTTAAAGAATGCAGCATTCTTTAAAAGTGAGGGTTTAATATTTAAAACTCAGCCACAACTATTGGATTTGGGCTCTGTTGCAATATCAGATTGAACTTGCTCTTAGCTGCGTTCAGCACGCCGGTGCAGAAGTGGCAGACCTGGGAAATGGGCCCCCTGTGCAACTTGTGAATAATTCACGTGCCTCAAGATCACACAAGGGAATATCTTTTTTTTCTTTTTTTTTTTTTTTTTTTTTTTAAATAACACCTAATCAGCCCTTGGCACACAATGCCAGAAGAGTTTAATGAGATTCCAAAAAGAGCCATCTCTAAACAGCTGCAGATTGAGCTTGTGTGTGTAAAATACATAATTTTGTGTATGGGTGTGTTTATGTGTATATACAAACATAGGAATGCAATAAAATAGTTGGGGAAAGTATGTTCATGAATGCTTTAAGAAAAAGGAGATTCAAATGAATTTGGTACGACCCAGCTGATATGCTTTTTTAAAAGTGATCTTCTGAATCTTCAGGATGTCCTTGTTTATTTTCTTTGATTGTGCTTTGATTTAAAATTCTAGGCTCATTAAATGCCATAAAAAGAAACATTTACATAATTTACAAGCTCTTTATATGAACATTTTAATAAAAGAATACACCTTTAAATCAAATCACAAAGGCATATGACATCTTTGAAGGAGAAACTTATATTCCCAAACACAATAAACATTCTTCTATTACTATGTTAATTTGGAAAACAGGTCATGGGAAATTAAATTGCTTAAAATAGGTCACCAATTATAACTCTGCATTCTATTAAAGCAAATGCATCTCTGAAATCTTTATTAGTTTATTTTAATTAAAGGCAGAAAAATATTCAGTGTTAAATTATTGCCATTTGTATGTTTTACATTGATATGGACATACATTTATTATGCGGTGTAAAATGCTGCACATCTTTTTCATTATGATGCTTGTATTGTTCTTAGGTACTTTACCCGTAAAGTAAGTCTATAATAACATTTTAAATATAAAAGGAGGGGAGCCCAAATGGAGTAATAGTGCAAATTTAATTTGATCATTTATAAAAGGAAATGCAAAAGCAAATGCTATCTGTATTTGGAAACAGTTATTGACCTCCTCAAAATTGTTATAGTGTAGGAAAGGCCGGAACTCCATTTGTGTCAGGTGTTTGTACGCAATATTGCAGTTCATATTATGTTTCTAAATTAAATACATTGGGGTATATTCCCCATTGATGTTGCCTCATAAATTCATTAATACTAATGGTAATTATTGTACAAGCCTATGGTGAGAGCTGGAATCTACCCTGCATACCCGTGTCTGCAAAAATAATGAATGTTAACTTTTTATGCATATAAGAAATGAAAACGTTGGATGTGCGTTGAAATGTGCGAACTGATAGGATGTCAGTAACGGTTTCTATGGAACACTAGGAGCACCTGTGTGGGGTTTTTAGGGTCGTGTTAAGGAACTGTTCACGAGTATACCGTTCCTCGAATTCATTTCATGTTCTCCTGCCAAACGTGGTTGCCCAGCCCCGCTGGAGAAGGTCACCGTGGCTTCACAGAGCCGTTCAAAAATGGTTTGCCCAGATGCCACAGAGAAACTTTATGCTGTAATCCTTCCAGATCAGGATGGCGAGAGGCTTGGATGCTCCTAACAATTAGCAAAGAAACTTAAATGCCCTTTTACCTTTAAGCTGTTAGTTCCAATTCAGCTTCCTTTCATGCTCACTGGTCTCTGGATCCCATGAGTCCTCTCCCTGCTTGCAGGACTGTTTGTAAGCCCTTCTGCAAGCGCCCAGCTAGCTCACGGGAGGGTGGAGGCTTGACGGGGTCCTCCTCAAGGTAGGGTCACACCTGCACCTTCATCCTCAGCTCAAATTCTTGTCTTCTGCAAGAGGAGAAGCAGACAGTTTTGTTGTTCATTCTTCTTCAATGAAGACCTGCCAAGGCAAAGCAGAATAGGGCAGTAGTTTTGGTTTCTTGCCAATGGAGTCACCTATAGATTTCTCGTGTGCAATTTTTTCCCTTCTCCTAGCAGCTCAAAGCACGTCCTTAAAAGAGGCTCAAGAGATCTTTAAGTCTAAACAATAAAAGGCCTATTACTTACCCAGGAGACCAACAACAGCTCTCAAGGGTAAACCTGCATTAATTATGTATTTGAGCATTTGTATGTTACGCGTTTAGACAGCATATGTGTTATTTACCGAAGAGCTGGTAATGGCTGTGAAGCGGTTGTGATGATCTAGGGTAAATATGAACGTCTCAGGATTTGAGGTGAAGCGGGCGGAAAAAGGAGCTGGTGATGGAGCACCAGGCATCTCACCTCCCTCACCTGGCTGAATTCTGCCTGCTGCTGCTATTTTGTCAGCCTCAGGATGATGTAAACACGTATGGTGGTTACAGAGAGCCACGTACTTTTGCTGTTAAGGTCCTGAGATTGGTTTCCTTTCAAACTCAATAACCTGCATTTAGTTTGGTGGTTGCAAAAGAAAGGAATGCTTGTTTCTGTGTGAGTCCCCAGGAGATGGGAGCTCTTGAAAATTCAGACTTTTTCTTCCTTGTAACCATGAATGTAAATTCCCTTTAAAAAAAACAGCCCAAATCATATATGGTACTCCTGTCCAAATGCAGTGCTTCCCCTCTGCAGAAACAAAAGATTTTCACAAAGGATTACTATCAAATATTGTATCTCTTCCAACAGAGGAAGGAAAAGCAACCAGTGTGCCACCAGCCTGCATGTCAGGTTAGTGGCAGAACCAGAAATCGAACCCAAACCCCAGCCCGGTGCCATCAGCTGTGTTGCTGCTGTCACAAATCCGGATTCAGCAGCGGCTCTTGCAGAGAAACCGTCCCTCTGGAAATCCAGCTTTTTCTCCGGGGACCAGCTGGTGGGAGAGAGGTGTATTTTGGCCAGTCCTTCCTCCCTTCATTTTGCACTAAAAGGTGTTTCCAAAAGAGATGCTTGCTTCCTGCATGACTCCCTTTTTCTAGTATTTATTCAAATGCAGTGTTGTAATATTAACTAGACTAGACGGGTTTATGAGGATAATTTTTATTAATGACTGTGTAGCTATTATATCAGGTAGCAGTAAAATAGAACAAGCAAATCTGAAAAAAAATAAGATCCATCAGGTATTTTTGTTGATTATCTTCTGGAATCAAATTGGCTGAAGATACATAAAAGTACATTATTACTTTTCTGGAATTGTGTATATGTATTTCTTCCCACCTTTCTTACAGCTGGAAGCAATTCCTTGTTTGTAATAAAGCTATAACTTAACAAGTAACAGTCATTATTGATCACGTTTATCATCTCTATTTCTCCCTGTGGTCCTGATATTTGGCCCATTAGAGCCACTGAGCATTTACATTTTTGTTTGCAGTTTTGACTCTGATACCTGAGGAATTTGCACAGACGTAAGGGGTCTCATGTCACAGGGGCTGCTTGTATGAGTTAAGAGTAATGGGTAGCAGGATTGGGTCTGAAGATAAGAGGTATTCTCTAAAGTCCTGAATCAAGAAAATATTTCCTTCAGAGAGGCACTGAAACATGTCAGCATGTCACTGCAATCAGTGGGATTTAGACATGCTTAAAATTAAGAATAATCTCAAATATGGATGGGTTTCAGTCTTAATGCTTTCTTGGACTGTAATTTGGTTCTGCTTAAATTTTACGCTGAACTCTTAAAAAATAATTTGTGTATATTTAAGACAAAATACAATCGGCTGAATGTGCTTGCCAAGTCTGCAGCTTCAATTCTGTATTTCTGTAGGAAGTGTATTTGGTTTGTTTTAACTTGCAGGATATCAGGTTTGGGTTTGGTTTTAAATCTTAGTCTAGGCGCTTCAAAATGAAAAAGTTCAAATTATACAACTGAGCAAACAGCATTACTATAATCTGCATAAAGATGGGTGCGGAAGAGCTGTGGTATTAGCAATTCATTAATATGCAATGAAAAGCTTATTTGCACTTTGTCTAAAAGTAACAGTAACTTCAGTTTTGCTCTCATTTGCATAAACGATACAGCACAAGACTAAACCACTCCAATAATAGTCGTTAACAGGATAATCATTGAAAGATTTTATGTATAGGCTACTGAACTGTCCATTTAGGCACATTTAAGTTAACATACAGTATACAGCTAGGAGGATCGTGTTAAGGAATGTGCTAATTTACGGAACCTAGTTTCCCAGGCAGCGTTTACAGGGGTCATTTTTCATGAACTACCGTAGTCACTTAAATCATAATATTTCATAATAAACATCAAAGGCTACTGTACGGTGGGGATCATAAAAAGGCAGCAAAGCTGCCCCGTGCTTGTATTTGCCTTCAGCTTGGGCTGCTGCCTGGCTGGGCGAGCACCGTCCCTGATTTTCAGTCATGAGAATTTTAAACATATTTACAGCCTCCCACCAGCAAAGCTCAACATATAATGGTGCTGGCTAAACCTGCATTAATGACCAAAATAGTCTTCCCTAGAGGTGCACTTGCCCTCTAGAAAATAAATCCTCACCTCCAGTAGATAAACAGCCACGTCTTTGCTCACAACAATCCTGCTGCTGAGAGTTGCGGCACGGTTCTGGGAAAAGCAGCCTCGGAAAGCTGCTCCCCCTGTGCTTCTCCAAAGAGATTTTTGATTTTTTAACTTGTGCTAATAATCCTTCAGTGCTTTTTGGGATCGGACCCACGGGGCTGCCAGCACTGCCAGAATTGATCCCCTTCACCCAAACATTTAATCGTTAAGCATCTAAGCAAAACACGCTTAATTTTCATTTTAAACCTGTCCTTATTCCCGGCTGGCTTGACTGGGGCTGCTTGTTTTCTCATCCCTGCTCCGTGCTGGATGGGGAGAAGATGCTCAGGGTTGAAAGAGGCTTTAGACAGGCAGCAGCCATCGGAGGGACAGATCAAGGACCTTGCCTTTTTCCTTTCTTTTTTAGCAGAAATATCATCATATTTCAAGGCATACACCAACTGCTGCCCGATGGGGTTAGGCAGCTTAACCTGTGCATTGCCTGCTAGAAAGATCCTTGCCTTTTCCTCTGGTCGTGGCCCCTGCGGTGGGTGCACCATGGGATCACAGCCCTTCTGCGCTTGCTCTGTTAGCCTGAAAACAAAGATCCTTTCAGATGAGACATCGGTAACAAAAGGAATCGCACCGATCTTTCTCAGTGCAGTTTCCCACGTGCATTTAAATGATGAAATTTGCAGAAACTGAGCTGAAGGTGTTGCCTGTTGCAGATGCGGAGATAGTTGTGAAAAACCTGTTCCAAAAGCGTAGCAGCTCCTTCTTCCCTCCTCTCCTTCTTTTCCCTTGGTCCAGCAATATTTCAGCTTCAGAGCTTGGTCCTGAGCAGTGCTGTCCATTAATGTCAGAGGCTTCAGAGCAGCTGATGGGTACGGTTACGTTCTTTTAAGCAAGGTTTTCCTCTCAGAGAGGATTTTTACTGATACAAATCCATTGATTTTTGTGTGTTTGGCTGCTGAGTTGCATGCGAGAGCCTAATCAAGCCTGAACGTCTCTAACTTTTATAACACTAGCAACCTCTCCGCAGATGAACTCTGATCTGAAATATTCATTTTGGTGGCACATCTTAATTGCATTGCAATTATTTCTGAAGTTACTCTGAGTGCTTTCCTTTTGCTTCCTCTACATTTTCCATAGACTCTTACAGCATTCTTTAAATCAAATGGTGCTCAGATACCATGGTGATGGTTGACCTTATTATTATGGGTGACCTCTTTCTTTTGGCCTCGGACAGCAATGGCTGACAATAGAGAAGAGCATTTGCTGTTTCTGTGTTAGGATATGTGGGTGTTTTACAGTCCGCATGTGCGATGGTGGGTGCAGATTAAACTGTGGATTTTAAATCATAAAGCCCAAAGAATAAAAAAGTCAAATGTGCAAATGCCATTATCAGAGGCTCAGCTGATTTCTTGACATTACCATCAGCATCCCTGACATCACAAATTTCAGTTACAGGGAAAACAGATTACACCATTTTTGCAGGGGTGGAATACGTATCTGCTGAGAAAGCAAGGTGAATTTCTGCCTTGGCTTTGTGTGTGTGCAAGCACATACTGGGTGGGGAAGGGTTAGATATTCAAATCTTTTGCCTCCGTAGCATAAACATCTTGATTTAGTCTTGCAGAAAAAAAGAGGGTAGGAAATTCAGCCTGCAAACATGATCTCGTAGGGGTGTCTGTCAATTCATTTTTCAAAATAATATATGTATGTGTACACACACACGCACACACGGAGAGATGTTTCCCTTTGGACTCCAAGATTTTCATTACTTTATGCACAACAGCCCTGGTCAAGCTCAGGAGAATAAATTGTAAAATGCTACTGTGTGGATGAATCTATAAACTGAAAAATCCTTATTAAAAACAAAGCCAAAAAAAAAAAAAATCTGAGTCAGATTTCTGATGATTTTATTTGACTGTGAGTAGGGTTTGGAATTTGCAGCCTGAACCTTAGAGACTCTGAGCTGGAGAGCAACTACTAAGCTGGCTACCCAGCAGCCAGTTACACTCCTGCTTTGAATGTTTAAACATCCTCAAAACAGAATGAATTTTTCATCTATCACTTCAGCAAACAATCTGGCTCCTGTGTGCTGAGGGGATGAATAGCCACGCGTGTGGGATCTTAATGGAAAAAGACAAGAAAGCATGAAGTGATGCTTTTTAAAGAGCGCGAGAGGAGCCCACCTCGCTTGCGTTTCAGGAGTTAGATGTCAAGAATTGCGTTTTGCAGCAGCATGACTTAATAAATTTTCCCTTTGCCGCCTTCTGTGATGTTGTCTCCTGCGCCAGCAAAGGGCTTTTCACTCAGCGTAGTTTTAGGTTGCGGGATTTTTCTTTGGGTTTTGGAAGCTCACACCTGATTTAAAGAGGCTGTGACAACGCCTAGAGAGCTACCGCTTCCCTGGCTCGTCTTTTATGTGATGCAGGAGGCTTTGATAGAGCACGTCAGCACATACCTTCCTGTCTGCAAGGCTGCAATGAAGGTGTCCAAAAGATGGACCATCTCCCAACTCCCTTCTGTTGCAGAAACACAGGCAAGAGAGGATATTTATAGAAATTAAAGTGGCTCTTTACAGTCCCCACCCCATTTCTCGCTTCTTTTTAATCTTTCTTCTCCATATTGGTGACTAAGTTTCAGCTTGGCTTACTATTTGTAGCACTCCGATTGCTTGTAAAAATAGCAGATTTCCTATTTTATTTCTTTTATTTTTCTATTTCTGTTTTATCTTTATGCTGTCAAGGTCTTTAAATGAATTTTCTCTTCCTAGCACACTAAGTATTTAAAGAAAAATTGCTAGCTCAATGTGACTTTTCAAATCTGATCCATTTGCTGCCCTGATTCAAAAGCCCTACACACGCACACTGGTCCTTATCCTGTAGTCAGCTCCTTTAATATGATTTCAGGAGACTGTTACAAGATCAGTTATAGAGACTAAAAGTAATGAAGCTCTCGATTGCTGGTAACGCATTTAGAGGTTGGACAAATGTGCCATTTAATAATAACAACAACTATAATAATTTGTTACCCAGGGAAAAACATGTGGGCTAGAATTAACAGAAAATGAGTTACTTGTACATTAACTATTAGGAAAAAAAGCTTCAAAGATGTATGCAAAACATTTCAGCTTTGCTCCACCCCCTTTTGCTCTTCAGGCAAAAAGGGGTTCAAAGGAAAGTGAGACTTCGGAGTGAAAAATTTAGAACCTGAAATATTGTGAAAATTTTTCATTCAAAACTGACTTTAGGAAAAGACTATGTCCTTTAGTAAAGGCCATACAGGAGACATTTTAACACCTTTAATTTAGGTACCATCTCCCATGGAAGCAGATGTGGGACTAGTTTAGCCCTGGTCAGCAGTGCCAGAGCTGACAGTGGTGAAGTGCTGGTTCTTCCACTGATGTAGTTGAGGACAACAGCAGTTTTCAGGGTTTTATTCTGTAAAACAGTTCAAAATATAACTTTTTAAAATTTCTTACTGAGTACAAGGATGAGGAAGCAGAGACAGCCACCTGTGAGCCTTATGGGTATCTCACATGGAGCTCTGTCTCATGGATGCCCTCACAGGAACACTCAGTCCCACCACCACACCATGCCCAGCCATTTGTGCCCGGTACAGCACATAGTTTGAGGCAAAGAGAGAGAAACTGGTGCAAGGCGCAAGAGGTGATGGTTATTTTGGTTGGTTATATAGCATTGGTCTAACCCAACGGTGCCTACAATCTCATCTTGGCTGCCCTCACAGGCTTGCAGCGTGCATAACGTGTCCGGGGCCTCAGCCAGTCTGTGCCTTCAGGGACCTGGGGCTCTGCTTTCCTCAGGGAGATGCTTTTGCAGGCAGGAGACCTCAGCTCGCCTGCAGAGCCCAGGTTCCCAGAGGTTTGCACTTGGAAATTATTATGGCAGCGTTGCATCCCTCCCTGTATTCAAAATCCTGAATGAAGCTGCAACTCATGCCACTGGTTTGGAAAAAAAAAAAAAAAAAAGGCTTAGGCTCCAACCTGAAAAATTCCAGATGTTTTGAGTTTCCTTTTGTTTGGTTTGAGCCATAGGGCCACTTTTTGGAATAGTTTGTAAGATCTAGAGAGTGACTTACCCTTTTTTAATAAAGCTGGAAAGCTCAGACTCTCCTAAAGCACCTTTCCAGGAGCTGAAGTCTGAAGAGTATTGATGATGATATTTTACAAGAACATCTTGACCATCTTCAGCAACAAATTGGCCCTAACAGTGCTGTTGGAGTTGCATGTACACACATGCAGGATGGTCACTCAATCATAGTACAGCTTATTGCGACCTTGACCATGGAGAGGGCAAATAAAAGTGTTGTGAGGTGGAGTTAACATTGTCACTGTCACTCTCCTTGTACGTAGCGTAGGTCTGCTCAGTGGAAACACCTTGCACTGAAGTCTCCACTGTGGATGAAGTTATCTAGGGACATGTTTCCCCCACCAGCAAGACCAGACTTGCTGAGAGGCGAGGGAAAGACAGGAAACAACAAGACTTCAGCTCTACCTCCCCAAAACCGCCCAAATATTTAACAATATCTCAGTAATGTCAGTACCTAGGACAACCTTTGACATTGTCATCTCACCATGAAGCTTCCAAAGGTAACAAGACAGGATAGCTCAGAAACAACTACTGTATGTGTTTGCTGCTTTTTCCCTGAGAGTTTTGCTTTGGCGAGGAGGGCATGGCAAGCACATCATCGTGAAGATGGCTGACCCAGTCTGGAGAAGGTGCTTGGATGCAGTGCAAGGGGGTTAAACTCCAACTGATGCAGGCAAGGTTTTGGTCCATTGAGGCCCTGGGGCTGACAAAGCCCATTACAGAAATATCGTGGGACCATGGTTTCATGCTGGTCTCCAGAGTAAAAGCAGTTTAGAGAGAGATGGGGCTGGAAGAAACACGTTGGGAAAGAGGG